>NC_142356.1:10212530-10518601 GCF_059441175.1 Urocampus carinirostris
AGTGTGCTCCATGCCCTTACAAACTGTTGTATTTTCCCTTACAAAATACAAAAAATCTTTTTTTTTTTCAAACATGTTTATTTATGTAGTTTAACATGTTATATTGTACATGTGTTTCCTTATATCATATATATTGTTAATGAACATTTTGTTGTGAGACACTGAGTTGCTCGACATGAATAAGGTTTATTATAAAAATAGTTCAAAAATGAAGTCGCTTGGACGAAAAAAGACATGCAAATATAATTAAGTAGAATAATACATTTTCTTATTCAAATTATTAATTCATTTTCTGCATTAAATTATTGTTGGTAATATACTGATTAAAAGGGATCACCACAAACCTGTCTTTTTTCATTTTCTCCTTTTATACTTCCTTTTTTTCTTAACTTCTTTATACAACATAATCATTCGTAGTATAATGCATTAAAGCAAGTGAGCCGTCTGAGAGCCGGCTCTCTTTAATGAGTTGAGCCGAAAAAGCCAGTTCTCTAAGAAGAAACGGACTTTCACTACACAACTCGAACTGGAGATCGGCGTGCAGACGAAAACTCGAACCGCGAGACCAAAACAGGGACACACGTTGATTTGACACGATGCGTCCCCAGCAAAAATAATGCGTCTAGGACGCAGGGACGCGGGCAAACGAGAACACTGCTCCTATAGACGTCAAAGGTCGATTCTAGCTAGGCTGCCATGGATGGCTATAGACATCAAAGATCCGTTTTGCTAGGCTGTCATAGGCATCTAGAGATTTTTAAGATCTATTCTAGCTGGGCTGGCATAAACAGCTAAAACGTCAAATATACAATTTAGCAAAGCTTCCATAGACATCGATGATTTATCCCAGCTTGGCAGCCATGGAATGCTACGCATGTCAAAAATCCATTCTAGCCAAGCTGCTATAGACAAAAAAAGACATCAAAGATCCATTCTAGCTCGGGTTCTATAGACTGCTATGGCTGTCAAATCCGTTACAGGTAGTCTGCCATGAAAGTTTGAGATGGACGTCAAAGATCCACTTTAGTTAGGCTGCCATAAGTGGCTAAAGATACCAAATATCCATTCTAGCTAGGCTGCCATGGACAGCATTTCTGCCTGACGCGCCTCTTCCGGCACCTTTGGAATGATAATGTACCCTGAAGACTTGGGACTGGGTCATCAGCTGGGGACCACCGGTCGTTGATGGTTTGCTCCTTTAACCCCAGGACATCTCCCGGTGGCGTAGCGATGGCTAGGAAGTCTCCCTACCAACCCCACTGATGCCCTAGATGTTGCTTGAAGGCCCACAGCTCCTATTATTCCTCCGAAGGCACAGCCAGAAGCTGTCTTTTTCTGCCTCTTGTGACAGCTTTTTTGTTGCTCTCGAGTTGCCGGCCTCCATTCACTGGTGGGTGAAAGGAGTCTTCCCAAGGTTGATGGGTGGGGGACATTAGTGTTTTTGCCACCATTTTCGCCAGCCATCGCAAACTGGATGATGTGTCAACATAGTGCAGCTGGGCGACAGTTTGCTTCCCGTCTGCAAGCTTCGACTATCTCTCTTCTTCAGGACATCATAATGCCGTCGTATGCAGCGGCCTTGGGACAGTGCCGTCTTGCAGCCCAAGAGGATGTGCTGAAGGCTAGGGTTGATGGTACTGCAGAGGGCGCAGATCTCTTCAGTGCCAAACCATAGGTGGAGATTTTGGGGGCAAGGCAGTGTGTTTAGGTTGCCCGGATTAGGAAGCTGAGCCTGGCTTGAGGGATCTTCCGCAGGTTTGGCCAAGACATAGTCCTGTCCATGACACATTCCCATGTTATCCAGCTGCCCTGTCTGCTTTGGGAAACCAGTTTGATGTTAGGGCGTTCCTGCTCCAACCTTATCACTTCCGTCAGAAGCATGGTTTTCCTCTCCTGCCTGGAAGCCTTTGACCAGAAGAGGGGGACCTCGCCCCAACCGAGACCTGTTCCCCCTACTTGGACCCTGCCGACTACCTCGCGATGTTTTAGCCTGCCGATCGCATGGTTGGCCTCTTTTTCTGCCTTTCACCTCTTTCTGGTTCGAACTGTGGTGCCTACTGCACCAACCAGATGGTCGGAGGACTCTCTCAACTCCAAAACCATTTGGGCCTTCTCCTTGTTGTCAAAATCAATTTTGATTTCTTCTTACTATTTTTTGCTTACGATGTGTTAAAGATCGATGCCATTTTCCTACCCGTCTTTGTATCTGATGACGGCGTCGATGATCTTCTTCATTTTCTTGGTGAGGGCAGGAGGATTGGGGGAGATCTTCTCCACTGGAGGCCTCCCCCTTTTTCTTTGCCTTTTGGCATCCTCATCTTTATCCACTCGCCCTCTCCCCCCCGAAGAGCAGGAGGGCAGGGGAAGGTCCACGTCCCGATCGCGTTTCCTCTTACGAGTTGTCTTCTTGGTACGCACCTCCTCCTCCACCTCGTCCAAAGTGCCTTCCTCGATGGCCTGCTCGGGGAGGGGTAGACCGAGAGTCAGTATAGCACCCACACCCCCGTGACTTTTGTCCCTGACTCCTTTCCCTCCAATTACCTTGAGCCATTGCTTTTCTGTCAGTGAGTCGCTGTAGTCTACTTCCTTACGCTGGCGGGAACCTCGGCCGAACATTTTCTCTTCCTCCTCTTCGCAGGTGAGGCGCTCCACCTCAGCATCGTCTTTCATGATCCAGGTGGGCAGCTCGTCCTCCTCCATCAATCGAGGCTTGCGGCGAGGATTGCGAGCATCTTCGCGCCGGCGGTCCAGGTCCATGCGCTGTCACAGGACCAAAAGCAACAGTAGAACAATATCAATTTATGTAAATTGGTAATACATTACTTGGAACTGTTTTTTTTGTCTTGATCACCGTATTTATCAGTTCATAACACACACTCAAGTATAACGTGGACCCCTTATTTTTTGTTAAAAATCAGGATGACATTTTGTTTCACTAGTTCTCATTTTGAACTTTGGGGTTGGATACAACAGGAAGTGAACTCGGGTCGTGTTGGTGAGAGCACAGAATTCTAACCACTGGACCATTAATGGTATAGGTGACATATGAAAAGGCAGTAGATTTGATCTCATTAGAACACCATTTTTAGTCACGATAGCAGAGATGAATGTTTGTATCGTTGTGCCTTAACACATGTTACAATGACAGGACATTCTAACTTCTATTCTAAGCATTGTAAGTGACAAATGTATTGTCTTTGTATCATGTGAAGAGTTCGAATCCCGTTACAACCAATATTTTGTAATAAATTGGTTGAACCTCATGTATAATGTGCACCCAGACTTTGAATTATTTTTTAGGTTAAAAAAAGTGTATTTTACACAACTAAATACGGTAGATTCTTTTTAGATAATCCAATACTTTCGGTAGGTTGCCATGTTAATTGTATTCTGCTGGCGTCGATCACACACATCCATAGAATATTTTGGGGGCATTTGGTTATTTAATTAAACTAATGAGATTTCAGATTTAGTAGTGACATCAGCATGTATACACCCTCTTATAGGTTTATCATCTGTTAAGATTGACTCACAGATAATGTGAGAAATTTTTGCCTCATTGGTAGATAAATGTATTTATTTGAAAGTGACAGTAGCTCAGGAGGTAAAGTGCTCTTCATGGGATCAAGAGGTCGCAGATTTGATTTCCGCCCCCCCCGAGTTATATGTCGAAGTGTCCTTGGGCAAGTCACTGAATCCCTAGTTGCCTTGCATGGCTGATGCTGGTATCGGTTAGTTAGTGTGTGTAAAAGGGAAAGTGTGAAGGGAGGTCTTCATTAACTTGAAAAGCGCTATATAAATGCAAAATATTTACATTTAATTTCATTTAAAATATTTACCTTTTCATATGTTATCTCTCCCACTAGTGTTCTTTTAAAGTGTTGAGTTCGAATCCTGTTGCATGTAATATTTAGCGATTTTGATCAGTGATGTCGATTGATCTTTGCTCAACTACTGCAAAACCTTGTGTAGCAACACACATGTATAAATAATGTATGCATTTCCAGTCTTATCCACCATATTTTGTGGTATATCAGGCACACTGAGGTATAAATTATACTGTAAAATCTCTGGCCAATTTAGGGTTTTAGGTGCGTCCAAAATTACGGTATTTACCTTTTTTTTTTTTCGTTTTATTGTATTTTTGGGTAGTATTTTTCTTACTTTACAATAAATTAAAAACAAAAATGAAACATAAAAAACTAACACTTAAATTGAGCAATATAATTAGCCTATAAATAAATCCTTAAATAAAAAAACAAATAGATACACAGAGTATACACTTTAATTTTTCTGTATTTTTTACTTGTTTTCAATTGTTGGGGCATCCACACGATTTCATCTCATTCTAAATCTTAACAGCATAAAAGTTAAAACTTAAGTAAAATTATTTATTTTTTTAATTGAAAGGAGTAAAACAAAAACATACAAAGATGTATTTATTTTTGCAGTATTTATTTGGGTATTATCTTTTTATTCTATTATAAAAGTTGGTTAAAAATGAAAACTAATATGTAAAAACAAAGCACAATTACTAGACTTTTACTGTATTTTCACTTGTTTTAGGTATTATCTTACTTAGTTTCTAACTTTCTATTTTAATGTTTGTTTTGGGTAAGATAAGAAAACCATTATTAGAATCTGTCCTTATTTGCCCATCACCTATGCCTGTTTGTTTGGCTCCAGCTGCTGTTCGTTTTCTGATTGGGTCCCCTCCTATTTAAACTCAACACTCTCATTCACTCCTTATCAGTCCGCCAGCAAACCTCCGCAAACGCGAGGCAAGGACTTTTTGACTCCCGTCATATTCTGTATCCTACTCATCTGCCCCTGGCTTCCCGATCGTCTCCGGCTAACTGACTTGAGTCCTTCCTCCGACCACGCTCCGATCTCCCGTCCCGGCTGCCCGACTTGTTTCCGTCCACCGACCACGCTTCGATCTCCTGTTTCAGCTGCCCGACTTGTTTCTGCCCTCAGACCACGCTCGGATCTTGTGGGCTTCCTGCTTCTCCTGCCCAGCGTTCACCGAATCGCTGGCGTTCTTTTTCCGGCGCCTTACTTCTCCGCTTCCGCAACAAAGCTTGGTGTGAAACGTTACGCGTTTGGGTCTACCGTCTGTTCTGGTTCTGACAGAATCAGCAATATTATGTGCACTATTTTAATATTATTTGATTTATTGTATTATAATTTGAAGTCCCGCAACTCTACTGAGGATAAGCGGTGCAGATAATGGGTGAATGGATGGATATTTTGCAATAGAAAGATACTTTAATCATCCCCGTGGGTAAATTCACATTTCCAGCAGTATACTTGTGTTAAAAAAATAAAATAAGAGATATAGAATACAAAAATACCCAATATAACGAGTGGAATAAAGAGCATTTAAATAGTGTTCCGAAAAAAATGTTAGTTTCTTGGCCGGTCACTGGAAGTATGCAAAAATACTGGGCATTGGCATGCTTTTTTTTGCAAATATAAGATTAAACAATTTCCTGCGGCACACTAGACAATTTTGCCGCAGCATACTGCTTGAAAAACTTTGATCTAAGTAACCCAAATTCTATTTTGAAAAGCGTAACACGCACTGACCATAAACTGATCAAACTCCTCCTCGCTCCTGGCAATCATCTGATTGACGGTCTCATCGTCAGGAACCTCGTCCTCCTCCTAAATGCGGCATGACACATAAGCAGAGCATCAGCTGGAAAACTTGAGGCAACCCCCCCAAGAAAATTGCAGTGTTGTTGGTGCACGCACACACATTAATCCGTAGACACACGTCCTGCCCCCAGACCTCGTCCTGTTCCTCGTGCTCTAAGATGGCCTGCAGGAAAGCCCTGCGCTCATGGCTAGATGACTTCTGGTCAAACATGCCGGCCTGGATCACTTTTTGATCCACGTTGAGTTTGTACTTGGCAGCGGCCAAAATCTTCTCCTCCACGCTGTTGATGGTGCACAAACGCAACACGCGCACCTCGTTTTGTTGCCCGATGCGGTGGGCTCTGTCCTGGGCCTGCAGGTCCTGGGTAGCAAAAAAGACTTAGAGATTAAGTATTAGATTGAAGTGAGTACAGTAGAAAATTAGAAAATAGAACTCTGCAACTATAAGCTTGAGTTATTTACCATATTCCTTTTTTTAATATACATATTTATTTCTCTATTTGATAAGACCAAAAGTATCATTTATATAATTTAATTACATAATTTATTTAAAAAAAATCTGTATAAGAAGATAATGTCTAAAATAAAAAACTGTCATCTGACATAATCGTTTTAGTCTTTTTAAGTATTATTTTTTAAAATGTATTTATTTATTTATTGTTTTACTATATTTTGAAATGACTAGATTAATTTAGTGGACGAATTTAAGTATATTCTTTCTCATTTTACAATAAATACAACCATTGTTAGGTAAGAAAAACAGGAGTATCTATACGATATTAAAATTTAAAACTATATTAAAAGTGAAATTGAAAACTAAACTAAAGAGTTATAAATATAACAGTCAAAGTAAGAAAACAAAAATTTTAAATGAGCAAAATAAAAACGAATATTTAAATAATAACAAATAGGATTTACTTTACAGTATTATTTTTAACTGTTTCAGGTATTATTTACAATAAAAGTTAAAACTATTGTAAAATAAGACAACTAATACTTAAAAATATAAATACATCTTAAGACAAAAACAATAACATACATTAAGTATTTACTTTCATTTCATTGTATTGTTTAATTGTTTTTCCATTTCGAATTTTTCTCTGCAGTGTCACAAACTTATATAATTGTGAATCTCATTATTATTATCTAAAAGATGGAGAAACAATAGGAGCGAATGTAATAATAAAACCTGATGCGGGTTCCAGTCCGAGTCGAAGATGATGACAGTGTCGGCCGACTGCAGGTTGAGCCCGAGTCCTCCGGCTCGTGTGCTCAGAAGGAAGATGAAATATTCTGACTCCGCATCGTTGAACGTCTTTAGCAACATTCCTCTGTCTTCGGCCTTTGTGGTGCCTGACACAAAATTGACAGCTTCAACACTAGTTCTACCCATGTTAAAATTTGCTGTAATTTGGATATTAGAACCCCAAATAGTTTACCTGGCTGTAAACAGACGTAAACAGTTGCAACTGAATGTGTAAAGAAAATCTAAAAATGAACTGGAAAAGTTGCTCTGCTTTGTAAACATGATTGATTTATGTTAGTCCTTCAAACCTGGAAACATTTGTCAGGACCAGACACACTATTTCCTTCCTATAAAGCGCCAACCTGGGGAGAGTGGCTGGAGAGCGCTCACCTGCACCTAATCCGTCCTCACACCTGCAATTTATTATTTCAGCTCCTAATACAGACTGTACTCGACAGCAGAGGCTGTCAAATCATTGCCATTGTCCCGTTTGTTTGTTGCTTCCACATTTGGGTAGTTGTTTTGAGACCACTTGTTTGTTTTTTGTTTATTTGTTACTTTGTACCTGGGTTTTGTTTATTAGACACCGATTATTTTTTAAGGATAAGGGTCCAACCCTGAATTGTGACAATTTAAAGTTAAAAATAAGGATAAAAATGACAACAAAGAAAAGCATATATCTTTCCAAGGTCTCTTTTAATTATTAATTTTCCACTTTTTTTCTCATGTTTTAATATATTTTACTCGGGACCTAAATCTTCACATTGAAAACAATCCTGCTTAAAAATGGCAAAATATAATTAAATGTATTGTTATGTATAATTATATGAATAGAAATAAATACAAATGTAGAAAAATGTAGAATTAGAAATACAGGTAAGATTTAACTTGTGTATGGTTCTGACCAACCGGTTGTATATTTATTACAATGGCGCCATCTGCTGCCGAGACAGGATCTAGTTGGTGAGTGTAGTGTTAGATTGCTGTGCCGGATGAATGCAAAAATTGTGGAACGTGTTTCATGTCATGGGAACCTGTCGTGGGTTCAAATCCAGCTCCAGACTTCCTGTGCGGAGTTTGTATGTTCTCCCCGTGCTTGCGTGGGTTTCCTCCGGGCACTCCGGTTTCCTCCCACGTTCCAAAAACATGCATTTCAGGTGAATTGGCCGGTCCAAATTGTCCCTAGGTGTGAATGAGCGAATGAGTTGTCTGTCCCTGTGTGCCCTGCGATTGGCTGGCAACCAGTCCAGGGTGTCCTCTGCCCACTGCCCGGAGATGGCTGGGATGGGCTACAGCCGACCCCCCCCCCCCCCCCCCCCCGCGACCCTAATGAGGATAAGCGGTACGGCTAATGAGATGAGATGAGATATATGAAATTTGAGGCTAACATAAATGTATTTAAACGATTTGTATGCAAAGGAAATAGTTTGTGTTTTACCATCTAAACGCAGATATTTGAAGCTGCGATAGGCAAAGTAGTCCTCCATGATAGTCATGAGCGAGGTCATCTGACAGAAGAGCAATACTTTGTGGTTCGTTACTCGCAATTTGGGAAGGATCCGATCCAATACTTCGAATTTTCCCGAAGCTCTGTATAAGTCGGGGCTGAATCACAGACCACAAAAAACAAAAGATGATGAGTTTGTATTGAATGCACGCATTTGCACAGGTCATTACCACTTACCCTTGGACAACACCGCCAGAAAAACCTAAATGTTCAGAGAAAGATTCCTGAAAAAATAGTCAGTTTGGTTATTTTAAAAACCCAGAACAAGACTACGGGCTAGATATTACAATTAATAGTCAGAATATCATTTAAAAAGCACTTTAAGCTCTAGACATGTACAGTGGGGTTCAAATATCGAAAAGATAAGAGTTGAAAAAAGCCCCAATATTTATCGAACAAATTTACATATTTTGCTTTTAGTACAAAAAACAAACCCCCAAATGAGGATCATAATATTAAAATTTGAACCAGAAGTCATCCGAATCTAAAAAAAGTATGCTTTACTTTTCATTAATATTTATCAAATAATTTAAAAGCAAAATCCACTTATTTTGGTCCATCTCTAGGGGAAGTCATTTTGAGAAAACTGTGAAGATGACATTACAAACCATAAGAAAACATCCAATTACGGTTAACCACTTCCTAAAGTAGAGCAGTGATTAATTGTTTTCTGAGCATTCTCAAAATGGCCGCCCCCTCCAAGATTGATAAAAACAGGTGGAAATTGCTTCTAAACTCAAATTCTCCTAAGAAAAAACATCATGTTTAGATCAGTAGAAACAGATACCAAATATTATTAGCAGACTTTTTAGGTTGACTTCCACTTCAAGTAAAAAAAAAAACTCTTTATATCAGCACTTTTTAAGTGAATAATTCAGTCTTACTTCAATCTGCTGGAACATGTAAGGATGGTTACAGATCTTCCTTAGCTGCATGATGGTGTTCATCAGCGTCTTAGTGCCACCTTTGCCCTGCTCGTACGCAGAAAAGAAAGCATTCAGATACATTTTTGCTAGCTTAACTTGTTCTCTGCCATATAGGACGTCGTAGATTGATTTCAGCTAGACTACCATTGACGGTTAAAAACCGCAAATTTGAGCTAGGCTTCCATTGACGGCATTATACATAAAATATCCATTTTAGCTAGGCTTCCATAGAGAGCTATAGACGGCAAACATCCATTGTAGCTAAGCTGCCCTGGATGGCTGTAGATATCAAAGATTCATTTTTGCCGGGATGCAATGGACCGATACAGCTTTCAAAGATACATTTTAGCCTTAGTCATGTATAATGTCAAAGATGCATTTTAACTAGGGTGTTATAGACGGCAATACAAGTCAACAATTCATTGTAGACAGGCTGCCATTGTTGGCTTCGTTAGACTGTCACAGAAGGGTATAGATTTGAAAAAAAAAATGTTTTTAGCTAGGCTGCCATATTTGGGTATACAAGTCAACAATTTATTTTAGCTAGGTCGCTATTGACAGTTATTTAAAAAATATATTAATTTTAGCTAGACTGCAATTCACAGCTATAGATGTGAAAGAATCAATTTAACTATGCTAATATTGACGGCTAAAGACGTCTAAGATTTGTTTTAGCTAGACTCCAATTGACAGCTACAGATATCAAAGGTTCATTTTACTAGACTGCCATTGATGGCTATAAAGGTCAATGATTAGTTTTGGCCAGGCTGCCATAGAGAGCTATAGACGTCAAACATCACTTTTAGTTTAGCTGTTATTGTCGTCAAACATCCATTGCGCTAAACTGCCCTAGAAGGCTATAGACATCAAAGATTAACTTTTGACAGGCTGCTATGGACAGATATAGCTGTCAAATATACATTTTAGCCTTCATCATGTATAATGTCAAAGATGCATTTTAACTAGGGTGTTATAGACGGCAATACAAGTCAACAATACATTGTAGACAGGCTGCCATTGATGGCTTTGTTAGACTGTCACAGAAGGGTATAGATTTGAAAAGACTAAAAAAACAAAACGATTTTAGCAAGGCTGCCATAGTCGGGTATACAAGGCAGAAGATTTATTTTAGCTAGGCTGTAATTGACCACCATATAAATAAAATATTAATTTTAGCTAGACTGCCATTTACAGCTATAGATGTGAAAGATTTATTTTAGCTAGGCTAATATTGATGGCTAAAGACATCTTAGATTTGTTTTAGCTAGACTCTAATTCACAGCTACAGATATCAAAGGTTCATTTTACTAGACTGCCATTGATGGCTATAAATGTCAAAAATTCATATTGGCTAGGCTGCCATAGAGAGGTATAGACGTCAAACATCAATTTTAGCTAAGCTGCCTTGGATGACAACGGACATCAAAGATTCATTTTTGCCAGGCTGCCATACACAGATACAGCTGTCAAACATGCATCTGGATAATGTCAAAGATGCATTTTAACTAGGGTGTTATAGATGGCAATACAAGTCAACAATTGATTGTAAACGGGCTGCCATTGATGGCTTCAGTAGACTGTCACAGATGGGTATAGATTTAAAAAAATAGAAACAAAACAAAAAAAACATAATCTGCCATTATCGGGTATACAAGTCAACAATTTATTTTGTCAAGGCTGCAATTGACAGCTATATGAATAAAATATTCATTCTAGCAAGACGTGAAAGATTTATTTTAGCTAGGCTAATATTGACGGCTAAAGACATCTAAGATTCGTTTTAGCTAGACTCCTATTGACGGCTACAGATATCAAAGATTATTTTTACTAGACTGCCATTGATGGCTATAAATGTCAAGGATTCGTTTTAGATAGGCTTCCATTGACAGCTACAGACAACAAATATCAATTTTAGCTAAATTGCTAGATGCGTAGACTCAAAGATGAATTTTATCTTGGCTTTGGAAATCAAAGATTCATTTTAGCCAGACAGCCCTTGACGGCTATAGACGTCAAAAATCCATTTAGATAGGCTGCCATTGACAGCTATAGACGTCAAAGATCCATCTTAGCGAAGCTGGCAGTGAATCATATAAGCTCATGGACAAAAGTTGTATACTGAACCTTTTTGTCTTTCTCAGAGCCGTCAGTTAGCAGGACGCCCTTGGCCTGCATGTGCCTGTAGAGAACTCGCTGGAGAGACGACATGTCGCACTTGATCACGTACTCCACCTACCAGGATTCACCGAGGTAGAGAACGGAGACAAACGATAAAATAACTGTACAGGTTAGATTTGAACCCCAAAGAAACTGGTTCACATTCGTGTGTTTATTGTGCCTTCTCTGGAAGCTGTGCCTCCACTTCCTTCTTCAACCTCCGCAGCAGGAAAGGGCGGAGTACTTTGTGAAGACGGCGAATGATCAAGATGGTTTCCTCTTCGTTTAGATCGACCTGCGGGAGGGGCCGGAAGATTATAACGGGTGATTTAAAGATGAAACACAATCATTACACAATTTGGGACAGCAGAATATCCTGAAGCATGGGTCATCAAATAATTTCTGTTACACAGCATAGATAACTTAACTCCTAATCATTATTTCATTTGATTACATTGTCATTAAATGCTCCAGTAGCTATCCATTCAAATATTCAAGTTGGAGTCAACCCAGAAAGTATTTCCTCGCGATATTAGATTTTCTCGTCTCATCTCAGCAGTTTGCTTTATTGTAGAATAAGAACTACCAACCTATATCCACCTGTTTTTTTTATCTCTTGAAAATACTGTCAAGCGACAATGACATCACAAACACATTATAAATGGTAAAATGTTCTGCATAGCGCTTTTCAAGTCACTAAAGACCTCCCAAAGCACTTTACAATTTGCTTAAAACTTACCCATTCACACACACATTCACACACCGATAGCGGCTACCTGCTTAACAGAGGCATTAGGGGTTCGGTGTCACCTAAAGTTGTGACGCCTTATAAGCTACAGAAAGAGTGTCTCTTTCCTCTTCATACCAGCAACATCACCATCCATTTTGAATAATGCTACATCAGTTCAGGTTTTATTTAATGTAGTATGGATTTATAATATAAAGGCAATGAAAACACAGGAAACCTAACAATTTATGCAAAATATGTGCAAGAATGGTCGAAGTAGAAAAGTCCAGACCTGTAAACTTTGTTTAAAATCATTGGATTTGCTTTCCTTGCTTTATGTAAGGAGTGACAGATCACATACTTGTCAACTTATTTGTTATATGATGAAATTTAAAGAAAAAAAAAATTGATCTCATTTAGCCCATTTCGGTTTGAATTAGGATTGTCCCGGTCACTGGTAGATTGCTAATAATTTTGCTGTATTTTACATAGTCTGTCTTGCTGTGATTGAATAGGTGCTGGGTTGTTTGTAAGGTTTATTATCACATATTAAGAGGATTTGCAGTCATAAATTCGGGGAGAAATTGGCAGATATTGACAGGTATGAGATCGAAAGACTGTTGAAGATGCGTAATCATTTACTGAACACTTAAAATGAAATTTCCTGTAACTTTAAATCAATGTACACGCAGAAAAATGTACAGCACAATCGTTTCTGCCTGTAATAGTTTGCATGCACAAACTTTAACCAGCTGATGCTGGCGGAGAGCAGTCACGTGTCTTGAGCGGCCTCTAGTGGTAGGCTCTGGGACTGCTTGTGACCTGGATTTGGCGTTTTATGGCTAGCAAGATTTTTGTTCCTAAAACTTGTAAACCGAGATTCTCGTGTTTAGAAGTACAACTTTATTCAGACCTAAAAAGGTTGTTCATTGTCTAATCTACTTCTGTAAAACCTGCTTTTTCAACACAGTGCCTGAATGCAGTTAAAGTAATCTCGCCAGCCTCACCTTCTCCCCTGTCATGGCAAAAGGGGCGTTGAACCACTGCTCGAAGGTGCTGCAGCTCTTGAAGATGGTTGGCAGGAGGAAATTGAGCAGAGCCCACAGCTCGGGCAGCTTGTTCTGCAGCGGGGTCCCGGTGAGCAGCACGCGCCTGGGCGCCAGGTAGTGCGTGTTCAGCACCTGAGTCAGCTTGCAATGGTGGTTTTTCATGCGGTGGCCCTCATCCACGATCATGTACTTCCAGCGAATCTAAGAGAATATTGAGAAAATACAGGAATAAATGCCTGCAAAGAAAAGTACGTTGTGATCGTAAATCCCACCTTAGCCAAGACTTGCTTGTCTTTGATGATGTACTCGTATGTGGTGAGGAGAACATTGAACTTGCCACTACGCAACTGAGGGACAAATGCTCTTCTAGCAGCTGGAGAACCCTAAAAGAATGAAAAAAACATGCTACACGCTGGTGTAAAATACCAAGAATGGTTAAAAGCCTGTTAAGAAATTAAATTGTTCTTCCTGAACTCTAGTACTGCTTGTTTAATAAATCCCAATTTCTTATTGATTAAATGTATGGCCCATATAATTGTTTCAAATATTGTTTTTATTTTATTTTTACCATTCAGTATTTGTTTTAAACATCAATCCGTTTACCTAATAGTTTTTGTTTTAAAATTTTAATTCAACTCAATTCAAATAATTACTTTTGTTCAGTTTGTTAAAATACAATTTTATTTTATTTTATTGGATTTATTGATGAAAAGTGTTATTATTAAATTTTTGGATAAAGCATGATTATGTTTTCTTTGAGGAGATAATAATGACCTTAGGAGTAAATTTAACCTTGAAGAAAAACAAGCTCTCTCCCCAGCCGATGGAGAGGGAAGGAGAGAACCATGGACAATCCAGGCCTCGTGGGTGGACCGAATATATTGGGTAACCTTTCAGAAATTTGTTTTTATTTTGTATTTATTTCATTCAAACACAACAAATAATAATATTTTTCTTTAAAAGTTAAACAGTAGTAGATATTTTGAGTGATGTTTTTCATTTAAATATTTTTTTTCTGATTCATAGGCAAACATATAACAAAATAAATAAATAAATATATATTTTTTTCATAAAATCAATTTTTGTTTTTTTTGGTTTTTTTTTGCTGAAACAATATTGTGTAATAACATAAAACTCCAGTTAAACAAAATTTCTAAAACAAATATGTTCCAAATAAAAAATTGATGGATACCGTAATTTCGCTAATTTAAGTAAAAATAAGTACTTTATCTGCTACCAATAGTATCAAAACATTTGAATTCAGAATTCAGTTCAGAAAATGTATTGTCATTGTCAAAGAACAACAAAACTTCGTTTGGAGTATGCCATCACCCATTCACGGTTAAAACAAAATACAAAGATCCTTAAATATTCAGAATAAATACAGCTAAAAACCCAATAAGTATTTTTTCCTTTAAAGTAGAAAAATATAAACCTACATAAGTCTATGTTATGAATAGTATACTGTATGTATGCATGTATAACTAAATAAGTTTGTGTGCAAGTTATACACACAGTTTTACAGTAGTATGTTACTGTATTTGTGCATTGATTAATCAGTTGAAAAATCAAATTTACCACAATTGAAAAATCTCATCTCATCAGCTACACCGCTTATCTTCAGTAGGGTTGCGGGGTTGCTGGAGCCCATCCCAGCAATCATCGTGCAGTGGGCAGGGGACACCCTGAACTGGTTGCCAGCCAATCGCAGGGCACACAGGGACAGACAACTCACTCGCTCATTCACACCTAGGGACAATTTGGGCCGGCCAATTCACCTAAAATGCATGTTTTTGGAATGTGGGAAGAAACCGGAGTGCCCGGAGGAAACCCACGCAAGCACTAGGAGAACATACAAACTCCGCACAGGAAGTCTGGAGCGGGATTTGAACCCACACAGGAGGTTCCCAAGACATGAACTGTGCCGCACATGCGCTAATCACTGCGCCGCCGTGCTGCCCCCAATTGCAAAATATTGGATACAATGGGAAATCCGGGACGTGGCGGTGAAAACGCAAAATCATAACCACTAGACCACCAGTGACATAATTACCACATGGAAAGGCATTCGATTTAATCTTATTATCACACTATGTTTATTGTCGATATGAGAGACGAGTGTGAGAGAATAGAGAAAACAGAAAGTTGTCCTGGAATATCTAAATAAATGCAAATAAGCACGGGGAAGGATACAACTCTTTGGTCTCTGATGATGAATCACTTTGAAAGACTATATAACAAATCTATTGTAAGTTTTATGGTCATAGTTTATATCGTCTATAAATTATTTTAATCTTTGGCTGTACGTATTCAACAACGTTTGTCACTCACAGTGCTTACTTTGAGCTGAGAAAAAGTAACATTTAATACCGATTTTAATTAAAAATTAGGTTATAGCTATACACGAGTAAATATGGTACATATGGATAAATAATAGATATTATACATTAATATAATATATAGTGTTTAAAATTTGAAATAGTTAAATTGTTTGTGAATAATTAAGAAATGTTTTTTTAATATTTTGTGCTTTAATGCAATTCGATAAAGCAAAAAGTATTAAAAAAATAAACTCCATTGGGGTAAATAGAGCTACAAATAATTGCAACTGGTATACTTTACCAACCGTGGTTCCCTTGCCAGGTAAAGGTTAACACAAAGCTGGGAAACTTGCCTTATAGGAGACTTTGACAACAGTAGGAGCCCATTTGTCGAACTCGTACACCCAGTTGGAAAGAGTCCTGGTGGGCAGAAAGGACATTGATCAACAAAATGGATTTTATTTTTATATTTTTGCCGCATTAGCTCACGAGAGCGGCACGATGATGAGGTAGGGTCCGTTGAGTCGCTTGTGCTCCATGAGGTACGTGATGAGCGCGATGGTCTGAATGGTTTTTCCCAGGCCCATTTCGTCAGCCAGGATCCCGTTCAGGTTGTTGTTGTACAGTGACACCAGCCACTCCAGACCTTTAATCTGAAAGATTACCAATAATAATTCTTTTTGGATAGAACCAACCATGGCAGAAGCAGATTGACAAAAATAATTCACACACATACATACATTCATTATTATTTATTTTATTTGTATTCATTATTTTTATTTTTTTGGATCCTGCAAGTAACTTGAGTGTCTCTGGAGGTCATAGAATGGAAAATAAAAACAATAAAATTGTCGAGTGCTTAATTCAGTTGGTAATTAATTTAAGTAATGATTGTGGATCGTGGCTTAAAGGTGGTCTCCAAATGCTCTCATAAAAAAGGAAAATAAAAAAATAAATTAGTGTTAAATAAACAATAGTGTGAAAAAAAGTTAACTATAATAATAGTTTGAATATAATTTGTGATATAATATAATATCGTTAGTATGATAATTAATCATTATTTATCTGTAAATAATACTTTCTTATATAAAATGTCCATCCATCCATCCATCCATCCATTATTTGCACCGCTTATGTTTTTGGAATGTCAGATAAGAGATTTCAATGTAAAAGAAAAAAAAATGCCTTAAAAAAATCAGTTTTAAAATAATTAGCTTGCAAATTATATTCTATTATGTACTACTCTTTAATTCAGTTAGCAAATCATTTAAATAATAATTGTAGATTGTGGCTTCAAGGGGGTCTTCAAATGCTCTTATGAAAAAAAAAGGAAAATGTAAAAATAGATTGTGTAAAATAAATTAAAAGACTTAAAATTCTGTTTATAATAATTCATATAATAATAATAAATATAATTGTTATTATTCATTGCTATTATTATTACATTATTAATATAATAATTATTCTTAATTAAGCTGCAAATAATATTTTCTTATGTAAAATTAAAAAAAAATCTCAATGTAAAAGAAAAAAAATGTAGGGCTTAAAAATTTGTTAAGCCTGCAAAAAATAATCTATTATGTACTATATATACTGGACTGTCTCAGAAAATTAGAATATTGTGATAAAGTTCTTTATTTTCTGTAATGCAATTAAAAAAACAAAAATGTCATACATTCTGGATTCATTACACATCAACTGAACTATTTCAAGCCTTTTATTATTTGAATATTGCTGAATTTGGCTTACAGCTTAAGAAAACTCAAAAATCCTATCTCAAAATATTAGAATATCATGAAAAAGTATACAAGTAGGCTATTCAACTAATCACCTGAATCATCTAATTAACTCGAAACACCTTGCGAGGGTTTCCTGAGCCTTAAAAACACTCAGCTTGGTTCAGTAAACTAAATCACAAGTATGGGGAAGACTGCTGATCTGTCTGCTGTCCAGAGGACCATCATTGATACCCTCCATCAGGAGGGTAAGACACAAAAAGAAATTTCTCAAAGAGCAGGCTGTTCACAGAGTGCGGTTTCAAAGCATATCCACAAAAAGTCTGTTGGAAGGGAAAAATGTGGCCGGAAACGCTGCACAACCAAGAGAGATGACCGCAGCCTTAACAAAATTGTGAAGAAGAGCCGCTTCCAGAATTTGGGGGAGCTTCAAAGACAGTGGGCTGAAGCTGGAGTCCAGGTATCAAAAGCCACAGTTCACAGACGTGTCCGGGAAATGGGCTACAATAGCCGTATTCCCATGGTCGAGCCACTTCTGAACTCAAGACAACGGAAGAAGCGTCTGACTTGGGCTATGGAGAAGAAGCACTGGACAGTTGCAGAGTGGTCCAAAGTCCTCTTTTCAGACGAAAGCAAGTTTTGCATTTCATTTGGAAGTCAAGGCACCAGAGTCTGGAGAAAGGCTGGAGAGGAGCAAAATCCAAGTTGCTTGAAATCCAGTGTGAAGTTCCCACAGTCCGCAATGGTTTGGGGAGCCATGTCAGCTGCTGGTGTTGATCCACTGTGTTTCATCGGTGTCCAGAGTAAATGCAACTGTGTACCAAGAGATTTTAGAGCACTACACGCTTCCATCTGCTGAAAAGCTCTATGGAGATGAGGATTTCATTTTCCAGCATGATCTGGCACCTGCCCACAGTGCCAAAACCACCAGTAACTGGTGCACTGACCATGGCATCACTGTCCTTGATTGGCCTGCTAATTCCCCTGACCTGAACCCCATTGAGAATTTGTGGGGTATAGTTAAGAAGAAGATGAAAGACACCAGACCTACAAATGCAAATGAGCTGAAGGCCGCTATCGAAGCATCCTGGGCATCAATAACACCTCAGCAATGCCACAGGCTGATTGCCTCCATGCCACGCCGGATTGATGCAGTAATCCGTGCAAAAGGATTCCCAACCAAGTACTGAGTGCATCAATGGACATTTTCAAATGTTTGATTTAGTTTTGCTGTTATAAAATTATTTTTTTACTTGGTCTGAGGAAGTATTCTAATATTTTGAGATAGGATTTTTGAGTTTTTTTCAGCTGTAAGCCAAAATCAGCAATATTCAAATAATAAAAGGCTTGAAATAGTTCAGTTGATGTGTAATGAATCCAGAATGTATGACATTTTTGTTTTTTTAATTGCATTACAGAAAATAAAGAACTTTATCACAATATTCTAATTTTCTGAGACAGTCCAGTATATATATATATATATATATATATATATATATATATATATATATATATATATATATATATATATATATATATATATATATATATATATATATATATATATATATATATATATATATATACATACGCTGCAAATTATGCAGTGATCCTGCAAAATATATTTTAAGAATAGAAGAATCAACAAATATTTTATTCAAAAAGAATAAAATGAATATCATGAACTCCTACTCTGCAAAAAAATGTGACTCCAAAGGCAGAAAATTTATTGTTATACATTACGCCCCCCCCTGCCCCCATTAAGACCTTTTACCTCATTTGTGTAGTAAAATATGAATGTTTATGTCAAAAATATGCAAATTCTGGTTGTATTTCTTTGCTTATTTTGAATTATTTTCAGTTACTAAAACATTTCCTAAAATGTGCTGGATAAGACAAGTTGCCGTATCTTAGGAATGTTTTTATTTCCTTATTTAATCAAAGCAACAACATACAATATCTTAAAACGAAAAAATATACTCGTTTTTCTGTCAATTGGGTAGGATATTTTGGGGAGTGTATTTGATTCAACATTTTCCATGCTGAAAGAAATCAACTGATATCATAAAAGAGTTTGCATCTCATGTGACTTAATTTTAAGTGAATAGGGGAGCAGCTTTGCTTAACCGTGAGTGGGCTGCATTCCATCTCACAACTGATCTGCCATAATAATTACAGAATATCGCCCAAAAAAGATGAAATGTTTGCCTCATATTTACCTGATACTGTTTGAGTTGTCCGTTTATCAACAAAGTGGACTGCTTATCGACTTTTTCTGTGACGGCATGCGCCACGGCGTAATAAGACTGAAGCCCTCGTGCAAATGCTGCTCCGCTGTACTCGTCATCTACATCCTGTTTGGCGTTCCTAAAAAGGAAATATTTACTCATTTTAATGCAGGCGTTAATTACATAAGAGACAAAACATTTTTGATAAGGATGAGAGCAGGGTTATTTTTCATCTCACTCACTCGATAATGTGTCGCACATCCACTTCTGACACGTCCTCGCAGTCCGGGTCACTTATCTTCTTCTTTTCTTCTGTTGTTGCGCTTGAAGGTTGATGCTCATCCTCTTCCTCCTGAAGAACAGTAGGGGAACATTTCCCCAAATTTTGGGCATGTGGAGTAAAACGAAAACCAAAAAAAAAAAATCCCACTAACCTCTTCCTCCTCTTCATCCTCACTGTCTTCACTGTCTGATCTCGGGGCAACCTCGTAGCTACGAAAAATTATACATTTATTCCAGCAATTAAAATGAATTAAAAAGGGTTCCATTTAAGTATTCACATATTTTAAAAAAGGGAAAAAAAATCAACTTTTTTGACACAAAATTGTCATTATTACCCGATTACTTTTTTTTTTTTAACAAAGATTTACCGCACTCCAAACTTTTCGTCAGGCAGATCCGCCATTGTTGTTTTGGTCTCGCACCGATCTCGGCAAACGAGATCTCGTTGCTTCGAGATGACGTCATTGTTTTGGTGGTTGTCAAGTGAAAGAGAAGTATGCCTCCGTAAAAAACAGTTGGTATTAGGTGCAAATCAACAAAAAATTGGTAATTTCTTCAGTGTCGGTAATAAGTCGAAACTTAATACAGAAAGTGGTAACAATGGCAATAATTCCGGCACGAAAAAACGGCGGAGAAATTCTTCAGAAGATTGCGATGGCAAGGAAAACACGTGTTTTGAAGCGAACGATTCGACGAAAGATAAACAAAAGAATACTCCTAGCAAGAAAAGGACTTTTCTGCCAAAATGGACTCAATAATATTCCTGGTTACGCTATGAGGAGGATGATAATGGATTGGACCTTGAGAAGGCATTACAACTGTGGCGGGACAGCAAACCACGAAGAATATATGAACTGAAAAATCTGAAGTGATTAAAACTGCATGAATATATAGACTAATATTTCAGCAATATTATTTTGTATAATGTACAATATTTTTGTGAACTGAAAAATCTGAAGTGATAACTGCTTTGTATTATCAATTAAGTGTGATGATTAAAACTGAATATATAGATTTATATATTTATTTATATATTTGTCGCTGATTTACAATTTCAACCTAGATAACACTAAATTTTGGGGACCCATAGATCTCTGTTGGGACCCATAGATTTTTGAGCATTCGAGTCCCCGGACCCATCACTTTTTAGAGGTAAAATGAACACTGTTCAATACTTCTTTTCTTTTTTTACCAGAATTATTTTTTAAATAGTACAATAATGTAAAAAAATGACTGCGTAACTAAAAAAAATTATACGGTATTTATATATTGTTACATTAAAACTCCCAATGATCTGCTTGTCCTCCATGAATTTCGCCTAGCTAAATTTAGCCTGGTTTTAAAAACAAAAACAAAACCTTCTTACCCAGGATTCATCTCCAACCAGGTCTCCAGCTGTCCCGCTTTGGGAGCATCCGTCCCGGTCAAGATGTTCCCACTGTCCACGTGGATAACTTTGACGGGAAGGTCACTCATCTGACTAGTCTCATCCAGAGGCTGCGCGGTCGTTTCGGATCAACATTAGAAATATTAGTTGAAAAAGCACTTTTTATAATACAGTGGTACCTCTATTTACAAATTTCTCTACATATAAAATATTGCCTGGAGTTACAAAGGTGTTTCAGGATACAAAGTCAAAAATACAATACAGTACGCGCTGCCATTCTACCTAGCAACCATTGCGTATGCGGGAATCCTGGCATGCTCTTCGTATTTCCTACTCGCTCTGTTAACACTCTACTGCATGGTATGGCTACAAAGAGCTACTATTCACAATGGACCCCATGAAAGACAAAGTAGGCAAGGAGAAAACAAAGCAAGAGATAACAGAAAGGTATGAAAACATACACAGTTGTGTAGATGGTGTTTAGAGACGACAAGGATGAGGATGCAGCCATCATTTCATCAGCCCCTCTCCCCAAAAGTGAGTTGACAGGTCGAGCGATCATTCATTATGACATCTGCCTCACACATTTCCCACCGATTGTCAAAATCCAGAAAATGAAAACTTCATTTGATCAGTTTTTCAAGAAACGTGGGGCAAACAACACTGCTGAGGACCAATAAACAAAGAGGCCATTTAAAAGGTAAAACAAAAAATATTTCTTACTCGTTTTGGTTTTTTTACATTCTGTGACGTTTGTTTTATGTTTATTGTGCGGTAATCTAATTTTAATATATATTTGTTTCATGTTCTGATGCTCTTTTATGATTCATTAAAAAATATATCATACTTTTGCGGGGCTTGGAGCGAATTAGTGCATTTACATTCGAAGGACATCTCTACTTACAAATGTTTCAGGTTAGAAAGCTACTCCCACAACTAATTGAATTCGTAAGTAGAGGTACCAGTGTATTTCTGTCTATCTTACCTCCCCGTCAGGTCCCAAAGTCGGCGGTTGTCCCTCTGGGCTCTCCACCTTAATGGAATCAGTTAGTTTACATTTTTGGCAACTCTATTAAAGTCATTTTCCATGCACCTTCTTCTTCTTTTTCTTCTTCTTCTTTTTCTCTTTGAGGGCCTGCGCCGCCTTGTGAGCTCGCACCAGCTCGGTGAGGTTGGCCACGTATTCGTCCGTCTGCTGCAGGAGGTAAGCCAGACGCTTGTCCTTCTTCTGGTCGATCAGCTTACGGTAGCCTTCCTCGTCTTCGGCCTGAGCGAACGAGATCATGAAGCGAAGGAGCCAGGTAGGTGCATGCTAATAACCGGGTTACCATGAGTCTCCTCATTCGCTCTTTCTCGATGCGCTCGTTCTCTTTCTTCTGCTCCCTCTCCGTGTTGGCGTGGTAGGTGGCCACAGATTTGGTCAGCTTTTGGATTTTGCCCGTGATGGAACGGTGGTACTCCTTGAAGTCTTTGGCGTGTTGGAGGATGCTGTTGAGGTACTCCTGAGGACCAGATGGTAGAATTAACAAAAAAGAGGAGGTAGTTACCCTTTTGGACACTTCATTGGGTACATCTGCGTGAGTTGCATCAACAAATCTGTCTGTGCAAATGTCCGTTTGTTTAATACTCCACAGTGTTTAAGCCAAGGCACACTTTAATTCATTCGTCTGTCAAAAACGTATGAAAAAATCATTCCTGGCACCAGTTTCTAGTTTTTTTTTATTGTTAAATTATCATGTTGCTTAAATTGACATAATTGCGTATTCATTTTCTTACCATTTGTGGACATTGTGGCTCAGGAAGTAATACACACCATTAATCTTGGTTAATAGTTTTGTGGTATATTTGGATTTTATTATAATGATTATTGTCTTTTGTTTAGGTCTACACTATGTTTATATTGTTATTCTCGAACAACAGTAAAATATCTAAAATGAGCAAAAATTGTCTGCCAGTTTTTGTGGTAAAATAATAAAATAAGAGTGAAATCAGAAAATCAAAAGAAAAATATTTTTACTCTGTTTTCTTTTTTTTGGGACAATTTTTTCAGTTCAAACTTAAGTTCTCTTCACTAGTAATAACCTGATAAAAAAGATATTTATCATTTTTTTTTCTTATTTAACTACAAAAACAATTTAAAAATGTAATTATTTTTGTTATTTTGGGGGGGGGGGGGTTAACAGTTAAAATGTAAAAATAATTCAAATTAGCAAAGTTATTTTAAGTAAACTAAGATATAGTGAACCATATTCCACCAAGTAGTTAAATTACTAGATTTTATACTACTGAAATGACATTTTACTTGTAATCCTTTTTCTGGTTTTTGATAGTAAAAAAAAAATAGGAGTTTTAAAGGAGGGATTAAAGTTTGAGATATAAAAAATGAAATATTTGCTCAAAAATTCACACTGAAAAACACTCTTAGTTTTTAGTTTTACTCAGGTAAAATGACTAAAAAGAAAGATAACCTTATATGACAGATTTTTGTTTTCATTTTAGATTTTGCCAAGAAGAAATATTCAACTCAAAATTAACTAATTAGATAATTTGGGTCATATTAAGTATCTTTTTTTCTTATTTGGATAAGAAAAAGTAGTTTAAAATATGGTAATGACAAACATTTTTCTAATTCGCAACTGAGTATAAAGATTCTGCATTTGAGACCTACGGGGAATTGGACTTTTCCCACTTGGATTGTCACAATTCCTACCTGTTGGTTCATTATGTCTGCTTATTATTCAAATCGATATTGTTTTCTTTTTCATGAATTAAATGGTTTCTAAACCCTAAGGGGGGGCTAATTAATACACACTGTTGATGATTTGTCGGCTTGCCCACCTGATGCTTCTGTCTTCGTTTGCGCTCCTGCTCGATCTTCTGCTGCTTCTCCAGTTTCTCTGTGATGCGAGCCTCCCGCAGACTTTGGCGCTTGCTGCGTTTGTAGGCCTTGGCGTCCAGGGCCGTTTCCAGCGCCGTGTCGCGACGCATGCACACCACCACCTCCTGTCGCAGCTGGACGCACCAGAAAATCTCTCAGTCGCCCCCAGGGGTTTTTAAATAAAGCCTGTCGTTACCTGTCTCTGGAAGTTGAGCAGTCTCAATGCTTTGAGCTCTATAGTGGCTTTTGTCCGTAAATCTCCAGCCAGGGAGCCTGGCAGGTTCTCCAGCTCGGCGATGCGGTGCGTGATGCGAGCCTGCAACCTTCGGCAAACAATCAAAGTTTTGGTGGTTCGGTTTGAGGGCCTGACCTAAAGCCTAGTACAGTTGGTCCCTGGGATTAACATCAATCTGTTCCAGTATATTACCGTGAATTCCGGACTATAGAGCGCACCTGATTATAAGCCGCACCCACCACATTTCGGGAGGAAAATGTATATTAGCCGCATACGCCCACATTGAAGAAACGCAATACAAACACGAAATTAACCCGTACCCGATACAGTCCAATAAACGCAGCCGGCAAAATGAACGGAAAATGATACCGGTACTTAACATTTAATGCAGACCTGCAGAGTCCGGGTGCCCGTTGAAAGTAATCCAAGGAAAAAAAGTGTACATTTCCAAAGGTAAGGGTGGGAAAAATATATATCCACTATTGTCGGTTGCATCCACTTCCTGTCCAGCCTGCGTTTGCCCCGCCCCTTCTTTCTCATTTGCTCATGCAAAACATCAGAATAAGTTTCTAAAATTAATACATTACAAAAATATACAGTTGCAAATACATATTATACATGGTTATATATATTTGCAAAGAAAGACGGTACACCGAGAGTTTTCAAAGCTTTAATAATAATATTCTAACTTTCATCCCAAACCGTACCTGTGAAGGGTAGCAAAAAGCTACTAGCAACACGCTCGCAACGCTCTGTTAAAAAAACATGACTACATGCAGTGAGCACGGTAAAACGTCCTCATCTTCTTCCTTATAACTGACGTCATCAAAGTCGTCTTCCTTCAGCATGGGAAAGAGACTTAGTCATATAAACGTCGTCCCACGCTCCCTTATTCAACAACACGCTAGCAACACGCTCTCAAAGTAATGTTTACGTGCGATAGCTCTGTTTCCTTCTATATCGGACTGCTTGAATGCGTTTAACTTGAAAGTTGCGTCATGTGCCTTTCTTTTTGCAATGTGCATGATGAGGATATGTCTACGCTAATTTCATTTGTGCTCAAGCTAAGAAGTTGCAGTCTAAATCTTACCTTTTGTACTCGAGCGCCGCTGGCGCCCGTTAGAAAAATTACATAAATTGGCCGCATCACTGAATAAGCCGCAGGGTTGAAAGTTTGGGGAAAAAGTAGCGGCTTATAGTCCGGAATTTACGGTAACAGGAAAGCATTGTTAGGCAGGGATGCCATAACGCAAAGTCTACTGTACCTGTATTCTCTTTCCTGCAGGATCTCCATGGGGTCCAGGCCACAGGGCTTCTGGATGGGAGTGATGCGGCTCTGCTTGCTGTGGTAAGGCATCATGGGAGAGGGCTGCGCCGGCTGACCAGGGGACTGTGTCTGTGGGGGCATGACAGGGGAGGCGGCGGGGGGCACCGAGGGCGGCGCCGGAGAGGGCCGCCCAGTGGGCTGAGGGGGGATCAGTTTTTGGGGAGCGTTGGACGGTGCTGCCGCGTTCACCATCGGACCTGAGAGGACAAAGGACGAGGGGGTGCCGGAGTTTGTCATCAAATGAAATCTTCAATTTGAGTTCATAGACTCAAAAAAAGACCTGCCATATTGGTTGGTATTTGCCTTGGTGTAATTTCTGGATCCGGACCGTAATTTGCATTTTCAAGCATTGGTTGTTCAGTGGCTGAATTCTCGCTTGCCATGTGGGAGGCCTAGGTTCGATTCCCAGTCAATGCATGTACTATCATCTGAGTTTAACGATTGCTATATCAAACTAACTTAAGTACAGTGGAACCTTGGTTTCCGAACGCCTCTCAGTTCGAACAAATCGGAGTCCGACCAAAAGTTTCGAGAAATTGTTGCTTCGCTGTTCGGTCAAAAAATCGGAGTTCGAACGCCGGTAATGCGTGAGTGGGTGCGATGCTGAGCGGCGTACGGGTGTAGATGGCTCTTTTCGTGACCGACTGTTATCGCGTGCGGACGTACTTCGTTTTGCTTTCGCTTTTAATATAGGTGTACCAAGTGTTTTAGCCCCTAATTATGCCTCCGAAGAAAGTCAGTTCAAGCAGCAAAGTTGCTACAAGTGAAAAAAGAAAAGTAGTGCGTACAACTATTGCATTTAAGAAAGAAATGATAGCTCCACCGTCCACCTGCGCCTTCTGCTGACCACCACAAAGGTAAGAAATCCTATTCATAATTCTTTTCTTTATCCTTTTTTTAATTTTTACACGTTCGTGTTAGCGTAATCTTTCGTACGGAAGATTACGATAACGCGAACGTACGATTAGCCTGTGTTAGCTTCATGTTTACGTTAAACATTCAGGGTGTTGGAACGGAGCCCCCTTTCCAATGAACCGCTAACCACTTGTTGTGGAGACCCGGGTGCTAAATGACTTGTAAACGACCTGATTTTTTTTATTTTTACACGTTCATGTTAGCGTAATCTTTCGTACGGAAGATTACGATAACGCGAACGTACGATTATCCTGGGTTAGCTTCATGTTTACGTTAAACATTCAAGGTAAACATTCAGGGTGTTGGAACGGATTAAAACGATTTACATTATTTTTAATGGGAAAAATGATTTCGGTGATCGAACAAATCGGTTCTAAAACGGATTATGGTCGAGAACAGAGGTTCCACTGTAGTTTGTAATAATTTGGATTGGATCAAAATACTTAATGAAAATTTTGTTTGGTTGGTTTTTGCCTTGGTGTAATTTCTGGATTTGGACCGTAATTTGCATTTTCAAGCATTGGTTGTTCAGTGGCAGAATTCTCGCTTGCCATGTGGGAGGTTCGATTCCCGGTCAATGCATGTACTATCATCTGAGTTAAACGATTGCTACATCAAACTAATTTTAGTAGTTTGTAATCATTTGGATTGGATCAAAATGCTTGATAAAAATTGTGTCTGTTTGGTTTTTGCCTTGGAGTAATTTCTGGATTTGGACCGTAATTTGTATTTTCAAGCATTGGTTGTTCAGTGGCAGAATTCTCGCTTTCCATGTGGGAGGCCTGGGTTCGATTCCCGGTCGATACATGTACTATCATCTGAATTTAACGATTGCTAAATCAAACTAAATTAAGTAGTGTGTAATCATTTGGATTACTTTAATTGATTACTTTCAATTACTTTTGGATTACTCCAATACCAAATATGCTAATAAAAGACAAAAGAAACTAAGTATGAATTAAATTATTAAATTTTGTGCAGGCTTGGGGAGTAACGAAATACATGGAACGGCAAAAATGATGTTGGCAAGCTGTTTGAATTTATTTGCATTTTGTTTTTGTCGCATTTTATGTTAGTTTTGCCGGAGATCAAAGAGATCACAGCCAGGAGAGAAAGCTTACCACGTGTTGTGAGTCATCATTTTATTCATTTTTAGTTTCTTTTGTCTTTTATTAGCATATTTGGTATTGGAGTAATCCAAAAGTAATTGAAAGTAATCCAGTTAAAGTAACCCTACCGAACCCTGCCCGCGGGGGATGAGCAGCGTCGAGATCTGCAGGAAGGGCCCGGAGCGCATCACATATTAAGCCACAGTGTTTTAAATGTAGAAGCTTGTAGTTGCAAAATTAAGGTACTGGTGCAGGTACACTAAGGTGGCGTTAGCCAAAAGTAAGATACAAACCTTCAGACCAGGACTTTGGAGGTCCATTGTGGTTTTGTCCTTGCATTCCTACTCCTGTACCTGATGGACCAGGTGGAGGCATATTGGGGCCCATCATTCCTGGGAAGGAAACACTGATTTAAACACCTATCCTACTTCAATGTATAATGATGAAAATCCAAAACTTGTACAGTAGTTGGCAAAGTCCTCACCGTGAGCACGACCGTAGCCCGAACTCATGGGTCCCGGGGGCCCGGCCCCTGGGGTCAAGCTGCTCATGGGCTGCTGCATGCCGGGCATGGGCCTTTTACCTTGGACGGCCATCTGGAGGTGGTCCGGCAGGGGCTGACCCCGTGCCAGCATCTTATAGGCCATGATCTGAGCTCTGAGCTGGTGCAGCTGGCTCTGGTTGAAAGGAGTAGGGCCCCCAGGTCCAGAAAGGCCCCCGGATTCCAGGCCCGACACCAAGGTGGGCACAGTGGAGCTCAGGCTAGGTCCGGGGCTGGGTCCTGGCCCCGAACGGTTGCCGGGGCCCATAGAGTGCTGGTCGCCGCCGGGTCCTTCCAGTCCCGAGGCGGAGCCGGGCCCGATTGACGAGGAAGATGAGGAGGAGGATGGAAGTAGAGGTCCGGAGGGAGGACCGTTGGAAGGGATTGGACTGGAATGGTCGGAACCACCTAATGGAGAGTGATAACCTGGACGACAATCAAGTCAGGTCATACAAACAGATTCTAGATGAAGGGTGGGCAACCTTTTTCAGTCGTGGGCCGCATTTTTTTTTTCTTGCCAACCTTGAGAGTGTTGATCCAATGGACTGGGAGGGGGACCCATCCCAGTGTGCCCCCCTGGCCTCACATTCAGTCCTTTCATCTGACCAAAACGACTTTCCTCGCTCATGCTTTTGTCATGCATGCCTTCCAAAGGCTGAAAATGAAATCACATTTTTCATCCTCAGTATTTATTCTTTTTTGGATTCATGATGAAGTATCTGAACTTACTTTGTGCATGGGGTGCATCCCGTCCTGGCTGTATACGGACGGGCCCGGCTGGGAGAGACCGGAGGAAGGAGGACCTGGACTGGGTCCCATCATGCTGTGAGCAGATCCCGGGGAAGGACCTGGGCTAGGGCCCAGCATGGCACCGGGGGAGGGACCTGGACCGGGAGACGGGCCCGGACGGGGGTTGCCTCCTCCCATAGGGGGGTCTGGGGTGGACATGGCTGTGGTCTCCTGCAGCAAGGGATCTGAGAGGAAAGCCAGACGGTCAATGTTTGAAAGCGAGGATTTCCCTTGACAGATTCTTATGTTTTTGTGTTTTCTTCCTGTCATGCTTCCAAGTTGGTGTACATCATAGGTCCCCAACCGTTTTGAAGCTTAGAGCTACTTGTAGTTAATGAGTGGCGCAAAGAGCTACCATTTTGCTATATAAAATAACAACTTATGTTTTTGGTATGTTATTACAATGTTATTACCTGATTGTAATTATTCCAAGTTAAGTCAATCACTAAAAATCCATGTAAAATCTAACTGACTAGAAAATAGCTCTGCCCCATCACTGATGGGCTATTTTTCAGAACCTGTCTGTGGATTACTTGGGAATTCTTAAGGGGGCACCATGTTGGAGACCCCTGCTGTACATAAACTGTATCGTTTTCCATCCAAAGGACAAGTTTAAACATTACCGAGGCGAAATATACAGAAAGAAAACTTTACCGCATACTAGCTCTTTTTTAAAAGTAGAATAAAAGAAAATTACCAATATTGTCTGATATCGCTCATAGCAAATATTAAGTGTAGGACAAAATATCAATTTATGTCTATATGGTGATTTTTTTGGGGGGCCGATTTTTGAAATCAACGTTTCTCCCTGGAAACAATTTTTGTGACGTCATATCAGATAAGATTTATTTGTCCCACAATGGGGAAATTTGTTACAGCAGTAAGACAAAGAATAATGACTAACAGCGAAGAATATCAACAGTATAATCAAGTATTCAGAAATATTAAAAAATAATAATAATAATACAAAAAATAAAATAAAAAACAAAAAATACAAATAATTTTCCATTTTTGTGAGATTTATATTATTTACCTCATTGGTGTTAAACTCACTTTAGCTCTGTGGCCAAATGGTGGAAAAAAACACTCTCACAGAGTCAAACTAGTAAAATAAAGGCATAAAAGGTCTTAGCAGGTGGGTTGGGGATCTTTTGGAGGCTCACAATTAAATTGCAATAATGTAGAAATATTTTTCTTTCTCATCTTACAGTGTTAACTGTCAAGTCAAGTCAAGTCACATTTATTTATATAGCCCTTAATCCCAAAAATATCTCAAAGGACTGCACAGGATTACAAAGACACAATTACCTGATCTCAAACCAACATGCGGGCAAGGAAAACCTCAAAACCTCAGCGTGAGGAAAAAGAGAAACCTTGAGAAGGGACCTCACAAGTGGCGATCCCCCTTTCAGGATGACACTAGGTAACTGTAAATTAAAGGACCACATTTGTGTTCCGTTGACATTTTGTGGCTGTATACCTGCACGATGTACATTTTATGTTCTTAATGTCTCAGTTGAAATAAATGTCAGTTTGCGAACTGACTGACACAGACTGATGAAGAAAATTAAACTGCAATCGTCAATTATGTCGAATCGCTATATATGTAGAATCACAACTATCGAGAATCGAGATATGAATCGAATCGCCACCTTAGTATCGTGATACAATTGAACAGTGACCAAAGCAATTCGTCCAACCCCTAGTAAATATCAATTTTAATGGATTCAATTTAGATCAGGGGTGTCAAACTCATTTTAACTCGGGGGCCACTCGATAGAACAAACATTCTGTCGGGGGCCGGACTAGTAGATAAAAGAGAAAGAAAAAGAGAGATAAAGAAATAAGAGAAAGAGGGAGGGAAAATGAGAGGGCAACACAAAGAAAGAAAAAGAGAGAGCATGAGAAACAAAAGATAAAAAGTCACGAGAGAGGGGGAAAAGAAAGGGAGGGGAAGAAAGAAATCCAAAGAGAAATAGAAAGACAGAAGGAGAGAAGAGAAAAGAAAGCGCAAAGGGTATGAAGAAAAGGAAAAAGGAAAAAAGGTAGTTAGAGCAAAAGAGGTTAAAAGACACAGAGAGAGAAAGAGACAAAGAGCAACAAAGGAAGAGAAAAAGAGAGACACAGAGAGTGAGAGAGACAGAGACAGAGTGGGAGAAAAGGGGTGGAAAAGAAAGAGTGAGAGAGAGAGAGAGAGAGAGAGAGAGAGAGAGAGAGAGAGAGAGAGAGAGAGAGAGAATAAATACAAGTACAGTGTCTTTGTGAGAGGCACCTGGCTTTGGCAACATCAAGTTGACATATTTCAACCTGCAGCTTGTTTTTCTCTTGCGCTTCTCTGAATGTTGTCTCGCAGGCCGGATTCAATCCCTTAGCGGGCCTGATCTGGCCCGCGGGCTGCCTGATTGACACCTGTGATTTAGATGTTCAATCTATTTGTCCCCGCAATGCTAGTGAGGGTAACCAGAGCTAAAAATGGATAGACTGAATTAGTTTTTTCTATTTTTTCAATTTAGAAAGAATACATAACACACTTCAGGTTACGCTCAAATATTTAAATAGACACTAAGTAATGTTATACCATCATATGTCACTTTAGTGTGTAGTGCAGCTGAAAAAGAGTGCTACAAAGCTTAAAGAAAAAATCAAACTGCAGTGACCAAAGACCAAATCACACTATTTTTCTTTCCCATCCTATTGTGCAGCCTTTCAAAAGGTTGTTTTTTGGGAGAACCTGTAGCAGCAAGATAGTCGACAATAATGTGAGCCAAATCTTATGTTAAATTAATTTAAATCTCATCAGCTGCAAGTATATATATATATATATATATATATATATATATATATATATATATATTGTCACGGTTGCCATGGCGCCCAATTGGCCCCGCCCATGTGATGCCAGCTGTAGCTTGTTGACAGATTGGCTCCTTGTCAGTATTTAAACTTTCCTGTCAGTCCCCTTTTGTCGGTCCGTCTGCGAATCTGTTTTTACGTGGCAAGCCCTTTTTCGCCTGTCCCGTTTTTGGCTCCTGTTTGCCTCCCGCTACGATCTGTTTTCATCTCAACCACGTCTGCTCTCCCGTCCCGAATAACGATTTGTTTTTTATCTCGACCGCGTCTACTCTCCTCTCCTGGCTTTCGACTTGCTTCCGTTCCCGACCACGTTTTTGCTCTTCTATCCCGGCTACTGACTTGTTTTTTCCGCTCCCAACACCATCGCTTGCCACGGAAGTCCCACTTCTGCGTTCAGAGCGTCCTGCTCCCCGCGACCACCGGATCGTGAGTGCAATCCTTTCCCTTCTTCCCAATAAAACTGTGAGAGACGTTACGCGAGTGAGTCCTGTTTCCGTTCTGGTCCTGACATCATATATATATTACATATTTTTGCTTTTTTTTTTTTTTAAATAGATGCCTACTAATACACATTAACTTCGTAAACTATAATCCCACAGGCAGCAATTGGACCCCTTTCTAGCATTTTCAAGGATTTCAAGCACCCGTACCACCCTCTACTTTTTCAAACGACTGAATTCTTATTTTTGAAGACTCAGTACCCCCAAAGCTCTTAATCTAAAATCGACCCCAAGGGAAGAAATTGGCTGAGGTTGTCAGGTAGTTCAAGATATTTTAACCATTTTATTTCAGCAGCCCGGATTACAAACGCTGGCGGTCTGTATGTGGTCCGCGGGCTGTAGTTTGGCCACCCATGCCTAAAGCTATTTTTCAAATTTACCGGTTTGTATTTGGAAATATCAATGGAAAAACGCTTAGAATGTCCGTTTTGTCCAGACGTCTTGAAAAGACCACGAGTCGTGGTATATTTAAAGGGATTTCGGATGAAGCCGAAGCAACAAAAAGAGCGGGAGGGACGTGAAGGGGCGGCAATGGCGGACGATGACAGACCGATGTACCTGGCAACCCGTGATGGGTTTTATTGCGTGAAATTTGGGTGACATTTGAAGCATTTGCGTGACACGCAGCGAACGAATTCACTCACCGTCGTCGAAGGATGATTATTGTCCACCGACGAGGCTCCAGCTTGCCACCCCCCCTCAAGCTCCCCTCCCGCCTCGGAACCGCTTCACCGGCTCCGGTACCGCCGCAGCAAGCCCCTGTGACCGAATGTCTAGTAGTAGGGTGTCGTTCGTGAACGAAACGGCTCCACGACCAGACTCTTGGAAGAAAACGAGTCCCCACTACGCAAGAGCCACTACAACCAGCCCTTACAAACTGTCGTATTTTTCCTTACAAAATACAAAATAATCTTACACCATATTTTTTTCCCCAAACGTGTTTATTGATGTAGTTTAACATGTTATATTGTACATGTGTTTCGTTATATCATATATATTGTTAATTAACATTTTGTTGTGAGATCCTGAGTTGCTCGACATGAATGAGGTTGATTATAAAAAAGTTCAAAAATGAAGTAGTTTGGACGTTCACTATAGAAGGGAAAAATACATGCAAATATAATGAAGTAGAATAATACATTTTCTTATTCAAATTATGAATTCATTTTCTGCATTAAATTATTGTTGCTAATATACTGATTAAAGGGATAACCACAAACCTGTCTTTTTTCATTTTCTCCTTATATACTTCCCTTTTTCTTAACTTCTTTATACAACATAATAATTCGTGAGCCGTTTGAGAGCCGGCTCTCTTTAATGAGTTGAGCCGAAAAAGCCGGTTCTCTAAAAAGAGACGGACTTCCTTTCACTACATCAAACCGCTCGCTTCGTTTGCAACGAAAAAAAACGATACCGAGATAGAGGCTTCCGCGGCCAACTCGTTTGACTCAATTGATTTGCCGTTTCGTGATAGTCGGTGGATACCGGATGGTACCCATAATTGACAAATTTCCGTTTTCCCGTACAGATTTTCTCGTACGTCGTACACGTCTTAAAATGCATATTAAACGTACTTTGTACGGCAAAACCGTACAGTTTGACAGGTATGAGTATGTCACAAAAGTGAGTACACCCCTCACACTTCCACAGAGATTTCATTATAATGTTTAATCAAACAACACTGAAAAAAACAATGCTTTGACTCAACGAAAAGAGGTCTTTGTAAAAGCTTATATAGCAGAGCATTTATTTCCCACCCCCAAAAGAACTCAAAATATAACCATCAATAATTAAACCCCCTGGCAATGAAAGTGAGTATATCCCAAAGACACTACACTCCAAGATGTCCAAACAAAGCACTGCTGGTCATGTTCCCTCCAAAATACCATGTAACTTGTTACTCTTATTAGCTCTCAGGTACACTCTGTCATACTGGTCACTGGAACTCCCAATATGACACACCATGGCAAGGAACTCACTGGATACCTTAAACAATTAATTGTGACACTACATGAGGCTGCCCAAGGCTTTAAGATGATTGCCAACACATTGAAATCGAACAGCAGTACATTGGCCAAGATACCCCCCAAAAAAAAAAAAAAAAATTGGAATACACTCACAGCAGGGCTCTTGTTAAATGTGCAGAACGTCAAAATGCTTTCTAAGATAGATAGGCACAGGAGTGCTGCCAGGAATGCTGCAGAGATTGAAGAGGTGGGGGGTCACCCTGGAAGTACTCAGACCATGCACTTCAGGAACTTTCACTTTAGTTTGTACTCACTTTTGTTGCGAGGGGTTTAATTACCAATGGGTAATTTTAAGTTTTTTTTAGGGGAAAATACATTTACACTGCTGTAACAGCTTTACTCAGACTAACTTATATTGCGTCAAAGCAATGTTTCTACAGTGTGGTACTACTAAACACTATAATTGAAATCTTGGATGAAATGTGAGGAGTGTCCTCATTTTTGTGACATACTGAATGCATTTATCACCTATAAGCGAATCGAAAACATGGTCATTTTAAATGAGCTGCGCCAAAAGAGCCAATTCTCTTAAAAGAGCCGGAATTCCGATCACGAATGTCTAGTCACCGCTTTGAGAAAGTGCGCATGCGTGGACTGTCAAGTCGCGGTGGAGGATGCGCGCTTAGACTACATTAGGGGGAAATGTTAACTTAACATTGTATTATTATATAACTGTTCCATGCCAATTGGTTTTATATTTGCAATTTTCAATACAAATCGTTAAAGATAAAATTAAAATAAAGAAATAAACATCAGGGACGGTGCCAAGATACGTCGTCACGACACATGAATTAACACTCGTGTCATTTTATTTTCATGTCATCTGCACAAACACGAAAGGTTCCCGGTTCGAGACCGGGTGGAACCATATATTGGCCTGGTGAGGGATGGGTGCCACCAGGCTGTATTTGCCCAAGACACACCACAGGAAATTTAGCTCCTACGACCCTAGTGGTTAAGGGTATTCAACAACTCACCCACCAATTCAACAAATATAAAACATTTCTACGCTAGTTCTAAAATGAATCATTTGTAATCGTGTAGTTTGACAATGTCTTAATACAAATCACTACAATGCATGTAATTCACCTAGTCAAGCGCAAGATGAGAAACCAGATGCCTCAAACAATGACTTGCCGTTTTAAACATGACCACTGGATGTCGCCAAAGCCGAACGCCACTCGCAAAGTACCCAGTCTTCCTGTATTTGCTGACTACCATTAATCAACCAGAGAACATTGAGTACACCCGTCCTGATGTTATTTTATTTTAAATGAAGTCACAGACAAGCTGTTTAAGGCAATATGAAACACAGTTAATAAAAATATCACCTGCCTGTGTAGAAGTTTAAAGAAGCTTTACCTTCTTTATATAACAGATATGAAACCTAAGAGAAAATAAAATGTCTCTGATTCAAGTAAAAATTTCATTAAAAAATATAATAAGCAGAAATACTTTTAAGACATTACATTTGTATGCTACTTTTGTCACTTTCCAGTCTCCATGAGTTTCCATGAGTTGAATAATCTGTAGTGGAAATGAATTCATTCGTTGTTTGCTTTTTCATTACTAATTAAAGTTGATAAACACGACAAAAGATTAAATGTTAGAGAAGCAAAACACCCTTCAATAACCGTTTTATTATAAAGTCTTACATCCCTGAATCATAATTCGTGAGCCTCCAAAAAGACGCCCAGCCCTCTAGCTAAGGCGCACTTTTTATGCTATTCATTTATTCGTCTGGCCCCCAGGAAAATGGTTTTTCTACCATGTGGCCCTTGAGCCAAAATGTTTTTGACACCCTTTGACACCTCTTCCGTATTGGAAACCCCAATACTACATCATTGTATGTAAAAGAGTGAAAATTTGATAATTTTGAGAAGCAAAAGTACTAATACTGTATGTATATGTATATATATATATATATATATATATATATATATATATATATAATATAAATTAGCGGCACGGCGGCTGGGTGGTTAGAGTGCAGCACCTCAGCGAAGAGATTCCGGGTTTAAGTCCAGCTACCGCAACCTCCCCGTGTGGAGTTTGCATGTTCTCCCCGTGCCTACATGGGTTTCATCCCACATTCCAAAAAACATGCATGATGGGTTAATAGGCCGATCCACATCGTCCCTAGGTGTGAATAAGAGAGTGAGTTCTGTTCCTGTCTGTCCTGCGACTAGCTGGCAACCAATTCAGGGTGTCCCCTGCCCACTGCCCGAAGATAGCTGAGATGGACTCCAGCACTCCCGCGACCCTACTGAGGATAAGTGGTGCAGATAATTGATGGATGGGTTTAAAAACAATTGCCTTCTGTTTAAAACAACCCCCAAAATAACCTAATAGAAGTAATTAAAGAGGTCTGCTTCTGCACCCACATATTTTGTCAACAGAGATAGGGTCATAGTTAATTAACTTCAGGTGTTATCCAAATACAAGTTGTATAACATTTTTTTGAAGAATTCAATTCCAAACACTTAGTACATAAAACAATAACTTTCAAATGGATTATGGACATGTGATCAATCTAAAACAGTCAAGTTTAAAACAACATTCAATTTATTGTTATTACAGTTTTAGGGTCTAGTTTTTGTTACTGGAGCGACAATAGTTTACAACATAAAGCGTGCAAATTCAATTTAATGATTATCTGCCTTTTGTTTTTTCCTAAATCAAAGTTCTTCTCATGCAATGATTATGACGACATGCAGATAATAGACCAACTTGGATCAGAAATCGGAATTTTTAGAGCAAAACGAACGAAAGACAAATAAATAAACCCATATACACGGCGTTTGTGATAAGAGATCCCCTAGTTTTCGCGGTACCCGAACCACCCGCGAAAAGTGAAAATCCTCCAGGTAGCGTTGCACCAACATAAAAGCCCCCAAAGGGTTAAACTTACCTCGAGATAAAGAATACGACTGTAACAAAATAGCAACTATAGATCTACAAATAATAACACACAACACATAATTGCAGCAGAATGATTTTATTGTCATTATACAAAAGTAAAACAAAATTGGAGGGCTTCTTTTAGTATAACGGAGCGATTTAGAGAGCGGCCGGCTAGCTGGGCGCTACCGTCGGGTGTCCTCGAATGGAGACAGGCACCGCGATGAATAAAGTAAAACCACCGCGAATGTAGCGGTTTCCCACGAGTTGTTGATCCAGGTTATCGGTTTCATGTCTAATAGACATGGCGATGACAAGATACAGGGTCTGCAGTGGTGGCTTCGAAGAGTTGTTAACCTAGCTGTTAGTAGTAGGCCGGACCAGCAGCACTACTCTTTCCTTCTCCCCGATGCCTACCGAGTCACCACTGGAACCTGATAATAATCCACGAGGCACCCGAGGGTGATCAAAATTTCGTTGCGCAGAAAACGATTTAATTAATCTATTTTGATGTGATTAGCCGCTAATTGCTATTGATTGCAGTGCTTCACAGCTTGTTTTAATTCGGAGACGTTGACTGCACATGCCTACCCCCAGCTGTTTGACTGACAGCATACCACAGCCTATCACAGTCGGGCACACCGAGTGTCACACCCACCCAGCACAAAGCACCTTCCCTAATCTGTCTCCGGGGTGTCTAACAGAACACAATGCACAATACAATCTCATCTCATTAGCCGTACCGCTTATCCTCATTAGGGTCGCGGGGGGCTGGAGCCCATCCCAGCCATCTCCAGGCAGTGGGCAGGGGACACCCTGAACTGGTTGCCAGCCAATCGCAGGGCACACGGGGACAGACAACTCACTCGCTCGCTCATTCACACCTAGGGACAATTTAGACCGGCCAATTCACCTGAAATGCATGTTTTTTGAATGTGGGAGGAAACCGGAGTGCCCGGAGGAAACCCACGCAAGCACGGGGAGAACATACAAACTCCGCACAGGAAGTCTGGAGCTGGATTTGAACCCACGACAGGTTCCCATGACATGAACTGTGCCGCACAAGCGCTAACCACTGCGCTGCCGTGCTGCCCTGCACAATACAATATCAATGACAATAAAGACAAAATCAATTCAATTCAAAAGCCGCAATAAATGAAGAGCGAATTAGAGAGGGTTTATTTGATCAAATCAGCAAAATAAAATGTCCTTAAGAATTAGCTTTTGTCTGGAACATTTGGCGTTTGATTGTCACTATCGGGTCCATATTAATTATTGCCTATTAACAATTAGCTGAAGCCTGAAAAGTAACAAGATATTTTGCCAGTACAATAAGTATAATGGACTTGATAGCAACAATCATAATGTTAAATTTCTCTTACCTGACATGAAGTCTGCACTGCAAACCCGAGCAGTCTTGATGAGTCCATTGGTCCATTCTTTTAGCTTGAATGCATCCAACCCTAACTCCCTTGTTTTTGATCAGGTGTGTCCACTGGGATCCTGTAGAACTTCAATTTACGATCTCGAACGTTTTTTCTCTGATTCTTGACCCTCAAACACACATGACGACAACTAGCAGCAACAACAGCTTTCTTTTCCTGTGTCTTCTAACCAGCACAAGTATTCTTTTGCAGGGTCTATTTATACTGTATGTAAAACCCCAACGTGGCCAGAAACATGAAAGTGCAACTTATAATCCCATGCGCCATATATACTGGAAAATACGGCGGACAGAATTGGAAACGCTAAGGTACATTTATGTGATACTGCACAAGGTGGCTGCTCTGCCTTTGAGAAACATATAGGGGTATTCAAGTGACCTCTTGTGGTTAATTAACATAATTGTACAAACATGCTTGTTACATATAAAACAATGATGAATTATAATAAACAGAATGCATCAATATTTCTTTTTGGGTGGTAACATTTTGTCTTCAAATATATGGTCTCTCTCTCGCTCACTCCCTATGTGTCTCTCTCTCTCTCCCTCCCCGTCTGTGTCTCTCCCTCCCCATCTGTGACTCTCCTTCCCTGTCTCCCTTTTTCCTTGTCTCTCTCCCTCTCTCTCTCTCCCTATCAGTCTATCTCTCTCCCTCTCTCCTTCCCCATCTGTCTCTCTCTCTCCCTCCCCATCTCTCTCACTCCCCCACCCCATCTCTCTCTCACTCTCTTTCTCTCCCTCCCTGTCTGTCTCTCTTTCCCTCCCTCCCCGTCTGTATCTCTCCCTCTCTCCTCCCCTTCTGTCTCTCTCTCTCCCTGTCCGTCTGTCTCTGTCTCCTTCCGTGTCTCTCTCTCCCTCTCTCCCTCCCCATCTGTCTCTCTCTCTCTCCCATTTTCCCTCCCCATCTGTCTCTCTCTCTCTCCCATTTTCCCTCCCCATCTGTCTCTCTCTCTCTCCCATTTTCCCTCCCCATCTGTCTCTCTCTCTCTCCCTCCCCATCTGTCTCTCCCTCCCTTCCCATTTCTCTCACCCTTTCTCTCCCTCCCCGTGTCTCTCTTCCCCATCCTCCCCCCCCTCTTCCTCCATCCCTCTCAAAAATGTAATAAACAATACAAGAAGTCATTTTTCATCTGAAATCGATACATCTTTAATATATAATCCTTGAGGGGTAGTTTCATCACGTCTTTCAATTTTTTAGTTTTAAATGAATTCATAAGAAAGAAAACCTCTTTTCACTAGTGGGAACCAGTAATAAGAGACGCTGTGATTTCAGTGTTTAATGCCAGCAAAATATATCAGTAGAAGTGCAACCAGCAAGTCATAAAACGGGCAGACTCGATGAAATGATCTTTAGCCATAAAACAGCGACACCAGTAAACTACTGAGGAAACGCAGAACGTGAAGAGAAATAAGGTGTTGCCACATAAGAATGTCCGACGAGGAATGCGATCACGAGTGCACAATCCTGATTAGCCCCTACGCTAACGTGAATGTACAGCAGTCCGAGACATTTCACCTTCAGTGTGACACCATGGGATTCCTCGCGCTGTTACTTTTCCATCAGTCAGAACTCAAAACAAACAAGCACTTACTTACATTTGATAAATACGAGTGACAAAAATAATGGGGCGATAAAAGCAAGCAGACAACAAACCAGCTCGTCCATGTTTGTTTTTTCGATAACTTCTCCTTCAACGGTGCCTGTCCTAAAGAGTAAATTGATTGCTGTTGGCTTATAAACCAAAGTTGGAAAGTAGTTCCGGTCTCACAGGAAGACAAACTCGTCGCTGTTTCGTCTGTTATCGACCCAAGCGGGTTCGGTAGGGGGCAGGATGTGTGGTGCGGGGCCAGTGTGGTTACTACCGTGCGCCTCCAGTCCGTAGTCTTGACTTTGGCCCTCCACAAAGGTGAAGATGGGGTACTTCTCTGTTGAGGAGGACAGAGCCTGCCAGGAAAGCAGACACAAGTCGCGAGTTTGGACGGAGACAAATGATGTGGGCAGAGTTGGGCGTGTTTAAAGTAATCCCTCGCTAAAACGCGGCTCTCCTTTCACGATCTCTCTGCTTCGCGGGTTTTCACCATGTATCGTGTTGTGTATTTTGATTGTCTAAACCACAGGTGTCAAACAGGCGGCCCGCGGGCCACATCAGGCCCGCTAAGGGATTGAATCCGGCCCACGAGACAACACTCAGAGAAGCGCAAGAGAAAAACAAGCTGCAGGTTGAAATATATCAACTTGATGTTGCCAGAGCCAAGTGCCTTGAACAAAGACACTGTACTTTTATTTCTCTCTCTGTCTGTCTCTCTCTCTCTCTTTCCCACCCCTTTTCTCCCACTCTCTTTCACTCTCTGTGTCTCTCTTTTTCTCTTCCTTTGTTGCTCTTTGTTTCTTTCTCTCTCTGTCTTTTTAACTTATTTTGCTCTAACTTCCTTTTTTCCTTTTCTCGCTTTCTCTCTTCCCACCCTTCGCGCTTCCTTTTCTCTTTTCTCTCCTTCGGTCCTCTATTTCTCTTTGGATTTCTTTACTCCTCTCCCTTTCTTTTCCCCCTCTCTCACGACTTTTTATCTCTTGTTTCTCACGCTCTCTAACTCTCTCTCTTTTTCTTTCTTTGTCCTGCCCTCTCTCCTTTTCCCTCCCTTTCTCTTATTTCTTTATCCCTCTTTTTCTTTCTCTTTAATCTACTAGTCCGGCCCCCGACAGACTGTTTGTTCTATCGTGTGGCCCCCCGAGTTAAAATGAGTTTGACACCCCTGGTCTAAACCATGGCTAAACCAAGTTCAGGAACTTATATGATTCTTTTTATGAGTACATATGGCTCAGAGATGAAAAGTGACTGTTGCACATTCCTCTTGGGTGTTCCAAAGCCATATGGTTAAACCGCGGGTTTGGTACATGTGAAGCCGGAGCAACACTGAAACAAAGCAAGCTTTACTACAGAGCACATTCAGTCCAAGTTTTGTATCAACATACCCCGTTTTGGCAGAGTAGGTTGCGAAGAAATCCTTTAAACGGAAGCTCATGAGACTGTGTATGATTACTGTTGAACCCACAGAAAACACAGTGGACACTCAAAGAAAAGCAAGCGAGTTATGGTTGAAATTCATTCCAGGGAAAAGATTGGACCGAGGAACTCCTAAAAAAGGCTTGGATTCTCACGGCACACTTCATATCAGGTGAGAGAAATTAACCCTTTGATGGTCCATATTACTTAGTGACTATTAGACGACACGCTAACAGTTAGCTGAAGCTTAGAAAATAAGATATTTTGCCGGTATAGTGGGTAAAATGAACTTAATTGCAACAATCATATGTTTAATTTCACTTACCTGATATGAAGTGTGCTCTGCAAACCCGAGCATTTTTAATGATCGGCTTGGTCCAATCTCTTAGCTTGAATGCATCTAACCATAACTCTAATTTTTGGGAGATCTTACTTGTCCGCTGGGATCCTGTAAAACTTCAATTTATGACCTCTAATGTTTTTTCTCCGATTCTTGACCGTCAAACACACAAGTCATGTTTATTTGTTTTGCCCTTAATCACAACTAGCAGCAAGAACAGCTTTCTTTTCCTCTGTCTTCTAACCAGTGGAATTAGTCTTTTGCAAGGTCTATTTAAAGCCCAAACTTGGCCAGAAACTTGAAAGTGCACCTTAGAATCCAGTGTGCCTTATATAATGGAAAATACGGTAGATACATTTGGAAATGCTTAGGTACATTTACATGATAATGCACACAGTGACTGCTCTTGCTTTTGAGAAACGTATAGTGGTCTTCAAGTGACCTCTTGTGGTTAACATAATTGTACAAACATGCTTGTGACATATCAAACAATGATGAAAGGGGTTCTTTCAACGCCAATTTCTCCAGTTCCATTTAAAGAGGAAATAAGTTGTGAATCAATCCAGAGTCCGGATGTTTGAGGACATCTGAGAAATGCTAAGCCAAATATTAAACCAGCAGCTGAATGAGGCATATAAAATGAAACCGAGTTTCTGCGCCACATTTCATTAGTGTTTGCTGCGGTCTCTGTTTGGTACATGTTTTTTTTGTTATTTTTATTACGGGTAGCACTCAATTTGCGTCGAACGAAAGAACTATTGATTGATTTATGCCAGTGAAATATGTAGCTTACATCTTCAGTTGCATGACGTTCTTTCCATTACAATTTACCATTGAGAAACACTACCTTATTTTTAAACATAGCCCTTAATGAATGTCCATTAATGATATATACCCCTTCCATTACTATACATTCCCTAGGGCCCTGTTTAGGTGTAGCATGTAGCTACAGCTCGCAAAAACAAAAAAAATCATATTCAAACTAGTCATCCCTGTGAGTTATCTTTCATATGACCGGAAAGTGCCCACTCTCCAATTATGAAGAGTTGGATCTCTTTTTTTGCACACTTTGCAGCCTGCTGTGCGTGGATTTGTTCCACGTTATGACCATGGTTTGTGTATCCTGGTTTTGGACAATCTTTCATTAAAACAGGCAGTATCTCGGTCTGATGCATCTGTCCTCTTAGGTGCGACCAGTAGGGGGCGATGACGCTTCACATGACAACACCATACGAACTGCCTTGACGGCATTATTTTTAAACAACCTATTGTTTTTTACAAACCATCATGGCCCAGACGTTGCTGGTCTTGGCCTTGTCAGGCTTTCTGCATGGGGGTGTTAGGGCGTTTTTTTTTTGTTTGTTTGTTTTTTTAAAGTGCCAGGGAGCCACTATGAAGAGCCATGGCCACATGCAGCACCAGAGCTGCTTGTACACAAAAGCAAATGTTTATCAATTTTGTTGGTATTAATTGGGGGTGACTTGACACGAAACCTAGCTTGACACTCGCAAAGACCTAAAGAAGAACTGTGTCAATTTTCACTAAAAACAGTTCAGTTGTTTCGGAGCCCATAAGTCACACGCACACAACCATACACACACTACCACACACACAACCACACACACACCAGGATTTATAAATACGATTAGATTAGGATAGATTTTTCTTTGTTTTAATGCGTGGTAAATTTAAGCATTTTCCTGACTTTGAAAACAAAACATTAAAATCCAAGGATTTTCCCGGATTTGAAGCAAGTGTACGAACCCTGTTTTCAGGGTGGTAAACTTACCGAACTGACGGCAGAACACAAAGACTCGTAGTCTTTCTTGTTCCTGGCGTAAAAGCCGATGGTGCAGCTGGGATCCATTCGTGTAAAGGGCATCTTTTTGGGAGAACTACAATGGAAGGACTGAATAGGGTGAGGGTGGGCGAAGGGGAGAGAGAATATGTTTCATCAAAAAACTTTCCTTTTTTCCCTCTGGAGCTCAGAGTATCTGATCTGATCAAAAACATCCATAATAAAATGTGTTATCTTTAGTGGGCTGACTTAAATTTTAATGAGTGTGACAGTCACATCGGTTTCAGTCTGATGGGATCAGGAAGGAGGAAATCCAAGAACAGACAGACAAAGCGGCGTGACATTGGACTGACCCCGAGAGGAAAGTTGACTTGAGTGACGTCCACCACAGGCTGGCAGTAGTGAGGGTCCAGATATAGGAGCTGCTCATCTGGCGACAGAACGAGGAGGCGATCATAGTGGACGGCCATCACATCTACAAACTTTCTAAAGAACTACTGTATTATATCCCGCGATCCATGATCCCAGATTGCATAAGGGAGCGAGCGCAGGGATGGCAAAGGGCAATTTTGTCGGGGTGCCTGGAGGCTTTTTTTGCTGCTCAGTACCCCCAAAAATCGAACAGTACTAGTGCGGGCTGTGATCCATTATCCCTAATCCCACAGTGCTGCGTGCAGGGACTGGCAGAGGGCACTTTTGTCAGGAGGTGTTTTGTTTTAGCCTGCCTAAAGTAAAATGTTCGGTTGTGGCCATGGTCAATTATCCCTAGTCAACTATTGCTGAGAGCAGGTTCCGGTTAGCATTTTTTGCGGATCTTCACCTATTGCAGGGATTCTGGAACCTTTTGGACCCAAATAGCCATAATGGCAAAATATTTAGATTTCTTTGAGAGCGAGACATACTATATAGTCTAAGGCAAATTTCAGCAAAACCGCTCTCCAGACAAAAACTCATTTTTCAGCGCATTTCATTTCACGGTGTGACGTTAGGTGATTTGATCAAATTATTTAAACAAGAAGAATGCCAGAGTCCCATATTAAAAAATATACCACTTTAAACTTGTCTCCCTTCCGCAATTCCATTGCGGCTCATTTTGAACAACATTCTTTTCATTTGAACTACATTTGGTTTCAAAACAAGGTGCAAGCAGAGACATTTTGTCAGAATGTCACAAAATACTACAAACAAGGATAGTGACGTATTTACCTTCGGTGCAGACGACGCTAGGCAAAGAGAAGTGGCCTGTGTGCATAGCATCACGCTCACTCTTACCGCTCATCCAATCAAATTGTTCCGGGTGGTCATATACTTTATCAAACCATTAATACTGTTAGAGCTACAGCAGCTATGCCGCACTAGACTCATCTCCGTGCTTATCAGAAATTGAATACTATCGATCAGATATGCATGAATTTGTTTTTTTTATCTCTGAGCCATATGTACTCATGAAAAGAGCCATAGGTTCCCGACCTCTGGATTACAGTATTAGCTGCATTAGATGGACGTTTAATGTCAATAAAGGCAGGGAAACAGCAGCGACCTGGAAGCATATGTTTTCCCAACGGCGTTCAAGTCATGATTATCCCTGTGCAAACACACCAAGTTCTTTTGCAAATGTTTAATCTGAAAATAGAGATCACTAACCCTCAAAGAACAAGTTAAACACAACGATGTTTTAGTGTGAAAAACAAACAAAACAATTTTCACGGAAAACATGAACCACCATTTTCTCTGGGACGCACGTTAGCTTTTTTCTTTTTTAACGATGCGCTAAAGTAAAAAAACAAAACAAAAACCCTAACACAAACTCAAATTCATGTTTACTTATTTTATAACAGTATTCAATAATATGTTACACATAAGTTTTGACCGGGGGTGTCTGGGATTCTAAACAAATTCCTATAGGTTTCCCCCCCGCTATATGGCAATTTCACCTTACGATGCCCATCTCAGCACAGATTAATGTTGGGAGTCTAATGTACTTGATATACAACCAATGAAAAAGAAAGTGTGTCTTACCTTGGAAGCCAACAAAGTAAAGGGAGTGCTTTGGTTTGCCGCCAATTATCCCAATACAACATTCCAGTTTAAGGATGTTCTGGAAACGCAAGAAAAAAATAAATAAACTATATTGCTCACCAATGATCCCAGTCACAAAGAATCCCACCTTGACGCATTCGATGTAGGACGGGTTGAGAGCCTCCCCACCCAGGCGCACCGGCACCAGGATTATGATCGACTTCCAGGCTTGGTTGTCCTCTTCTGCGCTTGAGTGACTGAGTGGCGGCTCGCATAATCGCGCTACATCGTCCTTGTACACTGAAAAAAAAACCGCATCACTTTCAAAACTTGCTAGCATGACGATTTCATTGGTGGAAGTTGAGGAGTCAAAGTTTACCTGTGCAATCCTGAGCCACATAGACAGCCAGGTTGTGAAGAACAGTAGCTTTGGCTACAGCTTTTCTAAAATAAAAATAAAATAAAAAGACACTTAAATCTATAGTAGACGCCTTGGTTACATACCTAGATTACAATGTTTTCAAGTTAAGAAGTAGAATACGATGTTTTTCCTCAACTCCTAGTTCGAGCATTTTCTATACCAAAAGACATCAACAACGAATTGTTTAACGTGCCCAAAAACCTACAAAATTCAAAGTTGCGGTGTTTGTACTTATAACTATGCGAGTAGAATCTGTAAGATGCTTGTCTGTAATAGGTTTGTGTTACAGCATTAAGATGTTAATATGCAATTGGCTTAAGTCACTTCACACTGAAAGTGAATACAATTCAATTATGTCTTTTATGTTGATCTTCATTTATAAGATTATCACGTAAATATATAATGCATACAAGTAGTACTTACCAGGGCTGCACAGATAACCGAAATCTAATTGATATCGCGATGTGACGCAGTGTGTAATCGCAAGACACTACGTTCTTTTCAAGGAACTATAGTTTGTTATTTGATTGATGGAGTGTTTGGCAAACTTCAACGACACTATACTATAAAAGACCCTGGTCTTTTTTGTCCTTTTGCTATCACGGTTAAATGGTTTATTGGTTGATTAACATGTTTATGTATATTTTATCGGACAATTTTTGGGGGTGCTCTAGTATCCACAGATTCAAACCAAGCACACTCAAAAATGTTAGCATTTCAAAAACGGGATACGCTTAAATATAATGAAAAACACTAGATAAAAAAATGAAAGCAGGAAAACAAAACAAGAAAGGGGAACAAGGCAGCGTCGGAAATGCTCCACTGCCTTGAAATAGTTCCGTCCATGTAATTCCTGGCAGTGCTCTTGAGCTAGGGTTCAGGTGAAACTGGTCCAAATCTGATTTAAAAACATTCCACTGTTCTCAAATATATTTTTTAATTTGTTTCAAGAAATAAGATCTATAAAACCATTAAGAATTCGGGTGTAACTACAAATAAATTAATGTGAAAAAGTATAGATTAATCCGTAATTTGCATGGGCTTTACTATTTGACCACCTCATCCATTGTATAGTGCAACCAAAAAACATTGTAAGAAAGAATACAAACTATGGTGACCAAAATGCACAATTTTACTTTCCATATTCCTGAGATTTTTAGTTAGCCTGAGCAGCAAAATGGCGTCAAACGATCAACCCGCGGACCTAGACTCTCCATCGACTAGGGCAGGGGTCGGGAACCTATGGCTCGCGAGCCATATATGGCTCTTTCTATGAATATCTATGGCTCAGAGACAAATTTGATTGCATGCAAATTTCTCCATCCTATTCGAAACTTGAGTAGTTCGTCCTATTCAAGTACACGCAAAGCCAATCCAGAACTAAGTCTTACGGCGTTACTTCGCAGTATATATAGGGCACGTTTTTCACTACAATTTACAGTCAAGGTGTCACACAAAAAAGGTGGGAAAAAAAACTCGTTTTGGCTGTACAACGCTAAAGAATCCTTTATATAAAAGTTCACTATATGATCTGTGTTCAGTGTTCAGATACCTTATGATGAATCCACAGAACACACTGTAAATACGCCAAAACACCGGAAGAGAACTTAGTCTTTTGATTGGGTGAGTGGGAGGGATGGGTGGAGCCATGCAAAAAACGCAAGCACTCCCTCCCATCTCTCGCCCTACGCCATCTGCGCCAAAAGTGAGCTCATCAGGCTCCCTATTTGCAGAATGTTGTGACGTTTTTACACAATAACAGCTTGCATCTGGTTTTGAAACCAATATGTATGAAAAAAAGGGTCAAAAGGAGTTTAACCGATCTTGAGTAATTGCAAGAAAGAGTCAAGTTTAAAGTGGTATGTTTGTTGATTTTGGGACAGGGGCTCTGGCATTATTCTCTTTTCATAATTTTTATCAAATCATCAAAAATAAATGTGCTGAAGACTAAGCTTTTGTCTGGAGTGCGGGTTTAGCAATTTTGTAAATTTGTCTCATAATATATGGTGTGGCTCTTTCCCAAAATAAAATTAATATTTTTTGCTTTTATGGCTCTTTGAGTCAAAAAGGTTCCCGACCCCTGGACTAGGGTCTCACAAAATACTAAGGGAAAAAAAACACTGCTCACTATGATTAAGTAATCAAAAAGATTCGATCTGCAACCTCAGTGGAACTGTTTAAATCTAGGCTTAAAAAACACTTCTATTCTGTAGCTTGTGAATGAGCTATATTTCATGTTGGCAATATCTGTGTATTGTCTGTTATTGCAACATCCATTGCAGCCAAATCATCCTGGAAGGGGGATTACCTCATGTGCAGTCCCTTCTTATGGTTTCTTCATTGACCTAATGTTGAGGTTTTTGAGTTTTTCCTTGCGCTCATGTAGGTTTTAGATCAGGGCATGGTGTCATAATAGTCTGTAGTTTGCCATAATCTTTGGTCTGTGCAGCCCTTTGAAACTCCTTGTGATAAATGGCTATACAAATAAACTTGACTTGACAAAATTCACTTTTCCTTTAAAATGGAAAATTGCATCGACATTGCAATACTGGTCCATCCATCCATCCATCCATTATCTGCACCGCTTATCCTCAGTAGGGTCGCGGGGGTGCTGGAGCCCATCCCAGCCATCTCTGGGCAGTGGGCAGGGGACACCCTGAACTGGTTGCCGGCCAGTCGCAGGGCAGCAATACTGGTCCGAGAAACCCCAATCAGGTTTTTTTTCCCAAAACGGTGCAGCCCTCGTACTTACTACATGCTATTATCTTATTCTTATGAATTTATCTGGGGTACCGAGGATTCAGAACACATTAATTGATTACCACAGGTTTATATACCCGGCCCGCCATACGGCCCCCTCAGAACAGATTTCTTTCGGATCCAATGGAGTCTACTGTAATGTGAAATATAAATTTTGGTACAGTTTTGAAACTTGACAATGAGACTAATTCACCCGCAAATGAAATGAAATTTAGAATATGAGAGTATTAGTGAGTTAGAAGCTTATCTATATGGTTTCTAAATAAGCTTGCAACAACACCCATATTATGTGACCGGCTGAAAATAAGAGAGTGTGAAAAGTTGCATCCATCTGTGCTCAACTTACCGCAGGATGTGCGCGACAACAGATGGGCCGTACCAGTCCCCGGCCTTTTTTCCAGAACCCCTCCCGATCGCCACCAGCTGGTGCACCCCAAAAGGTGTCGGCGGTTGATCCCCGAACCAGGTGAGCAGTTTCCGGTGACCAGGTTCGGCCTGTCGATCTCGCGCCGATTCATACTTATTTATCGGCGGCGTTGGATCTCTCGGCTGCGTCTTCTCGGGTGTACCGACCCCTCGCGGGGACCCGAATGAGGGGATGGGCACCCCGCCCACGCGCACTGGTGATCGTATTCGCAGAGCTTCAAAGTCCACGTCTGAAAACTGCTGAGCATCTGGCCAAGTCCAGTCTGGGGCAAACAAAAACACGCTCAGCTTGGCAACAAACTATCGTATTTCTAAAATAGCAAGATTCAAAGTGTTTACTGTCATATGCACAGTAAAGAACCACAAGGTACTTAGCTAGATGGCTCACTAAATAGCTAAAAAGGTACCTTGATGGTTAGATACAAAGGGAACCAGGTAAAAAGACAAAAGGGAGCTATATAGCTGGCTAAAAGAGTAAAAAGACATCAAAATATCTGGATAGAAAGCTAAAAACATACAGTATCTAGATAGCTACTGTAGCTGGAAAAACCCCAAAATGTAGCTCCATAACTGGCAAAAAAATGGGAAAATCTTACCAAGATAGGATGCAAAAAATGTAAAAAGCCAGAGAGATAGCTTGCTAAATGGCTAAAAATGTGGCTTGATTGTTAGCTAGAAAAGTAAACAGAAAAACTAAAAGGGAGCTAGATAACTAGCTAAAAGAGTAAAAAGCTATCTAAATAGTTGGACAGAAAGCTAAAAACAAAGCTAGATAGCTAGCTACAAAGTAACTTGATAACTAGCAAAAAAGGTAAAAAAAAGCATTCAAAAAATAAAATTAAAAAAAAAACTAGCTAGAGCTTGCTAAATAGCAAGATCGCTAGTTACAAAGATAAAAAGGTAGCCAGATAGCTAGCAAAAAAAGCCTTTTTCCCCCTCATTCGCTTTAGAAAACCCAATAATTGGAATTTAGTTTGTTGTATTTCCAGTCAAATAAATCATTAAAAAGATGAATACATTTGTTTATTGCACAAATAGATTCCCATCCTACCCTCTTAATTAATTGATAAAAATAATCATCAATACTTGAATAGATTTTTTTTTTGTCCATGAAGCGCATTAACTGGAATTTATTTGAATTTCTAAAATAACAACTTATTATGTTATTACTATGTTGTTACTATGTTATTACCAGGTTGATTGTTAAAAAAATAAGGGTTGAACAGACTCAGTCAATCCATACAAAAATAATTTTACTTGAAAATTACATTGACCTTGCCCTGGTGAGCTACTTTTAAAATAGGTCCGCGGGCACCTCAACTGTCCTTCGGGAGCACCACGTTGGAGACCCCTGATGGAGAGCAGGTATACCCAATGCTTACGGCCACGAGGGGGAAGAGACCCAAACCTTGTGGTAAAAGATGGACCAGCAGGCCTTGCGCCAGCATCATCTGTCCGCTGCGTAGCATGCAGCCCCAGCCGCAGTCGGTGGTCCAGCTGGAGCCCTCCAGCTGAGGAAACTCGCGCCTATAGGTCAGCCACAACCTGGATACGAAAGCCATCCGGAAGCGCTCCACTTGCTCTGAAACGCACCGGGTCGGAGAGCGAGAAGAACGTGAGTGGGCGTAACCTCAAGATGGCATGCCGGATGTGTATTGTGACAGGAGAAGTATGCATTTGCATGAGTGGCCTGCTTTTTTATCATGCTTAGTTATCATTCATCTATCGTTCTCTTTTTATAATGTCTTTATTTTAATAACTAGGAATGTTTGATTGACAGATCAGTGTGGATGAGCTTCTCTCATGCCCTCATCCTCACATGGTTAGTCTTTGCCTTGCCATATATACATTTTTTTTTACATTTTATTTGAATATTAACCATTGTGCATGCATCTGTCTATCTATATGGCGTTCCGGGTGGTGTGAGAGCGAAAAAGGGAGGAGACTTTATTTTCTTATCGTACAAGGAATGTTTTTTACAGCTTTTTGAGTTGCAATTTACGACCAGTTGAGGGTGTCCCCTGCCCACTGCCCGAAGATAGCTGGGATGGGCTCCGGCACCCCCGCGACCCTACTGAGGATAAGCGGTGCAGATAATGGATGGATAGATCCAATTTAAAAAAAAAACGTTTTAAACAGCTGTCAAATATTGAAACTGGTATTTCAGAATGGAACAAATAGAATTTTTAGATTTGGAATTATTATTTCCGAACAGCATTTAGAAGTGCCATTTTTAGGGTAAGAAAAATCTGCAAACAACAAAGTAGTGATCATTAAAAACCAAATTTGGTAGTGATATAACCGTTTCATATTTGTAATGAACAACGAATTTCTACATATCTACATTACCAGCTCAGTAGCCTAGATGGTAAGGCGCCCGCTTTGAGACTGGGAGGTTCGGGTTCGCGCCCCGGCCGAGTCATTCCTAAGACTTAAAAAGTGGTCGGCGGCGCCCTCTGTTGGCTGCGGCTGCATCGGCTCGCTACAACGGGTCAGGTGCAATCGACATTTCGTTCTGTGTACATTGTTACACAGAATGACAATACAAGGAAATTATTATTATTATTATTATTATTATTTCTAATACAAAAATTAAAATTGCTACATTTTTCAATTTTTGTAGTTTGCAAAGAAATTGCGTATTTAGTCATCTAAACTGACGTCATAAACTATGGAAGATTATTGGTATTTGGTGGTTCTGGTTTTACTACTTACAAATATTTTTAATTGCGAAATAAGGATTAAAAACATAGCATTTGGTCTAGTGATCTACAATAATACTCAACTATTTAGATCAAGACTAGTTATGTTACAATAAAATGTGAGTTTGGCGTAAATAGCGGTAAACGACAGTGACAGAGTCCGATTTTAACTCCCTTAAAATGTACATTGTGTAATGTTTGACCACTTGATGGCACTGTGTTGTCTGATGCAAACAGAAAACAGTGCCAAATGAGCACAACGTAGCAGCAAGAAACTAGACGAACAGAGCGACGACTACTAGGTGTGTATTTAAATTAATACACATTTCCCGACTTATAAATATTTAAGAAATTAACATCGGTATGATATGTTATAGGATTTTTGTTAGTGATAGGAATGATAGGAAATGTGTTGTAAAAGAAAAGGATAGTGGGATTTTTAGACGCGTTCTAAGGGATGGGCAAGGCACCCGTATGATGCGGCAGGGGTAAACCAGTGAAAGTTGTCGGGCCCCGCTGTTGAACAGAAGAGTGTGTTGTGTCACCACGACCCGAGTGACATGGCCGCTTTTTTTGTGTCCCGTTTCATCTGGAGGGACGAAAGCATGACAACTTGGGTGCCGAGGTGCTTAACTTGTTTGGGTGTTTGGGCATTTGGGTTGGCCATTGTCCAAAAATGTTTGTGTGTATTTTTTTGCTATTTTTTTCCTTTTTTAAATTTCTTTGTTTTTGTATGTGTTTGTCTTGCTGTCGGTCACCCCTCTTGGGGGATATAACCAGTGTAGATAGATAAATGATTGGTCATAAATGTTTTACCTATTATCCCAATCAATGTCTTTCTCTACTGAATGATGTATTTTGTACCATTAGAAGGCACAAAATATTACACGCTGTCCTTTTAAAATGCCAACGCAAAAACCCGCTTACTGCTTTTGGGCGGAAAATCTTGTTTTCTTTTAAATAAACAAGAAGTCAATCTGCATACTAGAACTGTAAGTCTGCATTGATATTTCTGAATGCCGTCACTTTTTGTTTGCATGTTTCTATGATGAGGTGCCATGACCAAGCCTCAAGTGTTTACGCCTAAATGACTATTAATACGTTTCACGAACAGGTTTGCCTTTCAGTGCCTCTACAGTCAAGTGGGTGTGCCTTTATTTGAAGCTCGCTTCTTTTTGTTTCGTATCACGTATAAGAAGGCAGTTATAAATAGGGGTTGAGTGCTTGATTGCCTTGAACGGACAGTTAGCGACTAGCACATCACAGTTGCCCGATTCTGGGTTCAAATACAGTAGACCTCGGGGATACGGTGTCCCCACCTTACAACGCTTTGACTTTACAGTGAGGAATGTTTTTGGGCCCCTTTTAATGGAATAATCAGCACTATACGACGTCGACAACAAAGTATTTTGTGTGTCCAAACATGGATAATAATAATAATAATAATAAAAATCAACCTTTGTGGTCATTCAGTTTAGAATCTAAATATTTTGAGTCTGCAATACAATACTGTATTCATTTGCTTTAGGTACCCAAGACTTGCAGTGATGCTAATGGGAGAAGTAAAAACACTATAACCATGGTAACAAAGCGGGTACCGTAAATTCCGGACTATAAGCCGCTACTTTTTTCCCTATTTTCAACCCTGCGGCTTATTCAGAGATGCGGCCAATTTATGTAATTTTTTTAACGGCCGCCAGCTGCGCTCGAGTGTGTAAGGTAAGATTTAGGCCGGTGGAATATATGCACCGAGGAAGATCACAACTTCTGAGCGTAAACATACCCTCAGAGTGGAAATTGCACAAAATAAGGCTCATGACGCAGCTTCTAGGTCAAAGGCAAATGGGCATGTTGCTGGGGTGTGTTGAAGTAAGGGAGCGTGAGACGTCTTCATCACAATAAGGGTTCTTTCCGACATTGAGAAAGACTTCTCGGATGTCATTGTCAAGGCGGAAGAAGCGGATGGTCTGCCGTGATGGGGTTTTGGGGTTTTTAAGGGTTATTGATCTATCTTCGTTATTCATTATCCATTATCCGTTATCGGTCAGTTCATAATACGCTACAAAGCCTAGGAGCCGGGACACTTATGCGTCATTTATTTCCTTAACAGACTAATATGCAGGTATGCAAACGTGATTTTAGTAGCGTGAGGCTACCTCCCAAAGGTACGGTTTAGGATGAAAGTTATATTATTATTATTAAAGCTTTGAAAACTCTCTCGATGTACCGTCTTTCTTTGTAAATATGTGCAATATGTATTTGCAACTGTATATTTTTGTAATGTATTTATTTGTATTTATTTGAGACACTTATTCTGCACAAGCAAATTAAAAAGAGGGGCGGAGCGAACGCGGGCTGATGGGAAAGTGGGAACCGGTAAAGGTGAGTTTTTGTGGACACGGCGGACAATAATGGATATATATTTTTCCCACCCTTACCTTTGGAAATATACACTTTGTTTCCTTGGATTACTATCAACGGTCACCCAGAATCTGCAGGTCTGCAACAAATTTTAAGTACCTATATCATTTTACGTTCATTTTGGCGGGTGTGATTTTTGGGCTGTGTGCTTCAATGAAGGACATGAAATTGTGAATATGTTTGATTTTCGAGAAGGTTTGTTCAAACCTCACTTTGTGTTTGCTGTTAAAAACGTAATATTGGAATATAATATTGTGAATGTGCTTAATTGCTGTTGAGATTGTCATGATTGTTTTCTGTTTTTAGTGTCAATAAATTTGTTCAAACCAAAAAAAATCTCTGAAGTGCTGTCTGATGCACTTACAAATTTGGTTTGTTCAAACCTCACTTTGTGTTTGCTGTTAAAAACGTCATATTGGAATATAATATTGTGAATGTGCTTAATTGCTGTTGAGATTGTCATGATTGTTTTCTGTTTTTTAGTGTCAATAAATTTGTTCAAACCAAAAAAACATTTAGTTTCAATCGCGGGACTTGAGGTTTGGCTTGGATTCATTTCGTATTTTTTTTTATGTGGGTGCATGCAGCTTATATACAGGTGCGGCTTGTGTATGGACAAAATCGGTTTTCCCCTTAAAATGTGATGTGTGCGGCTTATAATCAGGTGCGCTCTATAGTCTGGAATTTACGGTAATTACAAAAGAAATTCAAAGGGATCACACAAATCGAAACCCTTGCTAAATTGCATGCTGGTAACCTATCAAAGATCAGGACTATTATTTAAAAATGAGGCAATTAAAGCAATGAAATCTTGTTAGGGAATGACAATCCTTGCAAGTGGAAGTTTTAAAATCAGCTCAATAAAGTGTGTTTTTTCTTTCCATGTATATTTATTTATTGTTATTTAATCAAATTAGAGGTAAAATTGGGCCTAAAAAATGCAGCCTGACCCGACCCGAGTCGCAGGTATATTAACCCGAACCCGCCGGAATAATTTTATTTGATAACCAAGCCTAAAATAAACCCAAAGTGAAGATATTACCAGGATATTACCCCTAAGTCAAATGCACGTATAAATCTAAGCTTAAAACACACTTCTATTCTATAGCATAGGAATAACCTATATTTTATGTTGACAATATCTGTGTATTATTTGCCCTCATGTAGGTTTTAGATCAGGGGATGGTGTCAGTGTAGTTTGCAATAATCTGTGGTCTGTGTAGCCCATTGAGACTCTTTGTGATTAAGGGCTATACAAATAAACATGATTTGATTTGACTTGAATTATCCTTTTATGTACTATCTTTTTATTTTTAGGTTTTTTTCTTTAGTATCAGAAGGCATTAATTGACTACCATAGGTTTATCTTCCCCGCTGTAAAGCAATTTCACTTCCTCACATTAGAAGTCTTATCACCAGGGGTCTACTGTATGGTTGCCCGCTTTTCTTTTATAGAGATGGTCCAAGACGACTCTAAATTGAAGGTTGGTACAGATCCGAATGTGGAAGATTTATTATTTTAGCGTGATTTGTACATTACACTTGTTACCCTGCAACCCTGAACGGCACAAGTCGGGTGGAAAATAGATGGATTGATGGTGTACCTTCACTATTGAGCAGATAGGAACGTCCCAGGACAGTGACTGGAGAGATCTTATTGAAGGTGGTTTTTGATTTCACAGTCCAACCTAAATGGAAACAATAAAGATGGATATCGTTTCAAGCTCTCAATCATAACAAACCCATCCATTACATTTCGATTAAATACAATTTTCAACCAACCATATTTGACGTTGTTCCATGCTGACATTATTTTGGCTTTGAGTTTATCCATCTCCTCAGGCTCTTCACATGCTCCTTTGCTGGTATCTGGACTCTGGGGAGGTTTGAGTCCAAAACCGCCAAGCTGGCTCGGGGGTTCCGGCCTCCGCCCATCCACCAGCTCGCTATGCATTACTCCGCCCGCATACTGCACCGCGTTGGGGGAAACAGAGTTCATGGCTTGGAGCTGTCAGAGCTGGACTCTGGAGTGCCTCATTGCAACGCAGAACAACTAGAAGCCAGAGAGGTAGCGTTAACTATTGACACATTAGGTGATGGAAAATGACCAAAAGTGCATTTCGGATTTCTTCCGAAAGAAAAAATAATACTGAAAAAAAAAAGTCTTCTGAAAGAATGATAGTGATTATATTTGGTTTAAAGTGGGGCGAGCCTTGTGAAGCTGGCTCTTACTCGGTGGCGAGACCGTGCATGACACGGTTGATTAATTTTAATTTTGCTCACCAGAAGGAAGAAGACGGAGGACACTGTCAAAACACGAGATCCACAATACTTTTACTATCAACACATTTTCACAAAAGTATGCATGTCCCTCTTTTTCTATGTTTTTGTCAGCCTCTATCCGGACTTTGTTTAATGCTTACATGCTCACGCTAAAGCGCACACAATCTGCAGTTCCGCAGTTCTTATTCGTGAACACATGATTTATGATTGACATTCAATTTGTTCACTCCCAAAATGGATTTGCTGCTGCTAAGCTATGCTCACGGAGAATTTCATTAACTCTCATTAATATTATTTTGCTATGGCAATAATGCGAGTGTGACTCTTATATTTGACTGCGCGGGCTATCGCACGATAGTTACCAGTTTACTCAAGGTTTCTTGCTAGTATGAGCTGTCCTGTGCAGTATAAACTTAAAAGCCCCAACATATGAACTTTTAAAAAAGAGACTCTTTTCCTGATTAAAAACGAATTTGCTTGAGTTATTTAGATGACGGCCGAGGTCCAAAAGCTGCTTAGGGAGAGGCCCCGTTTGAACTGTTGCCCTAAGGTATACGATTCAGGACTGTTAAGTCAAAAAATATTATATTAAAAAATAGCTTCTACCCTAAGGCAATAATAACCCTCAACGCTGCAAAATAAGACACTCGTTAACCATGCTTAATGTGGGGATTGTGCAATAGTGACATGCGATAATTCTGTTCTGCATTTGATATTTAATACTATTTCTCTCAACTTAAACGGTCAAATTTGATCTAGTTGTAAAATTTCTAGCACCATCAGGAGGGCACTTTTGAATTCCGTTGTGCATTTTAAATGTTACAATGACAATAAATGTAATTGTATTCAAATTTTAGATCTTTAAGCGGTTTTACTTCATCTGTTGCACTTTGCTATCCGAGATGATTTTTTTTAAGCACTAAAATGCCTTTTTTTTGTTTGTTTTATGGGAATTGAATAAAGGTTTTAAAAATCAGCAGCTAGTATTTTAAACTATTATGGTATTATTTAATTGTGGGGGGTATTTGTTCGGGTATTGCCATTACAATATTTTGGCTTTCAGCCCCAAATCTTTCCACTTATTGAAAAACACACACACACACACACACACACACAAAGCCATACCCCTAAGGAGAAGCTTTTTGCTGTGAAGCAACATTTTTGCTTACGAATGACCTATATTTCCTGTTGACGATATCTGCGTATTAATTGTTATTACAACATCCATTGCAGCCTGGTCATCCGGGAATGGGGATTACCTCATGTGCAGTCCCTTCTCAAGGTTCCTTCATTTTCCTCATGTTGAGGTTTTTGCATTTTTCCTTGCCCTCATGTAGGTTTTATATCAGTGCACAGTGTAAAAATAGTCTGTAGTATGTACAGCCCTTTGAGACTTCTTGTGATTAAGGGCTATACAAATAAACATGAATTGAGCTAAAACATCCGGAGGAAATTTTGCAAAAACAAAATAATGGAGCATTACAACATTGCACATAAAGCCCGGAAAGCTATTCACACACTCCTCAATACCTGACCTTCGCTTTCGGTAAACGGTTATTGTGTTGCAGATTATTAATAACCCTTCAGCTGCTCGCAAGTACAACAAAATAATTGCAAAGCAGGATTTTTATCACAAGTGTACCATTGTTGTCTGCGCTATTAAAAATAACAACTCACTTCCAGGAAAATGGAAGAATGAATGCACCATCGACAGTTTCAATGCATGCAAACTCAAGTCTGCGTCAAGTAGACCACGAGTTGCACAATAACGGGGACTCAAAGCAAAGCACTTGTGACTTTCCCAACTTAAAAAAAAATAAGCAAATGAGTGCAAGTCCTTGAAGGCATCACGAGACTGTCATTTGACTTATGGCAACACTGTTTCCTACGAGACTACAGATGGAGATCTTGGCACTGCTTTACAGCAAATATTTAACTATAGTAAAATTAACTGTTTAAGAGCCAAGGCGAATAAAACTGAGCAATTATAATACCAGATGACACTTGACACATTGAACATGGGTGCAATGAACACGATTAATTATTAGACAAATTAAATGGCTTGTTTACTTACCTGTTAGACTCCTCGATCGGTAGTGCGTGAACTTATTTTGATGTTTTCTTCCATGTTTTGCTTGCTCGGTGTTGATTATTGTGTTATATTGTTAGCTAGCTGTTAGCCGATGGTAGGATTAGCATTAGCATAGCCGGCGTTGGGCACGTCGCGGTCTAGACAGACTCAACGTGGACTTTTAGTACAAAAAAGACAGTTTATGTCTTCGTAAAAGGTTAAAGATAGTCAACATGACTAGTTTAGCAAAAAAATAGACGCGAAAATGCCGACGGGAAGGGATTTCCTTTCCTGTCGGTACTCACTTCCTGGTGACCTCTTGTCAGCGAAAGGTGATTGGTTGGGGGAGACGCAGGTTAGCTGATTGGGGAGATGTTATTCTCGTCTCCTATTGGCCCTGAGGAGTCTTGTGACGTAAAACTTGTCCCTCCATCTGTGAAAAGCCGATAATTTTCTGTTCCCCCCGGCGTGTTTTAATTTAGTGTTTTGTTTTCATTTTTCCCCTCATTTGTATTTTGGTTTGAATGAACTATTCACGCAAAACTGCAGTAAGTTTGTCTGGATAATATTTTTGCGAATATTAAATAAAGCAAAAAAAAAAATACAGACCACAGTTCAATTAAAATATTAAGCTAAAAGCTTTTTATTTTTGAAAGGCCATTTTTAGCCATTAAATGTTTGTTTAAAGGTCATTTTTACGTATTTAATGATTGTTTAAGCATACCTGTCAACCTCCACGGCTCCATGCCCGTACACCATATTTTTTCTCGGAATGATGCATGATGGGAAATCCCCATTTGCGTTTTTTCGTGCAGATTTCCTTGTACGTCGTACTCGTCTTAAAATGCATAAAAAAGGTACTTTGTACGGCAAAACCGTACAGGTTGACAGGTATGTTAAAGGCACTTTTTGATTTTCTACCCGCAATGGACTCCGGCGCTTCACACTCTTGCTGCTGCTGGATCTTAGTGCTGCCTTTGACACTGTGGACCATAATATCTTACTAGAATGGTTGGAAAAATGGATTGGTCTCCCAGGAACCGTCCTCTTATGGTTCAGATCCTACCTCTCAGATAAGACACTGTGTTAAAAATGGTGAAATGACATCTGAGCTCTTTAGTGTTGCATGTGGTGTTCCGCAGGGTCCAGTTCTTGGCCCCATTCTTTTCAGCATTTACATGCTTCCATTAGGTGATATTATTCGTGATTTTAAGGTTCTGTTGGTAGTATACAAAATCATACTTGCTCCCTCATATCTTTCAGATTTAATTTCCCCCTATGTCCCGGTCCAGAGCCTTTGCTCTGAAAATGCTGGTCTACTAGTAGTCCCAAGAGCCAAGAAGAAATATGCAAGTTCGAGAGCGTTCTCCATTTGGGCCCCGGTGTCGTGGAATGTTCTGTGTCGTGGACGTTCTGTTATTTTTTTTTGTATTTCATGTTGACAATATATGTGTATAATTTGTTATTGCAACATCCGTTGCAGCCTGGTCATCCTGGAAGGGGGATTACCTCATGTGCAGTCTCTTCTCAGGGTATCTTTATTTTCCTCATGTTGAGGTTTTTGAGTTTTTCCTTGCCTTCATGTAGGTTTTGGATCAGGGGATGGTGTAATAATAGTCTGTGCAGCCCTTTGAGACTCCTTGTGATTAAGGGCGTCATAAATAAACATGACAATTTTAACTTCCTTTGCTTTAAACTAAGACGACTACATTTCCCACCACTTGTGAAGAATGCAACACAATGCAATGATAAATTCGGGAACAACTTTCCACATTTTATTCATCTCACTGCACTTCAGGTGTTGAGCACAAAAATAATAATAATTAAAAAAAGAACATCCAGTTACAAATAAATACAGTATCATTGAAAAGATAGTGGAATGTTTTCAGTAACAATGTATTCTCCTCCAAACTAACGTAGGAACATTTTTCCCTAAATAAAGTGCATTCAAAGAACTCAGTACAAAATGAAAATGACATCAGAAAAACGTGAATTTAACGGATGACTTAAACGTCAATAAAGTTGTCGAAACGTTGAACTACGAAACATAAATACTAAACAAAACTGTGTTTGTTTAATACTGCCAATAATTGGTCAACGAACACTTTTCAACGTGTAATAAGTAGACCAGACGATGTCCTTTATTTTGAACTTTGATGCAGTGGTGAGTGTACATGTCAGTGAATCGAATTCGAACAAACCACTAGGTGGCAGCACTGTACCTTTAAAAACCTGCATGTGCTTGTACTGCATTTACAGTGGGGAAAAGGAATTAAACGAGGGGTGTCAAACTCATTGGAGCACGGGGGCCACATGGTGGGAAAAATACATCTCACGGGGTAGAATGGCAGATTAATGCAAGATAAATAAAGAGAGAGAGAGAGAGAGAGAGAGAGAGAGAAAGGTAAAGAAAGAAGGGTAAAGAAAGGCAAAGAAAGAAAAGAGAGTAAAGAAAAAAGGAGAGGCAGAGAGAAAGAATAAGAGACAGGGAGAGAGGAAAAGAGAAAAAAGAGTGGGTGAGAAGGAAAGAGAGAGAGAGAAAGAGAATAAAAGAGAGTGAGTAAGAAAGAGAGAGACAAAGAGAGAAATAGTGTGAGAAAGAGTATGAGAACGAGAGATAAAAAAATGAATAGAGGTAGAGAGAAAGAGAGAAAAAAGTGAGAAAAAAGAAAGAGGGCAAGACAGAGAGAAACGAGCAGAGTGAGATTGAGAAAAAAGAGTGAGTGAGAAAGAAAGAGACCGGAAGAGAGAAAGAGACCGAAAGAGAGAAAGAGAGAGTAAGAAAGGAAAGAGGGGCAGAGAGAGAGAATGAGAACGAATTAAAGTGAGATGAGAGAAGGGGAGAGGGAGAAAGAAAGACAGAGATGGAGAGAAAGAGCAAAAAAGGAGAGTGTCAGAAAGAGACAGAGAGTGAGAAAAGAGAATGATAATGTAAGAAAGAGAGAAAGTAATACAGCAACAGTGTCACTCGTATTTTTAGCGACATCAAGTGGACATATTTAAAACTGCAGCTCATTTTTCTCTCGTGCTTTTCCCCCTGTTGTCTTGTGGGCCGCATCGAAACCTGTAGCGGGCCTCATCCGGCATGTTTGACACCCCTGATTTAAACCACGAATCCGCTTATGATTCAATCCAGTAACTGCAGTGGTTAGCACATTCGCTTAACACGCGAAAGGTCCCAGGTTCGAGACCGGGTGGAAACATATGTTGGGCTGGAGAGGGATGGGTGCCACCAGGCTGTACTTGCCTACGACACACCACAGAAAGTAGTGCCCCTAGGGATACAACCGACAACCAGTTTTGTAAAAGACACCTTTTTTCTGTTTTTTTTTTGCATACTGTACACTTTCTAGCTACTGTTATGAGAGTTATGGAGATGAATGTGACCATTATTCCGATTGACATTAAACACGATATAGCAACACGTAACCGTCTTATTCAGGCTACTTGACATCACAGTATAAGTTATGATACATGACGCTCTTATTTTATATATTGCCCGCCTTTTGTCATCCATTAAGCCCTTTGTTTTTTTTTTACAAAAGCGTTCCCATATTACGTTAAATTCACGAACCTTGGAGGCTAGAATCAACACTTGACTTGTGCGTAGAAAACGCAAATAGCAGAGGCGTGTTCAGGAGAGTGAGCGATTGATATCGCTAGCTATCGCTAGCTTCTGAACGGCCAATGATTATTGAGCGCTCGCGTGCCCGAGTAATCACGGGAGAAAGACCGCTTACTTTGATTTCCAACATGGCGTCGACAGTGCTGAACATGGAGGATCTCACCCTGACGAGTGCTGTTGGCGATGTAATATATCGTCTTACATTGCCTGGTAATGTTTGTGAACAATGCAAGACAGGTATGACCCTTCCACTCCGTTTAGGATAACCTTAACTGTGTCAATATGCGAACTGTCGCTCATATCAGCCAACTCGCTCAAAGCAAGCTGTAGAACGAAATCCATTGTACTGTCGTCGGCCATTTTGGATCAGTAAGGCAATCACAGTGAGCGAATACAAAACGTTCAGCAGTGCGCGGCAAGCGATTAACAAGCGACTACATGTCTGATTACTCTCCTGAACACGCCTCAGGCCACTTGTCCCTTTTACTGTACTGGATCCAGGGTTGGGTAGGGTTACTTTAACTGGATTACTTTCAATGACTTTTGGATTACTCCAATAAAAAATATGGTAATAAAAGACAAAATAAACTAAATATGAATAAAATGACGACATTTTGTGCAGGCTTGGGGAGTAACGGAATACATGGAACGGCAAAAATGATGTTGGCAAGCTGTTTGGATTTATTTTCATTTTGTTTCTGTCGCATTTTATGTTCGTTTTGCCGGGGATCAAAGAGATCAAAGCCAGGAGAGAAAGCTTACCACCAATGTTCCCTCTAATTTTCCTTACGGGTCTGAGCATTCACACAAAGTCGGTGAGCAGCGCTTGAAACAACAGTGAGCAACCATAATCCCCAGTGTGGCCCCAAGTGTGGCAAGATAATTAATGATCAAACATGTCCGAAACTTGACATCAAGTTACATTTTGCTGAGTTTGCGGCAATGCAAAATGATTTTTCTCTTTTGAATGAATTGACTCATGTATTATTGCAAAGGTTGTACGGCCTACAAACGTCGTTTCTTCTTACAATTCTTTCACAAGATATCCATTTCTTTTTATTTCCTGATATATTTTGTCGCATAATATTAACATTTTGGGGGGCTTATTTAGTCGCTTGTAAGATACAGAACTGTACTTAATCACATTTTTTAGTGGAAGTACAATGTTGGCAACAAGATTCACTTGATATAATTGGAAATTATTTGAATGCACACAAACTTTTTCTTCTTTTTTCCGTGTTTTTTTTCTACTTTTTTGAAATTCCTTTAAAAAAAATCTCATTGTGTTTATTTTTTCCGAGCTGTTACTTTTTTCTTTTTGTTCTCTATTTACTTTTTTCCTACATTTCTTTCTTTTCTTTTTTTCTGGCTTTTTTCTAAATTTTTCCTTCATTTTTCTCTTCCTTTTGTTTCTTTTTTTCTCAGCTTTTCACTCCTTTTTCATTTTTGTATTTTTTTCATATTTGTTCTATTCCCCCTTCTTTTAAGTCATTTTGTGAATAATTTTACATAATATTTGGTCATGTTGGGATTAAAGAAGCAAAAACAACCTGAAGAGCCGTTTAGGACCCGAAAGAGCTGATTTCTTTTAGTGAGCCGAGCCGAAGAAGTCGGTTCTCTACTAACTTTACTCAACTTCGTTCCACTTCGACTCGACTTCAAAATACCGCATTTAGGACACAACGTCAGGGGAACCCGTGTATTTTTACCTTCCTGCACTGTAACTTTGACTTGAGTCGCTTTTCTTAATGAGTAATTTTGAGCCTCATTTTTGTGCGCTGGCTAGATTTTCTTGTGCACTGAGAATGTGCGAGCAGTGCGCAATTGCGCACGCCCGCAGCTTAGAGGGAACACTGCTTACCACATGTTGTGAGTCATCATTTTATTCATATTTAGTTTCTTTTGTCTTTTATCAGCATATTTGGTATTGGAGTAATCCAAAAGTCATTGAAAGTAATCCAGTTAAAGTAACCCTACCCAACCCTGACTGGATCAGGTAAACCTCTCGCTGCTTAACTTGTGATACTGCGACTTCAATGTTTTCTTTCAGGTCATCTTGTGCCTGTGTCCTTTCGAGGATGATTTAGGTCACACTGAGGACAAAACAAATTGTTGTGATGTGGAATTGATGAAAAAGGAAGGAATTTCTTATCTTGGAGTGAAGTATCATGGACCCCCGGGTTAAGGCGTCCCCACCTAAGGGTGTTTTCACAATTTGATTTGGTCGATGTCTGCTTTTTCTTTGCGTCATAGCATGATGAATATGCCGATATGCTGAACCCACTCCTGCCATGCTTTTCTCTCTCACTCTCAATTGGTTTACCAATAGGTCCCAGACTAGTAGTGATGGTAAAAGCAGCAAGGAGATGATAACCATGGATCAAAGCTTGATATGATAAAGAAATACGAAGAAGGCACATGCATCGTTACTCTTGCTAAAGAATATGGCGATTGTTACAACTTTAAAGTATACGCAGCAAAAGCAACAAAGTTTTCTAAGGGCGTGGAAATCCTGGCAAGTGTTTTTCAAAATCCGTTTTACTTTGAATCCGCTTTCTCTTTCCCGCTATCCACCCAGTAACTCCACTGTACCAGCTTGAATGGCAACATAAATTTACATGTATACCCACATATAATATTATTTAATCATATACACATAAATGACATATTAGTAGCACTTACTATATACTATTTTGTTATTTTAATGTTTTTATCAGCGTTACCAGAAGTTTGGAATTAGCTTACTTTTAACGTCGCTATACGGCAATTCCACTTTGCTCAAAACAAAATAATGTCATATCCCGGGGGTCTACCGTAGTTAAATTGATAAAAAAAAAAAAAGTTAATGGCGTTTTGTATTTGGTGGTATATCACTCACTTGCAATAAATGCACGACTCATCGCAATATTACTTTCTTCATTTAAAATTTCTTTCCAGGCCTTAGCTGCAAACTTCAGTTCAGGTCCTCTTAGTTTTTTGTTTCTTTCTATATTCTCCATGTGAGCAGTATAAGACCTTCCACTTTTCTTATTTGATGTCAAAGTCGTTTGTTTCATATTCAGTGTGAAAAAAATCTGGATTTATAGACTTTCTCTTACAGTATTTTTCAGAATATGGATCACACACTAGGACAGGGGTCAGGAACCTACGAGTCGAGCCATTATGGCCCTCTGATAAGTGCATATGGCTTGGAGTTGACCTTCAAAATTACTTGATTATTGTCACATATAGAGCCGATTGTCGCCTGTGCAAAACCGAGCAGATACTGCCTATTACCGTAAATTCCGGATAATAAGCCGCTACTTTTTCCCCAAACGTCCAACCCTGCTGCTTATTCAGTAATGCGGCCAATTTATGTAATTTTTCTAACGGCCGCCAGCGGCGCTCGAGTACAAAAGGTAAGATTTAGACCGGTGGAATATATGCGCCGAGGAAGACTGCAACTTCTTAGCTTGACTAGCGGCGAGAAATCTTTCACTAAAACTGGCCGCATGCAAAAGGCAAAAAGAAAGGCACATGACGCAGCTTTCAAGCTGAAAGCAATCGAGCAGTCCGATAAAGAAGGAGCGAGCGTGTTGCCAGCGTGTTTTGGAATAAGGGAGCATGGGACGACGTCTATTATGACAAAGTTGCTTGTCGATGGCTTCAGTTCTAAGGAGGAAGATGAGGACGGTTTACCGTGATTTTTACAAGTACGGTATGTTTTTTTAACAGACCCGTTTACTGTGTTGCGAGCGTGTTGCTAGCATGTTGCTACCATTAACTGCCCGGATGAAAGTTATATTATTATTATTAAAGCTTTGAAAACTCTCTCGGTGTACCGTCTTTCTTTGTAAATATGTGTAACTATGTTTAATATGTATTTGCAACTGTATATTTTTGTAATGTCTTTATTTCAGACACTTATTCTGATATGTTTCCCACAGGCGAATAAAAAAGAAGTGGCGAAAAAAACGCGGGCTGAAGTGGGGACCGGTAAGGTGAGTGTTTGTGGACGTGGCGGACAATAGTTAATAAATTTTCTTCCCACCCTTACCTTTGGAAATATACACTTTTTTCCTTGAATTATTTTCAACGGGACCCGGACTCTGCAAGTCTGCATCAAACCTTAAATACCGGTATCATTTTCCGTTCATTGTGCCGGCTGTGATTTTTGGACTGTGTTATGACGGACATTCAGTTTCAATCGCGGGACTTAGTCGGGTTTGGGTTAATTTTGTGTTTGTGTTGCATTTTTTAATGTGGGCGCATGCGGCTTATATACAGGTGAGGCTTGTGTAAGTACAAAATCGGCTTTCCTCTTAAAATGTGGTGGGTGCGGCTTATAATCAGGTGCGCTCTATAGTCCGGAATTTACGGCAATAGGCTTCTGTTGAGTATATATAGGACACAATTTTATCTACAGTTTAAAGTCAAGGCGTCACACCAACAGACACGGTTTTGGCTGTAAATCGCTAAACAATTCTTCAAATAGAAGCTTATTATATTATGTTGCTCTAAAGGGGTTTTAAATGGGTATAATGCTTTCGATTGTATGACTCAATAAGTGCATGGAAATCCCACTTTCAACTAACTCAAACTGAACCGCTTCTATCAAACTGTGCATCGGAGTGATGACCAACCTCATCCCTTTACTCTCTTCGCCCCCAAACTGTGCCTCAATCTTTCAGGTTTTAGCACAAGGATGTGATGTATATCTTGCAAAAAAACGCAAGTGGGTCATTCCTGCTATTCGGTGCCATTTGGGTCCCGGTGTAAAAATAGGCTTATACTTATTTTAAAAGATGTTCTTGTATGCCCTTTTACTAGAGGACACAGTGATGATTATGCAAGATAAATTCATTTTGAAGAAATGACTCTGTGGTACAAGTAAATTGAAATGCCATGTCCCCAGTCATGTTTGAATGACTTCTGTTCCAAATATAAGAGAGAAAAATCGAATAATTTCATGTTCCATCATCATTTCTGTATTGCCTCAATGATAATATTTTTCACCCAGTGTCAATTTCAGTTATTAGTGCATTTTTCATGTTTAAAATCTCCAAAATATGTTGCGTCCCAGTGTGATTTGTCACCCCTGTTACTCCGATAAGAGTTCTTGAGAAAACATCTATTGGCTATCATTAAGGTCACATGACCTGATGTAATAATATTTTGGGAGGGAAAACATTTAAGGAGAAGATTAAGTGTCACTCTGTAATCCGTGTCTGAAACTGATGACAAAAAGTTAGCGGACACCAGGGCAGACAACTCTGACAAGTTGCCTGCCCAGCCAAAAAGTTGCCTGCCCCATTTTTCACAACTTGAGACACAATAAGACAAATAATCGCAAAAAACCCGTTGTTGCAAAGTATTAAGGTTTGATAATCAGAACATATAACAGAAAAACACTTTAAATTTAAGTTTGTTTTGAATCTACTTATAACATTCATTGCATGTATATGATATCACTGTTTTCCATCTCCCATCAGTATGTATCTGTATTTACTCATCTTCATTCATGCAATGTTTGCTACAAGCCACGTGAACTCCTCTTCCACGATGCTTTTAATGTACTTTTACGTTTTGTAGCGTCATCAATTTTGTTAGCTTCTTTTGAATATTTCTTCTGGGGCTGAGGTTTTGGCTCGATTCCTAACCACTTATCCATTTTTCTTGTGTTCTCCGTGCGTCTACTTTGGAAAATGATATGGAAATGCACAACCTTATAATGCTCGGGAAAGTCCGGAAGCACGAAGTTATTCGATGCAGGCTTCTGATTGGCTGCCGAGTATGCAAATTGCCTAACGAACCGAAATTCAGAAATTTCCAAACCGGACGAAGATTTCAAAATCGGAATAAAGCAGACGTTTGATTAAAAAAAAATAAAAAAATAAACAATAAAAAAGATTTTTTGTTTTTTCTTGAAAAAATTGTCTGCCACCCAGTTGTACGCCTGACGTAAAAGGTTCACGCCCGGGCAGACGTTATTTCAAACACTGCTGTAATCAACATTTTTTTCAATGTTTTATCGTGGTTTACTGATTAGGAAAAGCATAACACGTCCACCCTGTTACACTTATTTATACAGTAGTGAGAACCAATATTTATTTGTAATTTTGTAAATATGGTTAGTAGACGTGTAAAAATGTTTTCACAGTAATCATCGTATACTAGCTTCTTTTTCACATTAGTAGTAATGGTTAACTTTGGCATGAAATGAAATCCCCCCCCACTATTACTGCCACTGACACACAGAGGGACAAGGTCAATGTGACAATTAAGTTTTGGGGTTTTTCACGAGTATTGGTATCAATTATCATGTATCAATTTGCTGCATAGTTCCCAAAATATATTGTGAAATTCTATGCATGTATTTGTCAGGAAATTGCACCATTGTCGACAGGTGAAAAGAAGCAGCGCTACAGCGCACGCTGTGATGCTGAACCCGAGAGAAGACAAGCTTATCTTAACAAGAGAGAGAAAGGTGGAGAAAGAACAGAGAGGAGGAAAGAAAACAGCTGATCTCAGTGAAAGAGGACAGAATGGACAGAGGAATAAATGGACATTTGGTCTGTCATTTGTGAAGTAATTTTAACAGAATTATATCCTGAGCTAGACCGATACACTTCTCTTGTGGGAAAGTCCCTCTTTCAGATAAAATGTTAAAATATTTTTCAATTTTTGAGAGCTGAAATGGCACCGAATAGTAAGAACGACCCAAATACGGTTGCACTATCAGGCATGAAAGCAATTTGTTTTTGTTTAGCAGACCCAGCAGACAACAAACCTAGTGGTTTAGGTCCCTTTTTATTTCATTTTTTTCTCCTCACCGCGGAATTGAGAGTGCTGATGGCGCGCTCCTTTGCTCGCGTCGAGGCAAACATTTCACAGCGCTCGAGGATTAAAACCCGCCGGTATCGGCAGCTGACACGGCCGCCTCCTCCGTTGCGTGAATGCTTCAATCACAAGGGAGGGAGAAGGTCCGCGATGGGCCTCCTGCAAGGGGGAGATAAGCGCCGAGCCCGAGCTGCCGGCGCCGCCACCGGCGAAATCGCGAGACCAAAATAAACCGCCGTCGGATCCTGTGTGCGGTTTTTGACATCCCGGCGTGACGAGGCCACAAAACCGAGCTGTTGAATTTGGTCTTCACAGTTTTGATGACTAAAGCACTTTCTCCACCTTCTACCTACTCCAGTGGTCGGCAACCTTTTCTGTAGCATGGACCGGTTTAATGTATGACTGTATTCCCGATGCCTGGTCCATGACTAACATTAGTAACAACAATAAATTCAACAATAAATAAATGTGTAATCAATTGACCACTACGGTTCTAGATCAGTGTTTCACACCTCAGGGTTCATATATATATATATATGTCATTGGTATGTTGAATTTTGAAGACACGTCTGTTTCGTCTTTGATTTCCTGAGCACTGAGGTCATGTGAAGCACACAAGCACCTTAGCAAGCCAGTCACTCTGTTGGTTTACATTTTAGGTTTGGAGTGTTTTAAGACAAATTTTGGTAGTTTTGTGGAGAATTAATTTCCCGAGATCCATGGTGCGGTGGGGAGGAACCCTACACTTTCTGTGGCTAATAGAAAACAATAAAGGGTCTTTTATACTCCCTTTGAGGACTTTAAAAGTCAATATTCCAATGTATCCAGTACCATTAAAAGAAGAAAACCATGGTGAATCATGTATTTTGAATCTTGCGTGTGCATTTATTAAGACATGATTACATAGATCTTGAGTAAATCGCAAATACTTTTGTTTTTGAGACAAATAGCTCCTCATGTAAGTGTTGGGTAAAGAGTTAGAGTTGCAGGAAGTTCTTCTCATCCAATTTACAGCAATCGGAGTTCAATTTCCGTCGCATCCAATACTGAGCCATTGAGGTATTATATTGACTGATCAATCTCTGATATACCTCCATAAAACGTTGGTGGAACACAAATCCAAATTTTCAGAATTTTGGGGGGTGAAAAAAAAGATGTATTCAGAAATGATATAAGAAAAAATAAGGCTTTTTTTTCCTGTGCCGCCTGGCACCGAATGAACCCAATCCGCAGCACGGTGGTTGCCGACCACTGACCTACTCAACATGTATAATACACACCACAGGACATGCATCCACGTGGACTCACACATAAAAGACATCTGATACAATAAGAATCTTCTCATTAAAATAATGCAAAGTGAACGCACCTTTTAGAGTGTGTTTTCTCATCCTGGTTGAAGGGAGAATCAGTCATTGATTGGAATCAATAAATAAGATTTGATAAGCTCTAAAAATGGAATGTACAGCAAGTTTAAGTGCTCGACCTGTTCATCCATCGGAGGCATTTCAGTTCGGGTCACATTTTGCTTGGGCCCCCTTCTCAAGGGACGGCCCAGTAGGGTTTTGCGTGGTGGTGCCGGCCAAACCTCTGCTGCCCCCCGTGGCGTCTGACTTCCCGGCTTGTTTGTCATCAGCCGCCTTAGCCTGCTGCTGCTCTTTGCTCCTGGATCCGTCCTGTGAGCCCAATTTGATAGGGCCCAGCACGTTCTTGGCCACGGTGGTCAGCTGGCTCACGAAACTGGTCTTGTCGCCAGGGGAAACGGGCCGTGACTTGCACAGCGAGGGTCCGCAGAGCGAGGGGGTGACGGCGGTCGGAGAGGGAGAAGGGGACGGCGAATGTTCCTCCAGGACCTCCAGGCGACATTTGTCCTCCCAGTCCAGGGTTCCCCGGTAGCAGTTGACCGGGCCTAGACCTTGTCTGACTTTGCCCAGACTCAGTTGCGGCCCGTGAGGGGGCACGGCGGGAGCGAGGATCCGGGTCGGCAGTTTGGGGCTCTTGGAGCTCTGGTCAGAAGTCCTTGAGTCATTGGTCTCAGCTTTTCTCAAGCCGTTTCCCACACTTGAGGGTTTCAAAGCTTTCCTTAAGGCGAGTGGACTGCCCATCAGTGTCACGTTGATGATTTTGTCAGGATTGGAAGCGGAGTTCTTACGTAAACAAGGTCCGTTATTTGTCCCTCCCTCCTGCTTTGATTCCCTCCCACTTCCTAAAATGTGCTCTTGGGGTGATTTACAACCGAATAGAAGACTTTTGGCCATCTTTAGGTCAAGTTGCTTAGGAGTTGGACGCTGTGTGATCTTCTCAGACCCTAGAGTCTCCATTGCTTTGGCAGGGTTGCTTGTAGCTGAAGCAGTTTCTCCAACGTTTTTTGAGCTGAAAGTCTCCGCTTGCTGTCCTCTGTTCAATGCCGCCGCTTCGACCCGACTCAGCCGCTCCAGGACCGTCTCGCTTCTGGTTTCCCTCTCTCGCTCCCGTCCCCTCTCCTTTTCATCCTTTTCTCTACCAGCCAGAAGTGTCTCCCTGCTGAGCGGGGACTCTTGCCTGCCTAACCTCCTCACGGGCTTCAGCACGCGAGTTTCAGAGCCTGCGGAAGATAAAGGGCACGGCAGGGGCGGCGGATTAGGTGGCAGGCTCTCACCGTCCGACTCCAGCAGGCTCTGGAGGCCGAGTTCGGACAGGAAAGCGTCCTTGCGGTACTCGGAGTGTTGCACTTCAAGGCTGTGTTTCCTCAGCGGTCCCCCGAGTCCTCCAGTAGCACTGGGCTGCGTGAGGGGTGAGCTTAGCTTCTCAGCTGATTGCACACGTTTCAGAAGGGGCGACCGTGGGGGTTCGGCGCTCTTTGGCCTAGGACGTACCACCGGGGGCGATGAGTGGAGTTTGACGGGGAAAGACTGGGTGGTGTTAGAACTCCCTATGGTGTGACCAGGTAAGGGAGGGGGTGAAGATTGGGTGGGAGATGGGGTGTGGGCCAGCGGGGACAAGGGGATGTTGCCGGCGGACTTGCAACGGGCAGAGCGGTACTGCCGATGGAGTTTTGGAGAGAGACCGTGCAGGGAACTGGGTCTCATGTGCTGGGAGGGTGCCGGGGAGTTTGGAGTGCTGGAGGCTGAAGAGCTGCTTTGAGATGAAGCACCTATTAATAGAAAATATTGTGCATTAGAGGTCATGGAAATAAAGGGTTTGATTAAACCGTCCATCAGTATATCCTACAGGGCGCACATGATAAAAGAAGCATGTTCAAATTTAAGAACCAAATTTAATTGTGTTTTGTACAAGCCGCATTTTATTTTAAGCCGCAGGCTTACTGTAAGTCCGGGGCATACTTGGCGCCCTCTACGTGGGGAATTCGGTGTCGACGCCTGTGGATGCAAAACTGCTCCGTACCCCTGCAAACCTGAAGCCGTTTTCAGCTCTACTTTGAGTAGTTTAGGTCATGTGTTTTTAGATCATGTGACCATTCAAGATGGAGACTACTGGAGCGATTCCAAACACGAGCACATATTTACTACTACGCCGCTAGAAAACACAATTAAGGGCTGCATCGCATAAAGCATGAGCCCTATAGTTCTAGAAAATAGTGCAAAGGCAAACATACTGTGGAGAATAGTGCCAAATTGCAACACAGACGTAGTTGCATCATAAATGTGTTCAGACGTCACCACGTTGTTTTGTATTTAGAGCCTATGTGTCGTGAAAAAGGGCAGCTCGCCATTTTCCTCTGTGCCCCGCACACTTGAAGAATTTGGAAACGGAGCGTGTCACGATCTGATGCAGTACCTTCCCCCAGAGGTCCCTAATAAGGTTTTGGAACTGTACCAGATATACAAAAACCTGTCCCTAACCATCGTAGCCCTTCTATTATATGACTTTTTGGACTCCATTCTTTGTTTAGTAATTGTGATTCCACACCACTTTTGTCCTATCCGATGTTACTACATGAGGTTTGGGTTTTTTTTGTTTATGGGTTGGACAATTTTCTAGTTTTAAGATCTGCTTTGTTTTTGTTTGTTGTTCCTGTTTTTTGTTTATAAATATACCTTGTTGAGCACACCTGCCTCCGGCTTCTCCGCACTTGGGTCCACCCCCAATATCATGACAGTGCACTTAAATTATGAAGCATGGTTCTAAGAATTAATTAATTTATGCCAAATGCATAGGCATGAACTCAATTTCCTTCTTCAACTGCCAGAGTGATCGTTTCTAACTTAAATGCCGCATCATACGCTTTTCTTGTAGTTTTTTCTAATGTTGATGAGGGTTAGTACGGGTGATTTACAATTACAGAAGTTGTGATGAATCATACTATTCAATTGGACCTCCGTGACTTACTCATTAGCTTTATTGGTCTACTGTTGCTGGTAAAAATGTTTTTCTCGCCACAAAATAAAAAGACACACTGTAATTAAGGCCACACTATTTAAAATGTAGCCAACAATGGAGCGGCTTTTTGGTATGTTCTGTTAAAGACTGCTAAAGTATGGAGTGTTGTACTAAAACATACCCATTACTAATGTCAATGATTTCTGATACAAATTAAAATGACATTTAAGAATTTAATTATTGTGAAAGTGAAATAATAATACAGTATAATATTGCAACAGATAACTAAAGGGTGTCCGTGTGCATTTTGGAATTATTGTTCCATGCATGCATTGAAAACAGAAGAAAGCCAAAGATCAATTTCTAATAATGAATCAACAGAAGTATTTGCCAATTGCAAATAACCATACCCAGGTAGGACGTCTCTGCATTAGAGCGGTACCCCTGGGTTGGGGAACGGGCAGAGAGGCTATGAGTGGGCGAGCCGGGTAGACTCTCGCTAGAGGACAGCGAGCGGTTCAAAGAGGACAAACTGCGGCTGGTGTGGAGAAGATTGGATTGCTTGGTGATCTTGCGGAACAGCGAGCTTCGCTTCTTACTGTGCAGTGAAAAAGGACAGAAATGTTGTGATTGCTTTCCTTATTGTTTCATAAATCATGATACTAAAAGCCAGCAAAGACGTGGAACAACTCCTACCTGTCCTGGCCATCCTTGCAGAGCGTCCTCTTGTGTCTCCGAGCCATTTTACATTTATAACTGGCCTTGCGAGCGGGACCCACTTTGATGGAGGTGTTCTCGAAGGGCGTGGTTGTCACTTTCACCTTGTTGCCGCTCTAATTTGGTCGAAACAATAAATGATTCACACAGGAGTTGTGTAAGGAACAAAAAATGACCAATATAATGTGATATACAATCAAACCCCAGGATTCTGCAACCCAGCTTTACAATGTTTTGACTTTACAGTGTGGAATGAGGTGTTTTTTCGTATCCTCTTTATGGCATGTTCCCTGCTATATGACATAAAGAATAAATTGTTTTACGTTCCTAAAACCTTCTAAAATTCAAACTTTGGGGCTGTCACGAGTTATATAACTAAAATGGTGGTCTGTTCTTGGTTTTTCGTCACTGCGTCATGAGAATACACATGCTATTGGCTAAACTACCTCCCACAATGCCTTTCTCTTTCTTCATTCAGTTTACAACCTTGTGCGCTTCGTCGAGACTGAACTTTGGTGATACAATACTGGGTTTTCTTGGAATGTAATTATTCCCCCCAGGCCCAAGACTTGCAGTGATGCCAAAGGGAAATGCAAAAATGTAATAACCGTGGAAACAGATTTTGCTATCATCAAGGAATCCAAGAGCTATTGATACCCTTTTTTTAGTTACATGGCCATAACCAATTAGAACTATCATTAAAAATTAGGCGATACAAGCAAGGGAATATACCAAAAGCATAACTTTCCTTGGAAGTAGAAGTTGGATGTTTTAAAAACACTTTCATTTTTAATATGCTGTTGCCATTTAATACATACATCCGCTAACCGACTCGGCCAGCTTACGTCACAAAAAAGGTAGGAAAAATAATAATTTTTACTTTGTATTTAGTATATTTATGTATTCATTCAATCATTAATATATTCATTTTCCAAACTGCTTATCATCACAGCTAACATCAGTGTCATGATTACTGATGGGACACAGCGCCAACTGCCGCGGCTTCTGATTGGCTCCCCATCAGTATTTATATCCAGTCCTGTCTGTCCCCTTTTGTCAGTCCGTCTGCGAACCTCAGTTAACACTAGGTAAGCCTTTTTTGACCCTGACTCCCACTTGTTCCTTTTTTTTGCTCCCATCTGTCCCCCGGCTTTGACCCGTTTTTTATCCTGACCACGTCTGCTCTCCCATTCCGGCCTTCGACTTTTTTTTTGTCCCCAAACACGTCTTCTCTCCTATTCTGGCTTACGACTCGCTTCCGACCCCGACCACGTTTTTGCTCTCCCGTCCCGACTACTGACCCGCTATTCCGTCCCCGACACCGTCATCACTCGCCTCGGAAGATCCACTTCCGCGTTCAGAAACAACCGAATTTCAGAGCGACCTGCTTCCTGCGTCCAGCAATCACCAGATCGTGGGCGCAACCCTTTCTCTTTCTTTTAATAAAACTTGTGAGAAACGCAACGCAAATGGGACCTGTTCCCGTTCTGGTCTTGACAATCAGGCAGTGAGCACAGGGACATCCTGGACTGATTGCCAGCCAATCACAGGGCAATGTATACTTATTTATAATGTTATTTGATCATAGACACATATATTATACTTCCCACATACTACTTTGTTATTTTAATTATTTTGTCTAGGGTACCAGGGGTTCCTAGGACATTAGCTTTGCGATCCCAACCTTGGAACAATTAATGTTGTCTCTTGGGAGTCTACTGTAAACACAACCTACATTCAGCAATTTAAAATAAAATAATCAGAACCAATCCAAATTATCCCTACCTTGAGGATGAGCTCAACTACTTCAGTATGGACCAGACCATGGACTGGCTCGCCGTTCACGTGGGTAATGAGGTCGCCTGCACAAAGACCAGCTTCCTGGGCTGGACCACCTTCCTCTACATGCTGACCACGCAAAACACGAAAAAAGCAAGTTGGAGCATAAAAATACATAATGTATGGAAGCAAGGATTGAAAGTTTCTTACCCAGATGATATGATGCACGCTGTAGATATCGCTGTCGCCGATATAGACCCTGATGGCCCTGAGGGTGAAGCCATATTTCTTCCCGGAGCGGTGTATGGTGATGGGCGAGCGCAAAACGTTGACGGTGGGGAAGAAGTCTCGACTGGGTGAAGAGTCACGTGATGATGGGTTGGAGGAGAAGGAGTGGGGGGACATCGGACTCGCCAATGGAGAGAATCCACCGTGCTGGTCCACTGGAAGAGGCACATCAGAATTGACACTGTTATCAATCTTTATGTGTGTGTGTCATTCAATTTATAGACCTAATGCAGTGTTTATCAGAATTTTCTGATGATAAAACTAGAGATAAAACTAGAGACAATTGACATATTTTAGAGTTGTGATGAATGGTAAAAAAATAAACGATTATTATGCTTACTAGGTTATTTCATGGATTTCAGGCTGGTGATCAATGTAAGAATTAAAAAAAAAAAGACGTGGTGATTATTTATATACAAGCATGGAATGCATATTTACACACACAATTTAAACGCTAGTTTGGAAAAAGTTAATAAGTAGTTGGTAAGATTTATCAAATGCTTCTTACACCGATGATTGTTTTAAAAAAGGCACAGAAATTTTTGTAAATTTGAAGAACATAAGCATAACTTAGACGTCTGAAATAAAACTAAAGAAAGTCATTTCCCCTAACATTCACTGTTACCAAGAAATAAGTTGTTGTTATCAGTATTTTGAGTCATAAAACCCGCCTCACTGAGATCAAAAGATGGATGTCACTCAACTTCTTGCGCCTCAGCTTTGAAAAGACCGAAATGTTAATTATTGGTCCATTTAAATGCCGTGACGTGTACTCAAAAACTGCTCTGAACATTGACAAATGTAAAAAAATGTAAAAAAAAAAAAAAAGTAGGTGTCAGATTAGACCCAAATCTTTCCTTCCAAACTCACATTAAGAATATTACTAGAACAGCTTTCTTCCATCTTCACAACCTTGCCAAAATTCGCCCTATGCTGTCTCAGCCCGATGGGGAAATAATAATTGAGGCGTTTGTCTCCTGAAGTCCAAAATCAAGAGCCTGCAGCTGGTACAAAATGCTGCAGCGAGGCTTTTAACTAAGGCAAAAAAGTTTGATCAAAATACCCAGATTTAAGCTAACCTCCATTGACTCCCTGTTAGTTTAAGATGTGATTTTAAGGTTCTGTTGGTAGTATACAAAATCATGCATGGACTTGCTCCTTCATATCTTTCAGATTTAATTTCCACCTATGTTTCGGTTCAGCGCCTCTGCTCTGAAAATGCTGGTCTACTAGTGATCACAAGATCCAAGAAGAAATCTGCAGGTTCGAGACCAGTGCTAAGGAATTCTCTACTCTCTGAGATTAAATCTGCAACCTCAGTGGAACTGTTTAAGTCTAAGCTTAAAACATACTTCTATTCTATAGCATTTAAATAACCTAAATTTTATGATGACAATATCTGTGTATTATTATTGCAACATCCATCGCAGCCTGGTCATCCTGGAAGGGGGATTACCTCATGTGTTGTCCATTCTCAAGGTTTCTTCATTTTCCTCATGTTGAGGTTTTTGAGTTTTTCCTTGCATGTAGGTTTTAGATCAGGGGATAGTGTATTGATAGTCTGTAGTCTGTGCAGCCTTTTGAAACTCCTTGTGATTAAGGGCGTCACAAATAAACATGATTTGACTTGATTCTGTGAGCCTTGAATGATCCGAATCTTAAAATTGTATTTTGGGAGAGAAATTCAAATATATGTGTGGTCACACTGTTCACTGTTTTTATAAAATAAGATATCAATATCTTTAGTCAGAAAAGATAATATTCTGTAAGCCTCGAAAGATCAAAATCTTATCGTCGAGTCACATTATATTTTGGGGGACAATGCAAATATATTTCTCTGAAGGTATGTTCTCATTTTAAATTGAAAAGGTTTAAGAGATTGAATCGGATGCAACCCAACCAAAATCTCTACTTTTCCCATCACCCTTACCGGACGGTATGATGACAGACAGTGCTGTGGTCGAGGCGGATTTGATGACCTTGTTCCCAGCTCTGGAATTGCGTTTCTCCCCGTCTCCAGACAAATGAGAGTGGCGTGCCCTCCGAAGGACCAAATCATTGGTGGCCCGGGCCCCCAGAGGGTCATACAGAGGCGTCATCACATCGCGACCGACTGCTGCCGGAGACGGCCCCAACGTGTTGATGCTCACAACTCCGGGCGTCTCTCCTTGCTTTGGTGACTTGTCTGGCAAGAACGGTGTTGAAAGATTGAAAATAAGCTTAGGGTTAGGCAATGATGTAATCCTGACACCCACCTGCTCCGTTGATCTCTTTAAAACTGCACCTCGGCTCCCCGTGGTGAATTGTGGGAACGCCGGTCCCATCCAGGGATGTGCCTCGGACCCGGATAGGGGTCGGCCTCGACACAAAGTCGGGTTCGCCCTCGATGGGGGAGGCAAAGCGATGCGTGTCCATCAGCGCCGAGAAACGCCGCCGTGCGCCGAGTGGAGGACTGGCGTCACCGTCCATGTAAAGCGACTCGGAGCAGGAAAGGCGCTTCCTGCACGCAACCCAACAGACAGTCCAATATTCTGCTTTTAATCAAACATCCTCGGAATTCTTACAAACATGTTCATTGAATTAGCTTGAAGGAGCAGTACGGAACTGTTTTACTCGCTGTCATCATCTCCTGGCTCGAGTCATTATTGCAGCTTCGGTCTAGCTTCTTTTTGATGTGCATGCAAGTACGTGCACAAATAAACCTTCTTGGGGTTTGAGTTGGCGTTTGGACTTTACTTGAAACAGACCTTTTATTTTTATTTTCCCAAATTCATAATACACAAACAAAAAGAAACAAACCCCATCCTCATCCCGCATTCCTCCTACCTAATGGGTTCCGCCACAAACAGCTCTGATAAAAGTAAGATAAAAACAAGATAGGTGCAATAGAAAATAAACCATAAAGTCAGAGAATTCAGTTGGGCATTGTTAAACACATAAGCAATAGAGAATATATTCTACTTTAAACCTTTTAAGGACACCTCAAATGACGCACCCCACCTTAAACTGGGATGAGATCTACGCTCTAATAAATCATTAAATCACTCGTGTAGGATTTGTTCCCTTAAAAATTGTACTTTCATGGAAAAAAGGATTAAAAAAATGAAATCATGTCATGTGATAGGTGGCCTTAATAGCATGATTTTATTTAGATTTAATGTATGAAGGCTTCTGCATACATTTGTTGATCTTAAATATACTAAATAATTCAGTAAAACACATATATAATACTATATAGATATATAACAAACATTCAATTATTGATTGGTTTAAAAAACATACTATAATGACAGTATATTTCTAGTAAAATTATTATTTAGTTTTACGAGAAGTATTAAATAATGAATTAACATTATCAACTAATATTGTTAAGCAAATGAATAATTTGCTGAAAAACACGTTATAAATATATTTATATTAAAAATAATATATTGCTGCTGTCATCTGAAAAAACATGTTAATGATATAACTTTAATAGGAGGCATTTTTGCAATGTTTACATTTACAGTCAAGTAAAGTCATGTTTATTCATAAAGCCCTTAATCATAAAACGTCTCAAAGGGCTGTACAGACTGCAGACTACTTTTACACCATGCCCTGATCTAAAACGTACATGAGGGCAAGGAAAAACTCAAAAACCTCAACATGAGGAAAATTGAGAAAACTTGAAAAGGGACTGCCAATGAGGTAACCCCCCCCTCCAGGATGACCAGGCTGCAATGGATGTTGCAATGACCAATAATACACAGATATTTTCGACTTGAAATACAAAAAAAATAATAGAATGTCTGGTTGACAGCTTTCTGAGGTCAACATCTTTCATAAGCTATAGAATATAAGTATGTATTAAGCCTAGATTCAAACAATGAGGTTACCAGGGGTCCAAATGGAGAACACACTAACTGTCATGATTACCGATGTAAGGAACCTGTGCCCGCTCCTTTGGCGCCAACTGCCTCGGACTCTGATTGGCTCCCTGTCCCTTTTAAACCCACTCCTTTTTGTGACCTGTTGTCAGTCCGTCTGCGAACCTCAGTTTACACTAGGCAAGCCTTTTTCGACCCTTACTCCTACCTGTTTTTTTGCTCCCGTCTGTTCCCCGGCTTCGACCCGTTTTTGATCTTGACCGCGACTACTTTCCTCTCCTGGCTTACGACTCGTTTCCGACCCCGACCACGTTTTTGCTCTCCTGTCCCGGCGACTGACCCGTTTTTCCGTTCCCAACACCGCCATCGCTCGCCACAGAAGTCCCACTTCCGCGTTCAAAGCGACCTGCTTCCCGAGCCCAGCGATCACCGGATCATGGGTGCAACCCTTTCCTTTCTTCCAATAAAACTGAGAGAAACGAAATGCAAGTGGGTCCTGTCTCCGTTCTGGTCTTGACACTAACATCCCATTTACATTGTGAATATTTTTTTGGGTATAAAAACTGACCCCAAAAAGTGGAGATTTTTTTTAACATGACAGCAATGATTTGTAATATTATGGGAAAAATATGATATGAAAGATGGCAGGTCATTTTGCTCATTTTATTATTGTTTTCTCATGTTTGTCAGACAAGTAAAATACCCCCAAAACGCAGGTGTCAAACAGGCGGCCCGCGGGCCAAATCAGGCCCGCTAAGGGATTGAATCCGGCCCGCGAGACAACATTTAGAGAAGTGCAAGAGAAAAACAAGCTGCAGGTTGAAATATGTCAACTTGATGTTGCCAAAGAAAGGTGCCTCGAACAAAGACACTGTACTTGTATTTCTTTTTCTCTTTCTCTTTCTCTCTCTCTCTTCCATCCCTTTTCTCCCACTCTTTGTCTCTGCCTCTTTCACTTTCTGTGTCTCTTCTCTCTTCCTTTGTTGCTCTTTGTCTCTTTCTCTCTCTGTGTCTTTTTAACTTATTTTGCTCTAACTTCCTTTTTTCCTTTTCTCTCTTTTCTCTTTCTCTCTTCCTACCCTTTGCGCTTTCTTTTCTCTTTTCTCTCCTTCTGTCTTTCTATTTCTCTTTGGATTTCTTTCTTCCCCTCCCTTTCTTTTCCCCCTCTCTCACGACTTTTTATCTTTTGTTTCTCACGCTCTCTCCCTCTCTCTCTTTTTCTTTCTTTGTCCCACCCTCTCTCCTTTTCCCTCCCTCTTTCTCTTCTTTCTTTATCTCTCTTTTTCTTTCTCTTAAATCTACTAGTCCGGCCCCCGACAGAATGTTTGTTCTATCGTGTGGCCCCCGAGTTAAAATGAGTTTGACACCCTTGCCCTAAAAGGAGAGATGACCTAGATGCCTCATGTGAAAAAACGTTCATATGTAACAAGCTGTCTGAATTCAGAACGGATGAATAATTGATTTTTGTGAAATGCAGCGAACTGGTTTTTAACTTTCGGGACAGAAATGGAGTCATGGGATGTAATTACCAACTCCTTATGTGGCGTGTGCGCTCTTATCTCTAATGGATAAAACCAGCAGGTAGCCGCACGCGTGACAAGCATAGATACAGCGGCGCTGCGGATTTATGTTTAATAACTCCCAGGATCAGCTTGCATTTTTCATGTCGGCGTGCTAAAAATGGAAACCCTGTGGCGCTGAGACGTCTCTTAGATTTCTATTCAACGCCGTAGTGACAGTTGAGATGAAAGGCGAAGGAGCCACGACTGCCGATTACCAAATATGACTGAAGCGCTTGTAGGTCTTTGCATGGAATCCATCAGCATTGGTTCTTTTTTTAAAAATGTGGATTATTACTCGGGCGAGCAGAGATTTGGATAATCTGACACCCTCCAGAGAGAAATGTCCACTTCAGGGATTTAAAGGGAGACATCTTTATACAAATAAAATTCAAAGTGTTTATGTCAGAACCAGAACGGAATGAGGACCCACTTGCGTGACGTTCACCACAAGTTTTATTGAATGAGAGAGGAAGGCCTGTCACTCTCGTACTCGGATTGTGATCCGAACATGGAAGTGGATCGTCCGTAGCGAGCGATGGTGGTGTCAGGGGCGGAAAACTGCTCGGTAGCCGGGACTGGGAGAGCAAAACGTGGTCGGGGTCGGAAACGAGTCGTAAGCCGGAACGGGAGAGCAGACATGGTCGGGATCAAAAACGGGTCGTAGGTCAGGACGGGAGAGCAGACGGGAGCAAAAACGGGACAGGCGAGAGTCAGGGTCAAAAAAGGCTTCCCTTGTATCACGGAGATTCGCAGACGGACTGACCACAGGGGATTGACAGGACTGGGTTCAAATACTGACAGGGAGCCATTCAGAAACCGTGGCAGTTGGCGCCAAATGAGCGGGCACAGCTGAGTCACATCAGTAATCATGACAGTTTATTGTCATATACACAGTAAAGAACCACGTTTCCCAGCACAAAGAAATTCTTACTTTGCTGTCCACACAGTTGCCAGCATAATAAAACTGAGAAACTCCTCCGTGTTATATGTCGAAGTGTCCTTGGGCAAGATACTGAATCCCTAATGCACCCAATAGTAGGTAGTTGCCTTGCATGGCTGCACGGCCACTATTGGTATGAGAGAGTGTGTGTGAGTGTGTGTGAATGGGTAAGTGTGAAGCACATTGTAAAGCGCTTTGGGAGGTCTTCATTAACTTGAAAAGCGCTATATAAATGGAGACCATTTACCATTTATACATAAAAAATATTACAAATATTAAAAAGATAAAAATATACAAAATTAAGTCCCGATGAGCACTTAGATACAAGGTTTTTTGAAAACAATCTCACTTGCTTTATAAGGGAAAATCCAAATTCACAAGCAGTCCCAGAGGCTACCACTAGAGACTGCTCACTCCTCACCTCCTTCAGCTCAGTCCAGTTTTTGCAGCCGCTAACAGGCAACTGATTCCATACCTGTATAGTACTTGTATAGTTTTTGATGGCTTCTCTTTAATCGCATTTCACAGCGTCTCAAGTCTGTTACTTTTTGTGACCTTGGCCATGAGTTCTCGAAAGATGACATTTCGAACGAGGCAAGAAATAATGAAAAACACGAGTGCAGCGTTTGTGTGAGTGCCCAAGACAAGGTGGGGAAGGAGCGAGTGCCGATTTACGGAGTGCTTTGCTGCAATAATTTCCAGAGGGAGGTTATGCTCCTGTTGCAAAAAACAGCAAAGATAACAAACTAAAGGAGCTGGAATTTACAAAATAGATTAGAGCGGTGCTGGCTAAGTGGGAGGAAGTTGCTGCTTTTGTTGAAAAAAAAAAAAAATCCAGAAAAATTTGCAACTGGACAGCTCATTTTAATGACACTTGCCTTACGCAATTCCGTAACATTTTAACGAAGAGGCAGAGACGAATCTCATTGGATACGTTTAGGATCTAGCGCCCCTCCATCCACTAGAGGGCGCCTAATTGGCTTATAATTGGGACAAGTGTGTCCAATCAACTCACACCTGTCCCGAATTAGCATCACAATTCATTTTTGATTTCCATTCTCCAGTCACCTTTTTCCAGACCATCCAATTTTCTTGTTTCCCAATGCTTAATCTATTGCTGTCACGACCAGAACAGAATTATGACCCAGATGCGTAACGTCAACCACAAATTCATTGAGATAAAGAGGAAAGGCAGCCCCCGCGATCCGGTGCTCGCTGGACGCGGGAAGCAAGCCGCTCACAGAATCGGAACGTGTTCCGAATGCGAAAGTGGATCTTCCAGAGCGGGAAATCGTAGTGTCGTAGAAGGAAAAACAGGTCGATAGCCTGGATAGGAGAGCAAAACGTAGTCGCGATCAAAAAAACAGGTCGTAGCCGCAGACAACGGGGGTGGAAAACGGGTGAAAAAAGCGGCACCGATGGGAGTCAGAGTCAAAATGCTTGCCTTGTAGAAACAGAGGTTTGCTGATGAACTGACAACAGGTGAGTGAAAGGACTGAGCTTAAGTAGGACGGGGAACCAATCAGGAAGCCAGCAGCAGCTGGCGCCAAACGATCGGGCACAGGTGAAATTAATCAGACACCATGACAATTGCACCCTGGTCATCCTGAGAGGGGATTACCACTTGTAAAGACCTTTCTCAAGGTTTCCGATTTTCCTCGTGCTGAGGTTTTGAGTTTTTCCTTGTCTGCATGTTGGTTTCAGATCAGGGGATGCTGTCATTGCAATCTGTGTGGTCCTTTGAGACATTTTGTGATTAAGGGATATACAAATAAATGTCACTTGACTTTGGTTCTGACAGTTTTATTGTTGTTTTTGACCGTTTGTTTGTTACTATGTTAAGATAATATATTATGTTATTAAATACCATCCTTTTAGAGGTTCCTGCGTTTGGGTCCATTGCGAAACTATAACGTTTTTTTTTTTCAAAAGACCTATAAAAAGTGATAGTGTTGCGAGTCCGGCTAAAAAGGGCAAAATAAAGTGATGATCGAAAACTGAAACAGACAAAAAAGAAAATGCTTTGAAAACATTTGATGCCTTCATGTTCATTTAAAGTTACAGTAACTTTAATTTTGGTTGTACAGTAAGTGTGTCACGGTTGCCATGGCACCCAATTGGGCCCGCCCGTGTGACACCAGCTGCGGCTCATTGACAGATTGGCTTTCTGTCTGTTTAAGCTCGGTGCCCTCATTTTTCCTTTGTCAGTCCGTCAATGAAATTCTCCCTCGCAAGACGTGGGTTTCGACTCGGTCCTGTTCCTGTTGGTATTTCCTGTTTGGTATTGTTCCCGTTCATTTAGTCCTGTTTAATTTCGGCTTCCAGTTTTGTTTCCGTCTATTTTTGCCCTGTTTATTATTTTCTCCAGTTTTCGTTCCCGTCTAGTTTATCCTGTTTAATTTCGATATCCTGTTTCATTATCTATCCTGTCTGTCCCGTCCGGTATCAACCCATCTGTCCGATATCAATCGATTGGTATCGATGTCGTCATTTTGAGAGGTTGGGAAAAAGACAATTTGTTTTTAATTATTTCATATTGGGCACAATTCGTTTCTAACACAAGCAATTCAAGCTACGAGCACAATCCTGGTACTCGTATGTAGAGATATTACTGTATTCGGCTCTCCGTGCAAGCTGTCAGAAGCGGCCATGGCTACTTACATTTCAGGGGAACCCGTCCTCCAGCTCTTGTCTCGCATACCGAAGCTTCCGAAGCTCTCTCTCTTTGTCACCTTCTCCTCTCTGGAGCCCTTGTGGTCCCGACGGGATATGGAGGTGGACACTTTCTGTTCCAGTTGAGAGAGCTGCTCCATGCTGCTGTACACCTACAATTTTTAATGTTATGTTGATGGTTTGAATAGAATATACTCATGAAAATGTCCATATAGAAAATAATTCCCTTTTTGTGTTTTTCCCCAGTACATTTGTACATCCCAACGAAGGTTTTCTCAATCTATCAGGGAGCTGTAATATCAACCTGATTGACTGGATTGATCTTCTGACGAGATGATTAATAACAGTGTCTGAAATAACGTCTGCCCGGAGGCCCGGGGCATACATCTTTTACGTCGGGCGTACAACTTATAAAATGTCTCCGCCCCAGTGGACAGGATGGAATGGTAGCTTGTTATAAACGTTCTATTTATTCTGATTTCGGAATGTTCATTCGGTTTGGAAATTTCGGTTTGTTTGGCAATTTGCATACTCGGCAGCTAATCAGAATGCATCGAATAACTTCGGGACTTTCCCGAGCCTTATAAGGTCGTGCATTTGCATATCATTTTTCAAAGTAGACGCACAGAGAACACAAGAAAAATGGTAAAGTGGTTAGGAATAGAGCCAAAAACTCCCAGAAGAAAGATTCAAAAGAAGCTAACAAAATTAAGGACACTACAAAAAGTAAACGTACATTAAAAGCATCGTGGAAAGAGGAGTTCACGTGTCTTGTAGCAAATATTGCATGAAGATGAGTAAATACCGGTACATACTGATGGCAGATGGAAAACAGCGATGTCATATCCATGCAATGAATGTTATAAGTAGATTTATAATCAACGTAATTTTAAAGTGTTGTTCTTTTATATATTCTGATTATCAATCTTTGATACTTTGCAACAATATCTTTTTTTTTTTTTTTTTGCGATTAGTCGTCTTATTGTGTTTCAAGTTGGGAAAAATGGGGCAGGCAACTTTATGGCTGGGCAGGCAACTTTTCAGAGTTGTCTGCCTTGGTGTCCGGTAACTATTTGGCCCGAGTTTCAGACTCTGCTTATAAGCTTTATTTTGTGGAAGATAACTATGTCTTACGCAAAACATTGTTTACCCCATTCTCTCACGTTCATCTCTGGTATTGCAAGTAAAAATAGTGTGATAACAAGAAAAAAATCGAATGCCTTTTCATATGTCATATGTACTAGTGGTTGAGTGGTTAAGATTCGGCACAATCACCGTTGCATCCGATATTTTGCGATTGTGGTCATTGATATTTTTTGACTGAAAATTATTTCACAAATACTGTAATAAAGTAACGTATAATGAGCATCCAAACTTCTTTTTTCCCCTTTTTTAAAAAGAAAAAGTGCATTATACACAAATAAATATGGTACTTTTCAGTACTGATTAATTTGAAGCACTACCAGTTGTATATGGAATTCTAAAATGAAAACTCACTATTATGTCACCATGTTATTATTATGTTATGCATTGTTATTATTATAAATTCCTAGAAAACTGCAATGATCTATTACTAGTGAGCTATTTTCAGAATTGGTATTTTTAGGGGGATACCTGTTGGTACCAGTTTTATATCAAGTTCTAAAAAAAAATATAGTTATGACTAATTTGTTACCTTGTTATTATAATGTTATTGTTTTATATATGTTATTATAAATTCCTAGAAAACTGGTATGACCCATTACTGGAGAGCTATTTTCAGAATTGGTATTCTTATGGGACTACCTGGTATGGGCATGGTACCAGTTTTATATCCAGTACAAAAATAGAATATTGTTATGACTATATTGTTACCATGTTATTAGAATGTTATTGTTTTATATATTTAATGTTATTATACATTTGTAGAAAACTGGTATGACACATTACTGGTGAGCTATTTTCAGAATTGGTATTCTTAAAGGGCTACCTGGTGTGGGTGTGGCACCAATTTATATGTAGTTCTAAAATAGAATTTTGTTATTACTAAGTTGTTACCATGTTATTATTATGTTATTGTTATAAATTGTATATGTTGCTGTAAATTCCTAGAAAACTGCAATGACCTACTACTAGCAGTATTGTGTAGACCCTTCTATCTACCGAGAGAGCTAACTGTGGTCATTGTGCTTGCTGTTTACGTTCCACCGGATGCTAACGTTAGCATAGCGCTAAATCTCCTGCCCGCTGCTATCAATAAACAGCAGCTTGCACACCCCAACGGAGCTTTTATCGTCCCCGGCGACTTTAATCGGGCATGTTTAAGGACTGTACTTCCCAAATCCATTCAATACGTCGACTGAGCAATTCAGGAGAAAAACACTGGACCGTGTGTACAGTAAGATCAAACATCTAGTTGGATCCGCCCATCTCTGTCTGTCCCTCAACCCCCCATACACCCCCCCTCTGGAGGAAAACAAAGCCTATACAACAAGGACAGTACAAACATCTTCTTTGTTCCTTTATCTCTTTGTTTTCCTTATATCCTCACTGTAAAATGTGGAACTGGAGTGCCAAGTCCAATTTCGTTGTCACAATATATCCCATGTTGTAACAATGACAATAAAGGTATATTCTACTCTATTCTATTCTACTGGTGAGCTATTTTCGGAATTGGTATTCTTAGGGGGCTACTGGGTGTGGGTGTGGTATCAGTTTTATATGCAGAACCTGTGTATTTAGGGGGGTAGCTGATGCGCATGGGCACCAAGTTGATGACCTCAAGCTTATAAAGATGTGTATGAATGAGAGGTTGAGAGGAGATCTCTACCTTGCTAAATCGAGGAGAGCATGAGGAAAACTGTCGGATCTCCACCGGTTCGTCGTCGTTGGTGTCGTCCCCATCGTAGGTGTTGATGTGGTGGTAACGATCAGACCGCGCTGGAGAAGGTAGTCAAAATATATAGGAGCTGTCACTTCAGGAACCATAGCTAGCTCTAATAGAGATGCTGCGTACTATCAAAGTAGCTGGTGTCCTCCTCCGACTCCAGGTGAGGGACAAACTCCGCTTTCTGACGCAGCAAACTGTTCCAGTCCAGCTCGGTGAAAAACGGGTGCTCTTTCACTTCGAATGCGCCACCTGACAGGTGCACAAATGCAATGAGTAAAGAGATCTTAGGAAACGGACACAGAAGGGAAAAGTCAGCACCTGTGCCCAACCTCACGAGGGGGTTGGTTTGCAGCAGGGCGGAGATGAGGGCTTGCGCCTCTTCGGGTAAAGCGTCATCACCGTCGGGCCAAACCATGTTATCTGAAGAAAAAAGAAAGGACATCAGTTGAATTTATTTAGATTTTTAGATTTCATTGTTTCCTCATTTTGGAGGCCCACACTGGTTAGGGTATGGTTCAATGGCTGCCATCCCTATCAGTGTGGATAACCCTCCCTCAGGTATCTTTCCTCACATGGTTAGTCTGTGCCTTGTCATAATCACATTTTATTTCTATAACTGTTTATTTTGTTTTTATTGTATTTCAACCATTGAGTGTGTTTGCATTATGTGTATCAGGTTGTCAGGAGGGGATGAAGGAGGGGATTTGATTTTCTTATGGTACACTGCATGTTTTTATACAGCTATTTGACAGCAATGAATTGGCTGAAAAGTGCTTTTTAAATAAATTTGATTTGATCAAATGAAATGCTACATCTGTCATGATGACTGATTTAGATCACCTGTGCCCGCTCGTTTGGCGCCAACCGCTGCAGGTTCTCTGTCCTTTTTAAGACCAGTCCTTTCACACTCCTGTTGTCAGTCCGTCAGCGGACCTCTGTTTCTACAACGCAAGCATTTTCACTCCCGTCGATCCCGCTTTTTGCACGGGTTATTCACCCGTCTGTTCCTGATATCCCCATTGGTCTCCGGCTTTGACCTGTTTTTAACCCCGACTACGTTTGCTCTCCCGTCCCGGCTTACGACCCGTTTTTGGTCCCGACCACGTTTTTGCTCTTCTGTCTCGGCTATCGACCTGTTTTTTCCGTCCTTGACACCGCCATCTCCCGCTCCGGAATATCCACTTCCGTATTCGGATCACGAATACGATTGAGCCCTCGATTGTGTGTGAGCGGCTTGCTTCCCGTGTCCAGCACCGGATCGCGGGCGCTGCCCTTCCTCTTTCTATCAATAAACTTGTGGTTAACGCTACGCATTTGGGTCCTGATTCCGTTCTGGTCGTGACAACCTCAGTAAAAAAAATAATCACAGATTGTTATCTGATTATTTGAATTGTAATCTATCTTGGAACGGACTGACAGGATGGGACCAAGATAAGCTCTGGCTTTTTTCTGGTTAGCCCTTTTTTTCCTTCAGTTTTGTAAACTAAAATTGTTGATTTTGAATTCATTGTAACCTTGTATTTGATAAGCAGTTAAAAAATGTGAATCAATCAATCAATCAATTGAATCAATGAATAAAAATTCAGAATATTAAAAGAGAAATATATTCAGATTGTATCCCCTGCCACAATAAACTATACTGTAGCCGTTAATGCGAATTCAATTTATTGTTATTATAAAACAAGACTCATTATTAACAACCACAGTTGACACAAACCCCGCACTTACAAGAAAAAAAAGCTGATGGTGTGTTCAAGGACCAGAATCGCCGTGGAAAATTGGAATAAAAAGAAGCTCTGGAATCTCAATGTTTGCTTTTTTTTTGTATTACTGTTTAGATGTTGACATCTACAGTAAGTACTATAGTGATTTTGAAATATGTCAATGCATTTATAGTCATGGCTGTATAGGTTTTCAGCATTTACCTTTTTATTATTTCACTCATTTTTATCTTCTTCATTTATTTAGTGATAGTTGTCCATCCATTATCTGCACCGCTTATCCTCAGTAGGGTCACGGGGTTGCTGGAGCCCAACCCAGCTATCTTAGGGCAGTGGGCAGGGGACACCCTAAATTGGTTGCCTGAGACAGACAACTCACTCGCTTATTCACACCAAGGGACAGTTTAGACCGGCCAAGTAACCTGACATGCATGTTTTTGAAAGCGGGAGGAAACCGGAGTGCCCGTAGGAAACCCAAGGAAGCACGAGGAGAACATGCAAACTCCGCACAGGAAGGCTGGTAGCTAAATTTGATCTCATGACCTCAGAACTGTGCCGCACTAACCACTCATCCGCTGTTCTGCCCCTAGTGATAATAATCACTCCACCTCATATACATCTGGATACCGTGAACTTAAATGTACTGTAGCTATTTAGTTATTTATATTATTTTTTCACTTGATGTCTCAATGTATCCAGTCAAGACTTTATACCATCTCTAAAGTAGTGTTCTGATTTACTGTGAGAGTGGTATTCCCTTAAGTCTTATCAAAGCACCTAAATAATTTAGTCTGGTATATAAATAATTGTCAAACACTTTCAAAGTGCACTTGCGAAACCATTAAAGCCTTGTTCTATACTCACAAGCCCAGAATATTCAGTTTTCCTTTATTTGTTTTAATTGTATTAAAAATCTCAAGGAAAATGCTCTGCCAGCTCATTTTTTTATATATCTGTCTTATCTCGTTACCCAGATATTAAATTAAACACATGTCCTTCTTAAGTACTTCTTTAAAAACAAAAAATACTTCAGTCGATAAACGCTAATTGTATCACTATACTGGTATGATGGACAAAGATGCAATTTATTGGTTTAAAATCAAGTTATTGAGTATTTTGGGGTTGGCTTATCTTATGACTTCTGATGGCAAATTGATTGGTAATCATTGAAATAATTTGGACTGAAAACAACATGAATCATGTTTAAATATATAATAAAAACATAATAATACAATATTTTTCTGATTCCAATCTGCTGGATTTGATGGGATGGGTCACCATCATCTAATGTTCTCACCAGTGATGACCTGTCCGAACAATTCCTCGGGAGTGTCTCCAAAGAAGGGCACGCAACCTACAAGGAACTCGTAGAGGATGATGCCCATTGCCCACCAGTCCACTGGCTTTCCATAGCCCTGACGGAGAATAACTTCTGGGGCAATATATTCCGGAGTACCGCACACCTGAAAGATGAGTAAAGACAAACGCAGAAAAATTTATGAAGGACAGTATTCCTCCGACTTTTTAAGTTATCTCATTCCATTACCACTTGTATTGAGCAAATTTCTACGAAGTAGTAAGTATTTAGCTATTCAATGCCATAATATCTAAGAAGTATTTTCCCTGAATGCGAAAACGTAAAAATACGCTTTTTTGTTTTTGTTTAATTTAAGAAAATGTTATAAAGGGTTTGGTGCAGCTCATCGGTAAGCATCAATCCTCTGCGCATTATTTCAGTATGATAAATCACCATTAGATAGCAGGAGTGGCTTTGATCAAATCTTTGTCCACACATTGAGGAAGCCCCCACTTCCTAGTATTGCTTTCTGTATCCAGCGATTGAGAGTGTAGGCCGCCCCGTATGGCAATCAAGTGAAGTGAAGCATTTTGGTGAGAGAAGTGAAGTACAAACGATTAATCTTTAAACAGAGCTTTTTCCTCTCAAATAAAGATGACGTGCTCCAAAAGTTGCGTGAGGTAAGTTTTTCTGCTGCCATTTCAGTGTGTGTTCCTTTTTTCCCATCCCCACCCTTTAGGTCGGCAATTGTTGCTTTCCCTTTTGTGTTTTTCACCGCATGTCTTTCCCTGTTGAGCGTCGGGGCCAAAGGCTTCCAGTTTTGTTTGGTCAAGGTTAGCTTCTTTAGAGGTCGGCAAGCTGGCTAGCCTGCCATGTCCATTGTTTTTTTTCCTGGCTTAGTTGTTTTTGTGTGGGTTTTTTTTCAATGTTAATTCCCTGATAGCCTGGCTGCTTACTGCCTGTTTTCGGTCAGCTAGCTTCATGTTTTTCTGCCAATCGGTCCCTGTTAGCAGCCAGCTAGCCTGTCGTGGTCATTCGATTTATTTTCGGGTTGTTTCATGTTTCTTGCCGCATCCTTGGTAGCCTGTCTGCTTATTGCATGTTTTCAGTCGCCCAGCTTCACGTTTTTCGGCTAGCCTACCGTGTCTCGGCATGGTTAGCCTCTGTGTGTTATTTTTGCCAGTTCTCCCCATAATGTACCATGGCTGCACCCACCTGCATCACAGCGCCAAGGCATTCGCCATAAAAACTACCAAAAGTTGGCTTAAAACACTTAAAACCTATTCGACTAACACGTAAACCGATATGGTGACTGGCTTGCAAGGGTGCTGGTGATAGGTGATCTTCAAAATGCAATATCTCTGAAAATAATTGGAATACACTGAAATTATTATTATGTATATATATATATATATATATAAAAACATAATGCAATGAACATTTTTCACTTTTAATGTTTTAGAATTTGGGGTATGCCTTCAAGCCCTGCAACACCTGGCGCCAACCACGTGCGACGCCACAGGTGATCGATATTTTGCTTCTGGTGTTGAGTATCAAACATATTTTATATTTTTGTCTCTCGGTTGCCAAATTCCTCCCTGTAAATGCAAGTTAAAAATCCATTGATGTTTTCTCTCCTTATTTTGGGAGGCTACTAAAGTTTAAACTTATCTTGAACAATATTCAATATATTTTCCTGTACAACTTCATGAGAATACGGTTATTATTTAATAGGAATTTAAAAAATAGCAATCTGCTGCCACTACTGATATAGATGAATGTTACAGTTACTCGGCTGATAACCGGGAAAAATCAAAGATACTGAACTGATTGTCATGTCCTGCACGGTTGTCGTGGCGCCCAGCTGGCCCCGCCCCTTGACACCGGCTGACCTGCATTTCCTGATTACTCCTATGGGTACTTAAACGCGCCTTTTGGAACTGCCCTTGGCCAGATCGTTGTTTACCCTTATTGAAAACCTGTTCATGCCTGTTTGATACCTGTTTATTCTTGTTGTGCTTGTTGGACTTTGTTGCACTTTGGTGTAACATTCTGAGAGATTCCTGCAAGCTCTGTTTAATCCCGTTAAATGCCTAGTCTGTAGTTTTGCCTGCATTTGAGCCTGCTTTGTTTTGTTTTTAGTCCGTTTGTGTGTTGGACAACTTTTCTTTCTCAATTAAAGTGACAGATCGTCTACGCAAATGAGTTCCTGCTTCATGCTTCCCGACCCGTTTCAAGACAGTCCCGTTCCGTTTCATGACACTGATAAAATCGGGCAATTTCTCGCGGCACATTAGACAAGGTCTCAGTAGATTTGGGCTTATCATTAATAATATTATTATTATGGTTTTACTAATGTTATTAATGGGCCAGGCCACTGTTGCAAACGATTCATCCAGATAGTTCGAATCAATGCCCAGAAAACAGAAGGCATACTCAGATAGGTTTGAGTATACTGGTCATTGTAAAGTGGTGTAATAATTTTGCAAAGTATGTTTTTTTTTGGGCAACCTATCATTAGAAAAAAATAAGCAATGCACTGAGGTCACAAAAGTCGAAGCGTGAACTGGCAAGGGAATACTGTACAAAGTCTTGCTTATTTAATTTCAAGGGCAAACCGAGTTGCCAGAAAGGCTCATGCATCACGTTGACTGATTACGACGACTATCATTTGTAAAGAGCATAAACAATAGCTATAATAGCATTGCCACCAAGATGAAAAGCAGCACGCTTCACTGGTTTCAGGGAGCATTATCCCGTCAAGACGGACGACTTTACGGCGAGACTCGCCGGGGGTGGGCCGTACCACGGCGAAAGATGGAACGATTCTTTGATTGCCATTCACCCGTGCATCAATCACACATCCTGATTGGGGCTCATTTTATGTTATTGTCCCGCTTGTCAAGGAGAGCCGGAAAACCGTACCTGCTTATCCAGGAACTCTCTGGCGTCTTTTTCTATGTGTCCTTCGTAGAGATTGGTGGTGAGGCTCATCAGGCCCATTTTTGACAAGCCAAAGTCAGTCAGCTTGATATGGCCCATGGAGGTGATTAACAGGCTATAACAGGAGAGACAATATTACGTCATGAGCAATGTTCCCTGTAATTTTCCACGTGTCTGAGCTTTCACACAAAGTCGGTGGGCAACGCTTGAAACAACAGTGAGCAATTGTAATCCCAAGTGTGGCAAGATAATTAATTATCAAACATGTCCAAAACTTGACATCAAGTTACATTTTGCTGAGTTTCCGGCAATGCAAAACGATTTTTCTCTTTTGAATGAATTGACTCATGTACTATTGCAAAGGTTGTACGGCCTACAAACGTCGTTTGTTTTTACAATTCTTTCACAAGATATCCATTTATTTTTTTTCCTGATATATTTTGTCGCATAATACTAACATTTTTGGGGGCTTATTTAGTCGGTTGCAAGATACAGAACTGTACTTAATCACATTTTTTAGTGGAAGTACAATGTTGGCAACAAGATTCACTTGATATAATTGGAAATTATTTGAATGCAACACAAACTTTTTCTTCTTTTTGCTTTTTTTCTACTTTTTTAAAATTCCTTTAAATAAAATCTCATTGTGTTTATTTTTTCCGAGCTGTTACTTTTTTCTTTTTGTTCTCTATTTACTTTTTTCCTACATTTCTTTCTTTTCTTTTTTCTGGCTTTTTTTCTAAATTTGTACTTATTTTTTTCTCTTCCCTTTGTTTCTTTTTTTCTCAGCTTTTCACTACTTTTTCATTTTGGTATTTTTTTCTTTTTTGTTCTATTCCCCCCTTCCTTCAAGTCATTTTGTGCATAATTTTACATAATATTTGGTTATTTTGGGATTAATGAAGCAGAAACAACCTGAAGAGCCGTTTAGGACCTAGTGAGCCGAGCCAAAGAAGCCGGTTCTCGACAAACTCTACTAACTTTACCCAACTTCGTTCTACTTCGACTCGACTTCAAAATACCGCATTTAGGACACAACGTCAGGGGAACCCGTGTATTTTTACCTTCATGCACTGTAACTTTGACTTAAGTCGCTTTTTAATTAGTAATTTTGAGCCCGACGAGGGAAACAACAATCGCACTATGCGTTGATTCATATCTTTCAAGACGTACAGTATTTCTGTTTTCTCCATTGTTAACCATTTGTTTCTGGTACCCCGAGTGAAAATAATGTGAGAATAAAATCAGATCTAATGCCTTTGCATCTGTCATCTGTATCAAGTCAAGCCCAGTCACATTTATTTGTATAGCCATTCATCACAAAGAGTCTGAAGGGGTTGTAAAACAGTCAATTGAATGAATCCTAGAATTTTTTTTAAGTTTGATTATATATGAGCCTACCTACTAGTGGTATGTTGACTTTAAGTTCAGTTTCATCTAACACGTTTAAAATTGTGTTGAATTTACTTACTTTTATTGCACATGCACACACAAAAATGGATCCAGATAGATTTTAAGTTGCTGTAGACCCGGGTTCATTTCCCGTTGCATACAATGTTTTGCGATTTTGATTAGCACCATTTTTTAGATTGATCGATCATTGCATAAATATGATTGTATACTGTAAAACCTGGTGTGGTAAAAAAATCCTGTAGGGATTTACAATCATCTCTACTGCATTTTCCGGTATAAAGCACACAGTATTATAACCAGTTTGTCCAATTTGGGGTTTTTAGGTGCCCTGCATAGTCTAGTAATATTTATTCTTTGCCCTTTAGCAAGACATTCAACCAATTTTTAAAAGTTTGCACAGCAATAACTATAAAGTAATAATGAATCTTTTTCCAATTTAGCTAATAAATATTTGTTACAGCTGGTGGATGGTGGCTGATCCAAATCTGGACTATTTGGCCTTAACAGAGGTCTGTGCTCGACTGAGTGCCATTGGAGTTTGTCAAGTACCCAATTGTGAAAATTTGCTGCTTTTTCATTTGACCATTGAGGTCTTTTTAGCCACTTGTGCTTATTGTGCTGCTTTGTCAAAGAAGACGTTTCCTGGAAACCCTCGTTTGAATTAAATTAGCCTCATTCAGGGCGAGTACCCCACAGTTTTCCCAAAAGGTTTTTTGAAAGGCTTGTGAAATGCAGAATACAGACAAACAAATTGAATCGTAGTATGAAACAAGACACAAAAATCCACATTTTTAGGTCAATTACCGTATTTTAAGAACAATAAGGCGCACCCAAAAAACCCCAATATGGCCCAAAAGTTGAAAAAAAAGGTTTAGAATATATAGGATGGAGTACAGCCATGCACCAGCGAGGCAACTAAGCTTCTGTTACGCCCAAGGCCAGAGGTGGCAGTAATGAGTCAAAAAGCGACAACATTCCCATGCACTTTTTGTGATCACAAAAGATCTTTAAAAGACTGACTTGTCCGGCTTTAGGTCTCTGTGAACGATGCCATAGTTATGCAAGTACTCTAGGGCCAGAACGGTCTCGGCAAAGTACATTCGGGCCAGCTCCAAAGGAAGAGCCCCGATGTTCTTCAACAAGGTGGCGCAGTCGCCACCTGCACACAAATGTAGAAACAGGTTGCATGACTTTCAGTGCAGGTTGAAGAAAAATAGTATTTCAATGAAAAAAAATTAATATAAAGTGGCATGCGAAACTATTTGGCCCCCTTGAACTTTGTGACCTTTTGCCACATTTCAGACTTCAAACATCAAGATATAAAACTGTAATTTCTTGTGAAGAATCAACAATAAGTGGGACACAATCATGAAATGGAACACACTTTATTGGATATTTTAAAGTTGGAGTATGTATCTATCAGTTTTGCACATCGAGAAACTGATATTTTTGCCCATTCCTCCTTTCAAAAAAGCTCGAGCTTAGTGAGGTTGGATGGAAAGCGTTTGTATTCAGCAGTTTTCAGTTCTTTCCACAGATTCTCAGTTGGATTGAGGTCTGGACTTTGACTTGGCCATTCTAACAACTTGAAATGTTCTTTTGGTGAACCATTCCATTGTAGCTTATGCTTTATGTTTTGGATCATTTTCTTGTTGGAAGACAAATCTTTGTCTCAGTCTCAGGTCTTTTGTGGACTCCGTCAGGTTTTCTTCCAGAATTGTCCTTTATTTGGCTCCATCCACCTTCCCATCAATTTTAACTATCTTCCCTGTCCCTGCTGAAGAAAAGCAGACCCAAACCATGATGCTGCCACCACCATGTTTGACTGTGGGGACACTGAGTTTAGGGTGATGATCTGTGCCGCTTTCACACCAAACATAACGTCTTGCATTGTTGCCAAAAAGTTCGATTTTGGTCTCATCGGACCAGAGCACCTTCTTCCACATGTTTGATGTGTCTCCCAGGTGGCTTGTAGCAAACTTTAAACAATACTTTTTATGGATATCTTTAAGAAATGGCTTCCTTCTTGCCACTCTTCCATAAAGGCCAGATTTGTGCAGTATACGACTGAGTGTTTTCCTAAGGACAGATTCTTCCACCTCAGCTGTAGACCTCTGCAGTTCATCCAGAGTGAACACGGGCCTCTTGGCTGGATCTCTGATCAGTTTTCTCCTTGTATTTGCTGAAAGTTTAGGGGGATGGCCTGATCTTGGTAGATTTGCAGTGGTTTGATACTCCTTCCATTTCAATATTATTGCTTGCGCGGTGCTCTTTGGGGTGTTTAAAGCTTGGGAAATCTTTTTGAATCCAAATCCAGCTTTAAACTTCTCCACACCAGTATCTCGGACCTGCCTGGTGTGTCCCTCGTTCTTCATGATGCTCTCTGCGCTTTAAACAGACCTCTGAGACTATCACAGTGCATGCGCATTTATACAGAGACTTGATTACACACAGGTGGATTCCATTTATCATTGTTCGTCATTTAGATCAACATTGAATCATTCAGAGATCCTCACTGAACGTCTGGACAAAGTTTGCTGCACTGAAAATAAAGGGCCTGAATAATTTTGCACGCACTTTTTCGTTTTTTATTTGTTGAAAACGTTTAAAACATCCAAAAAAGTGTGTTCTACTTCACGATTGTGTCCGACTTATGGTTGATTCTTCACAAGAAATTACAGTTTTATATCTTTATGTTTGAAGTCTGAAATATGGCAAAAGGTCACAAAGTTCAAGGGGGCCAAATACTTTCGCAAGCCACTGTACTGAGAAAGTTAATCCTTTCTTACTGATATTCATAATGACCTCCACAATGCAAAATATATATTTTTGCCCCATTGGTACAGAAGCATTGATATTCTTATTTGACTGTGTTTTAATGAGAAATTAAATTCTTTGAATAATATAATTGATGGTTTTGCAAGCATATTTGTATACAAAATTGGGAAAAACACATTTACATTATTAATGCATATTTTTGTTACCAATGACAACAATATACTAAAAATACATCAAATGACTTGCAATATCAGACATTTCTGCTAACTAGTCCTTTTTCTGCAGTCTGACATTTTTTGTATCGCATGGAGGACATGCAATAGTGATATTAAAACTTATTAGTTAATTATTTTGTACTTTATAAATTCACGGTTTTTTACTTAGAGTTTCTTGGATAAAAATTTACAAAAAAAAGTTGTGGCATATGATGGAAACTTCAGTCAGCAACACAGCCCAGAAAATAATCAGCTGCTTTTTGCCCAGTCTGGAGGACATTGCCAGCCCGTGCTACGATGACTAATCTTTTGGTAAACAATGTAAACTATGTTGTTTAATAAATGACCCTAAAGACAATTATATTATTTTCTATCGTAACTCCAAAATATCTTCTTCTCAAACTTAAAAAAACAAATGTCCACCCAGGCACGGACGTTTTCATCTTACCTTCAACGTACTCCAGCACCATGCACAAGTGTTTACGTGTTTCGAAGGAACAAAACAAGGAAACCACAAAGGGGTTCTCCGCAAAGGTGAGAATGTCTCTCTCGACAAAGGCCTGCTGGATCTGGTTCCGCAGGATCAGGTTCTGCTTGTTGATCTTCTTCATGGCGAAGCGTTGTCGGGTCTCACGGTGGCGCACCAAATACACGGCCCTGCTCCGACAAGCGAGATTGAAGATGGACGACGAGGACTAAAAAGTCAATTGTGAAATGTTTGTGAAGTGTGGTACTTTACCCGTAAGCGCCATTGCTTATGAGTTTGATGCTCTGAAAGTCTTCCTCACTTGGTGGTTTGATTGATCTCCCTTTACCCTGGAAACAGAAGAAAATAGTTTTTGATATTTAAATTATGTGATGGTTACTTACAAAATTTTATAGAATAGAATTTGCCAGACTTCCTGTGCGGAGTTTGTATGTTCTCCCCTGGTTGCGTGGGTTTCCTCCGGGCACTCCGGTTTCCTCCCACATTCCAAAAACAAGCATTTCAGGTGAATTGGCCAATCCAAATTGTCCCTAGGTGTGAATGAGCGAGTGAGTTGTCTGTCCCTGTGTGCCCTGCGATTGGCTGGCAACCAGTTCAGGGTGTCCCCTGCCCACTGCCCGATGATTGGGCAGTGATGATGGGCTCCAGCACCCCCGTGACCCTACTGAGGATAAGCGGTGCAGCTAATGAGATGAGATAATGAGATGAGAATTTAATTGTAAATACTGTAGCTCCAGAAAAGGCCAAAGAGAACTTTTACCATTGTGGTGAACAGGGTTGGGTAGGGTTATTTTAACTGGATTACTTTCAACTACTTTTGGATTACTCCAATACCAAATATCCTAATAAAAGACAAAAGAAACTAAATAGGAATAAAATGACAAAATTTTGTGCAGGCTTGGGGAGTAACGGAATACATGGAACGGCAAAAATGATGTTGGCAAGCTGTTTGGATTTATTTTCATTTTGTTTCCGTCGCATTTTATGTTAGTTTTGCCGGAGATCAAAGAGATCAAAGCCAGGAGAGAAAGCTTACCACGTATTGTGAGTCATAATTTTATTCATATTTAGTTTCTTTGGTCTTTTATTAGCATATTTGGTATTGGAGTAATCCAAAAGTAATTGAAAGTAATCCAGTTAAAGTAACCCTACCCAACCCTGGTGGTGAATTTACAGTTTTGCAGTATTGTTATCAATGTTGTTGTTATTTTTCAATCATTATTACACTTTTTGACAAATATTCGTATTCCTATATGTACAGCTACAAGCTTGGACAAAAAATAGCTACCTCTGTGGAGTCGTCCGTCTCTGGCGTCTGCGGCCCTTCGCTGTCGTAGCTGTCAAGACTCACTATATCTGAAAAACACAAGCGTTAAGAGAAAAACTGAGCATGAAAACAAAAACTACCAGATTTACCGGACTATAAGTCCCTCTCAAGTATAAGTCGCACCAGCCGAAAAATGCATGATTAAGAAGGAAAAACGGGTACACGTCGCACTCGGAGTATCAGTCGCATTATTTGGGGGAATTCATTTGATAAAAATCCAACACACAAAACATCCATGTCATCTTGAAAAGCAATTCAAAATGAAAATAAAATAGAGAACACGGAATACTAACGTAATAGATACGTGTATATCAACGTAACATATTAAGAGTTATTCAGATAAGTAGCATAAAGAAGATGCCGACTGTCAACTTACTCCAAATCACTAAATCCGATAAAATATTCATCCTCAGTGTCACTTTTACCGGTAGACAACTCCTCCAACTTGGGAGGAAGACAATAAGGCTAGTGGTGTCAAGCTTGCCGCCCGCAGGCCGAATCGGGACCGCCATGGGTTTTTATCTGGCCCGGGAGACCACGCCGAGGGAGAAAAATGACTTGCAGTTTTAAATGATGTCCACTGGGAGTCGCCAAAGCCAGGGGCCACTCACGAAGCAATTTTCTTTCTTTTACTCTCTCTTTTTCACTCTCAATTTCTTTTTCTCTTTTTTACTATTTCTTCTTCTTCTAAAGCGCTTTGGGAGGTCTTCAGTGACTAGAAAAGAGCGCTATATAAATGCAGACCATTATCATTACCACTCCTTTTCTCTCTCTCTCTCTCTCTCTCTCTCTCTCTCTTTCCCTCTGCCTGTCTTTCTGTTTGTCTGTCTCTCTTTCTTCTCTATCTTTCTCTGCCTCTCTACTTTTTGCTCTTTCTAGCGATCGCTTTCTCTAATTAGCTCATTTTTGCTCTTTTTCTCCTTCCATCCTCCTTCTTTTTTTCCATCTCTCTTTCTCTCTATCTTTCTCTCTTGCTCCCTCCCCCTTCTTTTTCTCCATCTTTCTTTTTAATCTACATGTCTGGCCCTTGTGAAAGTTTTTTCTTCTATCATGTAGCCCTCGAGCTCAAATGAGTTTGACACCCCTGCAATAAAGCCGCTTTGCTTCCTTTTTCTGCTTCGAAAAATGTCCCCCACACAACAGGGCAAGGTTGAAATGATCAACACAAGCTTAGAGCGCCCTCTTGCGGTTTAGTGTGAAAATAATATGTGAAGTCATACCGGGAACAAAAATTAAAACCCAATGGTATAATACTGTGTTAATAATTTCAAATATAAGTCTCACAGGAGTATAACTGGCACACAGGGCCAAACTATGAAAAAAAAATGCGTATTATAGTCCGGAAACAATGGTTGCTTATCCACCGCGGCGAGCATCACGAAGGAAAAGCTATTTAGTTTTGGGGCACCACCGCCAAATATTTCATGAAAAGAAACCAGGATAAAGAAGAACGCTTTAATTATTTTTTTTTAGTATTGCTTTCAGTGCTGCCTCCCACCTCTGATGTTCTCTGCCAGAGGAAAGCCACTAATTTCCGCTGTTCTTGTAACACATGTACCGTGCGTGACAGTTACTGGAGCACAATGATTAGTAAGTAAATCTTTTGTTAAAGTGCAAAAAAACAAAACAAAGTACACCCCAAAAGATTTAATAGAACAGAAGACCGTTAATTCTGTCAAGTTGGATGTGGTACACACAGCCTTTATTATGTGCCAAGAAAAACAAAGTGGGAGACGCTTTGTTGTTTCAGAACATGCGCCCACGCTTCAAGTTGCGAAAACAGTCTCATCTTGAGCAGATCCGATCAGAAAATACAGCGGCACCTCTTCATACGAGCCTAATTTGGTTATAGCGGTTGCAGCTTGAATTGCCCGTTGAATGAGCACATTTTCTTAATATGAAATAACTAAAAATTAATCGCCTTTCTTCTTCCAAAAGTGTCCGTGTGAACACTAAATAGCAATAAAACACATCAGCCCAGCCCCTCAAAGAGAGCCATCTCTATCAGCAGAGATACAACTCGAAAGCCAGCCAGGAGGTCGTGTCTGTCACCTGGCAGCCGATAAGTCAAAACCAGGCCCCGGGGAACCATCTGAGTTCAAACGTCAGTAGTGGTGACAACATGACCTTGAGTAGAAATGAGAGCACCATTCAACAAGATCAAGAGCCCCTCAACATGACTGTGCATAACTTTGTCCAGAGCTCCAAGAAAACTCTACCATGAGCACCAGCCACCACATCATCTCCATCACCCAGCAGTGCTGGAGTGCTGGGCTGAACCAGACTTATGGCCAACGTAAGGTCTTCATTGACTTGAAAAGTGCTGTATAAATGCAGACCATTAATCGTTAAAAAAAATAATCATTCAACAACCCCATTGAATTTACTTTGGATTGGGATTTCAGGTGAATTTACAGGATTGTAAAGGGGATCATTAATAAGGGGAGAAATTGGCAGAGCTTGACATGTGTGAGATTGAGAGACTGTTGTTGATAAAAGAGCACTTACTGAACAATTAAAATGAAAGTTAAGTTTACTTTAAATGAATGTACACACAAAAAAATTACAGCGCAGTTTTTTTATTTTTTTGCTCGTAGTAGTTTGCATGGTCATGCGTGGTCAGTGGTCACGAGCGGTTTCTAGTGTAGCCTCTAGAACTGCTCGTGAACTGAATTTTTCTTCGTATCTCGAGCAAGGTTTTTGTTGCGAATAAAACACGCAGCGGCAGGCCATGAGGGCCAGCAAGGTTTTCTCTGCTAGCCTTAAAAAAACACGAATCATGTGATCTCATCTCATCTCATTAGCCGTACCGCTTATCCTCATTAGGGTCGCGGGGGGGCTGGAGCCCATCCCAGCCATCACCGGGCAGTGGGCAGGGGACTGAACTGGTTGCCAGCCAATCGCAGAGCACGCTGGGACAGACAACTCATTCGCTCATTCACACCTAGGGACAATTTGGACCGGCCAATTCACCTGAAATACATGTTTTTGGAATGTGGGAGGAAACCGGAGTGCCCGGAGGAAACCCACGCAAGCACGGGGAGAACATACAAACTCCGCACAGGAAGTCTGGAGCTGGATTTGAACCCACGACAGGTTCCCATGACATGAACTGTGCCGCACAAGCGCTAACCACTGCTCCTTTCCCGTTCTACTTCACGGATCGATATACTGTACAAGCAGCAACTCCAGACTCGTTGCACTATGCATCTTCAAGGAAGCCATTGATCAAAATATGCCGTGCCTCTGTTAGCTCAAAATATTGAGCCGTACTTAAAATTGTAATTCTATGTCAATGCTGGGGCCTTAAAAAGTGTTTGTGAACTGTTATAACTGGAAAAAGGTAAATTAATTAATCTTTTTTCTCACAACTTATTTCCAGTTTATTGCAATCCATTACCTTCAAGGCAAAGAAGCAAAAAAAAATATTCCATGGCGGTCTGCTTCACCTGCACGACCACAACCATGTTTATCAGGGGGAGAATCACGCAGAGGACGGGGAGTTTGAACACGACGGAGACATCCCTCACGAAGCACCGCAAGGACTCAAAGTAGACGGCGCTCAACACAGGAAAACATGACGACTTGTTTTGAAATCATGTGATGTTAATTGCATTTTGTCCATAAATACTAGAAATTGTTTGTGAGCTTCCATTCATTTCTTCTCCCTGGTTGCGCTGCTTCCAGATATGTGCTTTCATATTCAAGCATTTTAGTCATTAGTTTTTGCTAGACTGCTAGAAACCTTCCTAGTTTAAAAAATTAGTATTGGCTGGTGGAGGGGCGGTAATCCACCAAAGCAATCGTGTCAACAGCAGGTAAATTTGAAGAGAAAATCTGCACAAAGAAATACAGTAAATTGTGTTGATTTAATATCAAAAAGTCAGACAACTCTGTAGCGGTAAAAGGTTTTGTCCCCCACTTTCAGCCTAGAGGTAAGATCTTAAACCTGAGCCCTACCCAAATTGGGGTCGAGCCGAGCTTTTCCTTTGCTGACTATTTTTTATTATCCACCTGTCATTGTTCATTGTCACTGTTTGTACCATCTTGTTTAACTTAAATTCTGTAACAAAAGACAGGCTTTACGTGTCGCACCTCTGCATGGTGCTGGGCCCTTGGCAGCCCCCCTGCCCCCCTCTCGTCAAGTCCATGTTGCCGGCTCCCGTGTGCAACACGCTCTGCAGGGTGTCGCCTGTGGCCGTCGTACTATACCGCTGTATTTCTCGTCAATTTAAAATAAGTAGCTTCATGCCGCTTAGCCCATCGGCTAAATAGCAGCCTGCATTTTTGGTTTACAGCGGGCCCATCTGACAGGTGTTAATTAAAGGTTTGGAGGCAGTGACGGTGGCGCTCAGTTCTGGTGATTAATTAGAGACGCTGATGCTGCCACGCGATTACCGCTTCCAGCAGCCTAAATTGCACATGTCAGGTATTGTCTCGTCTACAATGTCAAAAAACACTTGCATTACTCAATAATTGCTGGCCTACTGAAAATCTATTTTGGAGGTCTGTATACAGTAAATTTACCAGAGTTAAATATGCACGATTAAAGTCTTTTAACTTCTCTGGTATTCTTCCAACAATGGAGTAAAATGGAGTAAAAAAAGTCCAGTGATGGTGAAAAAAGAATAACATAGTTAACTTAGTGTTTACTGTCACTCTTACATATTCATTTAGAGTTAATACAACTGTGGGAAGAGTCAAATACTTTTCTATTGTAGAAAAACAGTTTCTTTTTTCAACCACTGTGCTGCGAGAAAATTACCCGAATTGTGTGCCTGGGCGGTCTAGCACCTAGTAGAGTAATCATGTACAGGGTTACTACAGCTTGAGTCATGGTGAATTCAAGACTTAAAGACTCTTTCAAATGCCCTTTAAAATTGAGTTCAAGACCAAGCCGACAAAGAAACAACAACACGAATTGAAACAAACAAAATAAAAATATACATATATTTCTTGCACACAAAACATCGTGCCTCGTACACATTACCTGGCACAGCTTTTAGCCATGACGAAAAACGTTCATTGGACAGCGACTTCTTGTGAAATTTACACTTTTCCATAGTCCAATCTTAAAAGGCCAGGCTGAAACCATATCACCGTTTTGATACTTCCATTATTGTGGTCACGGCATGTTGCCAGTAAATTGGTGATTAATTATATAAGACAATTGATAAATGTCACACTTTTTTAGTTCATACAAATTTAAATATCATTATTTTGTTTCTCAAAAAAAATCGAACATTGGATTTGAGACATTTTAATGCCAGTTAAGGCTTTATTTTTAGAATAGTGAATTCAATGACTTTTAAGATTTTTCAAGGATCCGTAGGAACCCTGATGTAGTTCTCTTCCATACCATAAGCGACAGCAGGTAACTCATTTTCTTGTGCTTCGAGACAAGCGAATTAGTGAGAAAAAGAAATGCTTTGTGTGTGTCTTTGATTGATTCCTGTCTTGACAAACAGCCCCAGGTTTCACACTGAGTAAGTATGAATATGAGAGATTATAAAATACTTTATCCTTTGTGCCTATTTAATTCTTATTCAATACCATGGAACGTCATTCTTCAATGTTAAAAAAAATTGTATTGTTCATATAAAATATTTTGTCATTTTTCAGATGGTGGTGTCCCGAGGGATTTTTTTCAAATGAAAGTAATGTTCGAAAACACTGCTTTAAAGTGTAGAAAACAATTGACCCACTCTCAACCGGGAGCAGAGCCATTAAGGTAGAATAAATAACGTTAGTTTAGAGTAAAGAGTGGCAGCTCTGCTAACTCCTGAGTCCCGACATGCCGAATATTTGAAAAGGCAGTGAAAAACGTGTGTATGATTAAGACATAGCGTAAATATAGTGAACTTGATTTTAGGAAGCACATTCAGGTGTAGAATGTTGTATTAGATATTATCATAACATTAGTTTATTAATCAAGCCTGTGTGTTTGTGATTGAGAGAGAGAGCATAAAAAGCACAATGATGTGGCTGAGTGATTATCGGTTACCATTAGTTTGTCAATTTGGCTCTAAAACTGGAGTGCTGACACTTTTTGGGGTCTCCATTGAAATTTCAATGCACTTTTTGTTGGAATTCTTATGTTTTACTGTAAAAGGTTTCACGGAGCTATTTAAGCTTTTATGTACCTTTATAGGAATTACTGCAGAGCCCGATTTTATTTCCTGCACTGTTACTTTTTGGTGCAAGTGAAAGATATGACATAACCCTGAGATTCGAGTTACAACCTCAGTGGAACTGTTTAAATCTAGGCTTAAAACACACTTCTATTCTGTAGCATATGAATAATCTATATTTTATGTTGACAATATATGTGTATTATTTGTTATCGCAACATCCATTGTAGCCTGGTCATCCTGTAAAGGGGACTACCTCATGTGCGGTCCCTTCTCAAGGTTCCTTCATTTTCCTCATGTTGAGGTTTTTGAGTTTTTTCTTGCCCTCATGTAGGTTTTAGATCAGGGGATGGTGTCAGTGTAGTTTGCAATAATCTGTGGTCTGTGTAGCCCATTGAGACTCTTTGTGATTAAGGGCTATACAAATAAACATGACTTGACTTGACATGAATTTCTAATTTATTAACTGTAAAAGGTTACAAAGACCTTTTGGAGTTGTATTTAAATTTATAACAAATATTCTTTGTTTCTTTTTGCATCATTGAAATTATTTTTTTTTTTAATTGAAATTATTTTACAGAAAATGAATATCGGTTCCAAATATAGGTACCGTAAATTCCGGAATATAGGGCGCACCTGATTATAAGCCGCACCCACCACATTTTAAGAGGAAAACCGATTTTGTACTTACACAAGCCGCACCTGTATATACGCCGCATGCGCCCACATTAAAAAAATGTAACACAAACACAAAATTAACCCAAACCCGACTTTAAGTCCCGCGATTGGAAAAATATATATCCACTATTGTCCGCCGCGTCCACGAACAGGTCTCACCTTGCAGTCTTCCTCGGTGCATAAATTCCACCGGTCTAAATCTTACCTTTTGTACTCGAGCGCCGCTGGTGGCCGTTAGAAAAATTACATAAATTGGCCGCATCACTGAATAAGCCGCAGGGCTGAACGTTTGGGAAAAAAGTAGCGGCTTATAGTTCGGAATTTACGGTAATCGACCTCCTCCTTATACTAAAAATCAGTATCGACCCTGAAAAGCCTATATCGCTTGATCCTCAGTCGATAGCACTGAAGACATTCAAGTTAGCTAGCAATGTCTACAATTAAGAATGAAAAAAAAAATCCATCCCCACATTTTTTTTTCTTGGCAAATTCCTTCCACTCACCTTCCAGGGGGTCCCTGGTGAGCCCCAGCTGGCTGATGATGTATCGAGGGATGTCGGCCTTCATCAACTGTCCCTCTTTGGCGTGGTCCTCAGCTGCTTCCAGCAGATGGTAAAATTCTTCCGGATTAAACTCCTGTTAACGAGCACACAGACCAAAAACAGGGTTCGTAAACAATTTTCATGGCCAAATTCAAGCATTTTTCAAGCACTTTCAAGGCCATTATTCCTTGTACCTTCAAATATAGAAATCCAGCGCCGATCGAAAGAACATTTTTTTGTTGTTGACTTTGATGAGTAAAATGAAGTCCCTATCTTGCTGCCAACACATACTTAGTGCTATTATGATCTACAATAATTTGTGTCAATGGGCTATAGACTGACATGAATTCTGCCTCAACAATGCTTGCGCAGTTTGGCTACGTCACACATGTTTACAAACACGGAAAATGCTTTATAGGTGTTGGGTGATAATCGATAATCAATACGGAAGACAAAATAAAACAAAGTACTGTGAGTATTAAAACTGAAAAAGGAGCCAAATTATGACTCATGTTAATGATATTGATGATCTTTTGCTTTTTATTTTACTTATGGTATTTTAATTTTGATTTTTTGTGTTTTTCTGAGGATCTGTGTCTAAATTGGTTAAAATTGAATTGTAAATAGTATTTTTGCATTTAATAATTTATTTATAGGACTGAAGAGTTCATATTTATAATATTCATTTTATTGTTTTGCATTTTCAGGAATTGTGTGTTGTTGTTTGACTTTGAATCTGCCTAGTTAGTAAAAAGCTAAAATTGTTCTGTATTTTAAAACAATTTATGTAAATCTGTAACTATATTTCATATGTTTTTCAGGGGTCCCTTGCAAAAAAATATGAAATTACTACCGTAAATTCCGGACTATAAGCCGCTACTTTTTTCCCAAATGTTCAGCCCTGCGGCTTATTCAGTGAAGCGGCCAATTTATGGAATTTTTCTAACGGCCACCAGCGGCGCTGGAGTATAAAAGGTAAGATTAAGACCAGTAGAATAAGTGCGCCAAGAAAGACTGCAACCTCTAAGTTTAAGCATACATTGTCTGTAAAATTAAGGTACGTTCCGATAATGACGGAGACGCCCTTGATGACGATAGTTATGAGAAGGAAGTTGAGGACGATCTTCCGTGAATTTCACAATTACGGGATGTTTTTTTTAACAAGCACGTTTGATACATTGCGAGCGTGATCCTACTAGCGTGTTGGTACCTTTCAAAGGCACAGTTTGGGATGAAAGTTATATTATTATTATTAAAGCTTTGAAAACTCTCTCGGTGTACCGTCTTTCTTCGTAAATATGTGTAACCATGTATAATATGTATTTGCAACTGTATGTTTTTGTAATGTATTTATTTTAGAGATTTATTCTGTTATGTGTTCTACGGGCGAATCAAAAAGGGGCGGAGCAAACGCGGGCTGATGGGAATTGGGGTAAAGCTGAGTTACCGGTAGATCTGTCTGTTGACGCAGCGGACAATAGTGGAGATATATTTCTCCCACCCTTAACTTTGGAAATATACATTTTGTTTCCTTGGATTACTTTTAACGGGACCCGGACTTTACAAGTCTGCATCATACGTTAATTACGGGTATCATTTTCTATTTATGATGCCAACTGTGGTTCTAGAATTGTGTACCATCTATGAAGTTACAATCATAGAACTTACAGCCTGGCCTGGGTTGAACTTGTGTTTGTGTCCCAAATATTAATGCGGGCGTACGCGATTTATACATGGGTGCGGCTTGTGTAAGTACAAAAGTGGCAAATCACCTAAAAAGTGGTGGGTGCAGCTTATAATCAAGTGCTCTCTATAATCCAGAATTTATGGTAGTTATTAGTAATTGGCACTCAGTGAGCCGAGCCAAAAGAACCGTTTTTTTAAATAAAGTTGTCCTCTTGGGTGTGACCAGTGGTGGTGGCGCTTCACAAGACAATTGTTTTTCTTTTGGCTTTATTATTGTATTGTTCTCAGCTCAGGGATGCTGCTGGAAATGTGAATTTCCCTTAGGGGATGAATAAAGTATCTATCTATCTATCTATCTATCTATCTAAATGACTGAGAGCAGGCATGTCGACGTCGTTTTTCACGCACTTATTTAAAAAAAGGTTACATTTATCATGTGGTCTATAGCTTCAGACTGACAAGAACCATGGCAATGGCAACAATTTCAAGCATGTTCAAGCACTTAACTCAAAATGTAAGCATTTTCTTCACCTTGAAAACACAACCTTAATATTCTAGCATTTTCAAGGATTTCAAGCAACCGTACAAACCCTGCAAAAAGCTTCGGAAACTGAAATCAAAGCAGCCTGGGTCTATTTGTAAAGTGTCATAAATGATGCCTGGGATAAAGTCTTGTAACACATTTATCGAGATGTGAAAGACAATTTGCACATGGGCCAAGTGTTAATAAGCTCCAATAGATTCCGAAGGAAAAACGAGAAAAGGTCTTTTATGACTCAACTAACAGACGGGGAAAATAATTGATATTCATTGAGTTGAGATCTTGAGTCATTTTAATTTACATTTTCATAATTGTACTTGGTGAATTTTGGGTTGCTATTAACTTTGGCCTTCAGCATGAGAGCTGAAATCCGAGGACAAGGAGGAACAAGGTCGAGGGGAAATGCACAAATAGATCTTTTTCATTGCCGATAGCGGTTTCTTTCTCCTAATTTTTCATTTTGTGAGCATGTTATTTAGTGAAAATAAAACAAAAACTATCAATCAAGACTTCAAAATGACAGAATGCCCGATGTTACAATTTGTGCCTTTCAAAATTAAAGCTTTAACAGGAGTTAAACTAGACTTCAAGTTTCAAAGCAGATTCAACTCCAAATTATCTTTCAAAGTTAACGCCAGGATCAAAAATTAAAATTTAGTACTGTAGTGTTAACCCTACAGTTAAGGGGACAATATACGATTTAGCGCCTCCGTCTGGTAAAAAACATATATTTCAAATATTATATTGATTTAATTAATAGGCAAAAATACACTACAAATGTACGTTCTTTTAAAACCCTTAAGTCAATAAATTCAAATTCATATAATATAACATGGCGACCTAGATTGTCAGCCATCTTGCTGCTACAAGTACCCCAAGAACAAATACCTGACAAAAATGTAGTTGGTCACTTTAAGTCTCCGTAGTCTGTAATCTTCCTTTTAATTATTAGCACTTGTTTTCAGTTGCACGACACAATACAGCGACATCTAGTCATGAAATAATACACACTGTCCCTTTAAAGCAGGGCTCAGGGAGAGAAAAGTGCCCTGCGCGCTTAGTTCCGCCCACACTTACCGCTCACCCAATCAAATTGCTCTCCGTATTTGGTTGGTGATTCTGGGAGTTTTCAGTTTTTCTGTGGGTTTCTATCACAAAGTTATATTTAAAGTGAACCTAGATTGATTAATGAGCTTCCATATAAAAGATTCCTTAATCCTGTACAGCCAGAACTGAGTCTGTTGGTGTGCCCAGTATGCTCTTTATTTTCTGGGCTAAACCAATTATTCTATAGCTGGTAAGTGAACTATGTGCTCATTGACTCGACTCTGCCCTTATTAGAATTGGCACGCTGTAGATGAGATCTACATGAGTAAAATTGTATGTCTGAGCCATATATACTCATGAAAAGAGCCATATATAGCTTGCTAGCCATACGTTCCCGACCCATCCATTAAAGCAATAACTTTAGCAGAACCGTTGCACATGGTTTTTTCATGGTAAAATTAATATTGTGTGGTGTTTTATAAAAGTAAAAAGTACTTCTCAAAATTCTGTAGCCCTTTCCAGCTTTGTGGAGGTGTACAATTTTGTCTCAGGTGTCTTTGGACAGCTTTTTGGTCTTCGCCAAGTTAAAGTCTTACTGATTGTATGGGGTGGACAGGTGTCTTTATGCAGCTGACCACCTCAAACAGGTGGCTCTGATTCAGGATGATACATGAAGTGCTGGTGGACTTCTATTGGGCGGACTAACAGGTCTTTCAGGGTCAGAATTCTAGCTGATACACAGGTGTTCAAATACTTATTTGCAGCAATATCACATAAATAAATCCGTAAAAAATCATTTATTGTGCTTTCTGGATTTTCTTTTTAGTTTATCTCTCATAGTGGACGTGCACCTACGATGAATCTACGAGTGTAGATCGTGTAGATCGCCCCCACCCCTCGTGACCAACTGTTATCACGTGCGCACTTGCCTCTTTTTGCTTTCGCTTTTAATATCGGTGAACGGAGTGTTTTAGCCCTTAACTATGCCTCCGAAGAAGGTCGGCGCAAGCAGGAAAGGTGAAAAAAGAAAAGTTGTTCGTACAACTATTGCCTTTAAGAAAGACATAATAGCTAAGTACGAAAGAGGTGTCCGAGTTTCCGATCTTGCTAGGAAATACAGCATGCGCTTTCTGCTGACCACCACAAAGGTAAGAAATCCTATTCATAATTCTTTTCTTTATCTTTTTTTTTTTTTTTTTTTACACGTTCGTGTTAGCGTAATCTTTCGTACGGAAGATTACGATAACGCGAACGTACGATTAGCCTGGGTTAGCTCTATGATTACGTTGAACATTCAGGTAAACATTCAGGGTGTTGGAACTGAGCCCCCTTTCCAATGAAGCGCTAGCCAATTGTGGTGCTAAATGACTAGTAAACGACCTGATTTTTTTATTTTTACACGTTCATGTTAGCGTAATCTTTCGTACGGAAGATTACAATAACGCGAACGTACGATTAGCCTGGGTTAGCTTCATGTTTACGTTAAACATTCATGGTAAACATTCAGGGTGTTGGAACGGATTAAAACGATTTACATGATTTCGATGATTGAACAAATCTGTTCTCGAACAGGGTTCTGGAACGGATTATGGTCGAGAACCGAGGTTCCACTGTACTTATTTTCTTCACTGTATATATAATGACTTTTGATTTTTATACACATGTCCGTGTAAACTGTACACAAAAAAAATACAAATACGGTTTTTGGATCAAAATGACCCACGTGGCAAATAGAGCTGAAATCCAGGTCACAGAAAAAGAGATGTCAGTCCTGCCCTCAAAAGTCAGACTGTAAAACACATACTGTGTGTTGAAGGTGTAAGAAATACATCCACTCAGGCTGTGCACTTTCATACATGTGCTAATTAGCTGAATGGGTTATTGTTTTTCATTGTTTTGTAACCGATGGGACAGTTCTGAATCGTCTTTTGTTTACTGGATGTGAAAAAGGAAGAAACTGCATCCAAAACTAATTCTCAGACATTACTTTTCATTTTTCTCTCGCAATAAAATACAAGATGTGATGAAGAGGGATAACTATTTCACACATATATGCTGGTGAAGGACAAGTTGTTTTTCGAAGCAATACGACAATTGGAGTTTGAATTTAAATGAATCTACTTAAATTGGGGGTTAGTGACAACGGGTCATCTAGACCCAGAGGGCACAGGGTGTGCACAGAAAATGAGGACAACAGGAGAGTTAAATTACTTTTCTCAAAGAATTCCTTTTTCCTGTTTAGGGTCCCAGGGGATCACAGAGTGATTTTGATTACGAGGCGCAGTCGGGGGGGCTGCCGAGATCATTTCCTCCCGCGGTCTCGTGTATCCAACATCCCCCGCAAGACCAGGGAAAAAAGGAGCAGCGGAGGTAGAAGGATTAACCTCCTCAAGGATCGTATTTTTTGCGGCTAACGGCTTCCTGGCTTGGCTGACATTTCCGCCAGAGCCGACGTCGGCAACTGACTAATATACTCAAGGAACATTTCGTCATTGTCTCCTTCTTGCTAACCGAAAGGGCCGAAATCCCATTCGCATCTTGTCAAAGCCGATCAAGCCCTTTGGGACGGTCGTCTTGGCAACGGGAGGATGAGGGAAATGTGGGTGGAGTGATGTTAGCGACGATAGTGCAAGGACAATTGTCTCGGCCCAGGGCCACATGGGGTCCGTCATACTTTTGAAGCCAGCATTCCAAACAAAACTGGTCAAAGTATCATGACAGTAGTGATAAAAGTACTACTATTGAAAACGTATTTTTGGGGGGTCAACTTTGTCCCAATTTTCCGTTGATGTGTCTACAGCTCGGCGGCCTTGGGGTATGGCGCCCACCCCGAGACTAGGAGATTGTGGTTCAAGCCTCGGCCGAGTCATAGCTAAGACTTAAACATTGGTACCCGTTGCCTCCCTGCTTGGCGTTCAGCATTAGGGGTTGGAATTGGTCACCTAATGGCTCCCAACACCTCAGTTGGGTTAAGCGAGGGGGCTGGGAATCCCCTCCACTGTATCATCTCCCAAAAAGAGTCAGAAATGACTCTAGCCACCTCCCACTAGGGGGATATGGCTGCAATATATATATATATATATATATATATATATATATATATATATATATATATAGTGTCTACATTAAAAATACAACCACAGAAACACAAGAATACTACAAAATGACAACAAACTCCAGTCTTGTTTGACTTAGATTTTGTCACAAAAGACAGATTAAAATTTGTTATCATAAATCATATCTCCTCCTCCCAAGTCCTCACAAAAGAAAAGGAAATTTTAAGTTTGGGTGCATATTAAGTTAGTTGGTTGGGATCAGATTTGATTGGCTGGATTATTTTAGGCCCGATTTTAGCTCTAATTCATTGCAACTCCAAAGAAAACAAATTCTCACCAAGCACTCCAGAAGCCTGGCAGGCCGGGATATGATGATAAAGAGCTTTTTGACCAGCTCGATGACGAAGGTCAGCTCAGAGCTCTCAGAGCGCTCGTACGCCTGAGGGCAAAAAACAAAACAAAATCGAAGTTTCTGAGATGTCCCCGGAGGGAGACGTACGCCGAGCTATGCTGCTCACGTCGTGCAGGAGTTTTTCTAAGTTTTCCTGAAGTTCGCAGAAGTAAACGCTGGTAATGAGACCCTCTCGCGATTTAGTCAGACAGTCTCGGGACAGCTCGGCGATCTGGTGATGGATGAAGCTGAGGACGCCGTCGGCCAGCGGCAGAACGCTCTCTGGGGAGTAGTTGTGGATGAACTCTGCTAGCCTCTCCTCCATCTGAGCTGTGGCCTGAAGAAGGGTAACACAGCAGTTAGTCATCTATTATTGTCAAGTTTGATGGCGGATAATAATAAAGCTCAAAAATAAAACAATTACAATGCTATATAATTTCCAAAAGGGGTCACCTCTTTTACTGAAGCGTAAAGCTACTTCTCTGTTACTGATTAATGTGAAGGGCTACCAGTTTGCTACTCATTTCTGATACAACAACAGTTATCATGCTAACACCATATTTTTCGGCGCACTTAAAAAATTGGCCAGTAATTTAAGGTCCGCTTTATAATCCAGTGCGCCTTATATACCACAGAATACGGTGGATAAGTACATCCAGCACTCAAAGGTGGACATTACTACATGACGTTTTATGGCATACTACCATATATGAGCAATAATTGACAATTGCTAATCATTGCTAGCCCAAATTGCATAACATTATAAGCAATGGGATTAGAACCCAGGTTGCGGCAGCAAGGGCTTTGATGCTTTAATACGAGACCAACAGTGGAAGACACTTGAAAATACCATAGGCCAGAGGTGACCAATTTTTTTGACTCAGGGTCCAAACTGGATTAAAACATTGAGACGTGTGGCTGGGCAAGGAGGAAAAATAAAATTGACTATTTGGTTTGATTTTTTTTTATCTGTGAATAGTCTCGAATGAAATATCGCCATTATAAAAAAAGATACTGTAGACCTACACAATTAGTCTCTATAGTGTATTTGAATGAATATAACAACTGGCATCTACAGACGCTCCCCTACTTACGAACATTCGAGTTACGAAAAACGTAGGTACAAACGCTTTTTTGGGGATGTCGAAAAATATCCGGACATTGCTGTAAGTTAGATTTTGTATTGTGTGCACCTTTTTCCGAGTAGAGGACAGAACTGTAGTGCTTCTTTCCGCCACTACCGGCGTGTCGCGCTCTGAGAAGTCATCCAGCATCCACCCCGAAGAAGAAATGTGCTTCCTCTTCCTCGTTCGTTTGTAAACATACTACCTGTATATTGTATCTCCAGCGCGCTAAGAATTTTGACATTAATATCGTTTAATATCTCGGGCATCTATTCAATATGGTTGGTGTAAAGTGTAAAGAAGAAACGGACGGTTTCCTTTGAAAAGAAAGTAGAATATGGAAACTTGATGCTGTTGAGAAAATGGTTGGATCGCTTTTTTTCGGCCACTTTCTACCACGGCGAAGAAAGTCGCCTAACTCTTGAAGCCCATCTTCCAAAAGTAAGGTCAACTTAACTTGATTTATCTTTACAGAGCATATTGTTTCATCAAATGTTTAGTTTTCAGTACAAAACGATACAGGTTACTTATACAAGCCTTAAACATACTTATATAAACCTTTAACATACAAAGTATAGCACTGAAGCAACGTATGAAGAAATTCAACGTAGGAACGATCTTGTTCGTAAGTAGGGCAGCGTCCGTACATCTATTTTTTTTTTTCAATTTCATATTTGTTTAGAAATAGAGTCATTTCATTAAGTTGACATTCAAACACCCAGAATTAAACACAATGTTTTCTGTCCCTTATTAAGCACTAAATTTGATAAAATACATGGAAAAACTCAAAATATATTAGGGCTCAAAAAGGTACATCTATATCTTGATAAATAAAATGAATACATAATATAAAAGAAACAATTACAGAAACATGTAGCCAGATATTTGAATGTTGGCCATGAAAAATATATCTGGGCGGAGACACAAAAAAGGACACTGGGGACAAGAGTGATACCAAAAGACACATTTTTAATAGCAATATTGTATTTATAATAATATGTATGTATGTATGTATGTAGGTAGGTAGGTGGGTGGGTAGGTAGGTAGGTAGGTAGGTATGACAAAAAAATCTATTTTGGGGGAGTGCACCTTAGTGTACGGTGAGCCTTATCATGTGGAAAATACGGTACTATGTTACTATCTTATCATTGTGATATTACAAGGTTGCAATTATTAAGAGTGAGGCTAAAATCGTAGAAAATAAAAATGCATTGTTTTTTCGATAATTCAAAGTTTGGATGCAGGGTGTCGTGTTGTTTGTAAATAAAATATTACGACGTCTACCCCAAATGCCCTCTATTACATCTTAGATCTGGAACATAACACCTGTGAGAAATGGCCACCCATGTACAGTACATGCAAATGAACGGCAATAGGGAGTCATGCTGTTTAGCCCACGTTTCCTGAAACGTTTATGAAAACGTGTGATTAAAAGCTGTTCTTGTTATCACAGTCAGGTTGACAATGACGACAATGATGATGATTATGATAGTGAAATGATTTTGTAGGCACATTTTTGAGTTTCTGTTTGAAAAAACAAAAAATCATTTAAACACAAATTTCACTGTATTTTTATACTCTACCTGACAATTTAAAATTAGGACTTAAACCATTGTGCAGTATTCCCTTCAAAGCTTTTGAGTTAACTTAACCCTTTAACATTCCTGTACAATTCGCCTAAAATCCCGATCCAAGAAGAACCCAAAGCAAATTGCTTGCTGTTGTTGAACCATTTGGAGAATATGGTCGAGGTTTGGTCTCTTTTGAAAGGTAAGACTCTTTAGTTTTGTCCCAAAATGGATATGATCACTGCAAAGGCTACTAACATTGAGTAATCTGAGTTAGAACACACAGAAATAGAAGGTTTTTATTGTCGCCTGAATTTATTTCTTGCAATTACAGTAAATGCTTGAAGCCTTACCTAGTACCTTGTCAAATTTGATCACAATATGAAAAACTAAACATTGTATTTTACACATTTCTCTAATTGTAGGTTTGGGCGTTTCGACCTTTACTACATTAAAAGCTTTGCAAATTTTAATTGGCCATTTTTTCAGATATTGTGAAAGAGTTGTAAATGTTTGACATCTCTTTCCAGAAGTCAAATCAATAATGGTGCTTAAAAATGAATTACAAATTGTTTTGCGCATGTTTCATTTCGGCTTTGATTTAAAGACACATCGACAAATTGTATATATTCATGTTGGAAATTCTATTGGCTAACCTGTGTCTCAATCATTATTCTATTGGTTACTACTGGCTGAAGATAACCAGACCTATCACAGGTGATATCCGTTTTATCAAACAGTCTTGTATAATGCGGGATGTGGACCGTGAAGAAAAGCCTGCGTTTGGCCGAGAGTAGTGCCAATCAAAAAGGGGAAATGCTACCTACCATATTGTGAATAATTTTACAGGTACGTTTATTATGAAAGGGGAGTGTTGGAGCGAAACGAACGAATTTCGAAAAGCAAAGTCGAACGATGCAGACACGCTTTTAGGCGGTGTTTTATGTATCTGTCGGTATTATCTCCTGCTTTGGAGTACCGTAAATTCCTGGCAATAAGCCGCGACTTTTGTTACAACCCTGCTGCTAATGCAATGATGTGACTAATTCATGCATTCTTTTATAACGGCCAGCAGGGGCACCCGAGCAGTAAAGGTAAGAGTGCGACAGGTCGAATCTATGTGACGAGGAAAACGCAAGTTTGATTTAACTTTGTGCTTTGTGCATTAATAAAACTAGCACAGACACTCATCATGTAAATGGTGTCAATTGCAATACCGACTATGAAAAGACAGAAGAAGAGGAGCACCACTCAAAAGGATGCAAAACACCAGCTACAATATGCGATATCTCCTTTGTTCGAGTCCATAGGCTACCTTGTTGTCCTGATTGCAGAGCCTGTTTGAACAAAAATGTGCTACTTCACAAAACATTGAAGTTGTTACTTCATTACTTAATAAATCCCCTCCACGTAAGTACGCATCTGTCGGTCTCCGCTAAGGCACATTTATTTGTCGGAGAACTCTGCCAGGCTCTGGCGTGTTTAACCTATCAAACGTAGCAGCCTTGTCACCTGAACATATTCAACTTCAGCTAGGGAAAAAGTTGGATAAAACAGATGAAACAGATCGAAAATGTCGCTTAGCAATACCGACTACGAAAACGCAGAATAGGAGCACCCCTGGCCCCACATCAAAAGCATGTTCCCCTTAAAAAGGATTCCAAACACCAGCTACAATATGCAATATCTCCTTTGTTTGAGTTCATGGGCTAGTTCATTTTTCTGCTTGCAGAGGTGGCTATGAATGTGCTACTCTGTGCTACATGTGCTTAATTCATTCTTTTGATTTATACTTTTTGCATTTTATGGTTTTTTAAAGCATTTGAATTTGCGTTGATTCTCTTAATCTACAAATAAATAAAATGTATTTTTTGTTGATTGGATGGACTTTGATAATTTGATGATCTGATTGGTTGTTTTAAAAAAATCAATATATATGACGTCACTACAGTTACTCAGTACTTGAGTACTTTTCCTCAAGTAAGTATTTGGATGACTACTTTTACTTCTACTTAAGTAATAATATTCTGAAGTAATGGTACTTTTACTTGTGGAAGATTTTTGGCTTCTGTGTGTGCTTCTGACCTTGGGAAAGCGCTCCTTGTACACATGGTTCATCATCACTATTTCATTGTCGTAGCAGGATGGCGAGCGCCCCGGGCTGAAAACAGACAAAGGCAAAATGAGACGGAGTGTAAGACACATCTCGCAATGTGAAAAATCAAAGAGCGAGTAAAATATGCAGGGGAACTGTCTTTTCTTTGTTTTACCCACTTGCAAAAAAAAAAAAAAGCATTCACTGTTTCCATGTGCAGTCTCTCCACATATTATGCTAAAAAATGTAACAGTGTTTAATTAATGGAGACTTCTATTATGTGACACTCTCCTCCATCATTAGATCCCAGAGATAAATGCACTGAAAGGGTGCGGAAAATATCATTATAATCCCTTTTTTCATCGCCACGAACGGCACATTCAGTGGCATGAGATTGCATAGGATGATGAAAACCCGTCTGGCGGGCAAACACGCGAAAGAAAGCTTCCCAGACCGACGTGATGTGAATAGCAACAATGAGGCCCGTCAAGGTGCACAATGGGGGGGGAGCGCTGTGGAAAAGCCAGGATACAAGCTGGAGTATTATCTGGGAGAGGATCTGCTGAGCGGATTAATACGCTGGCCCTGATAAGTAGGAATGTGTGGTATCTTCTGTATCCGTAAGGACGCTGCTGAGCGTGCACCTCACATCCCTGCAAAGAAAGGACGTTATGTGTGCTAGAGGCTCCCAAAACAACAGGGTGCAAGAAAGGATAAGAATAGTTTTTCTTGAAATCATCCTCAAGTCCAATAAGACTGTGCAATTTCTTAGCTTTCTGTTGGTGCACCTCCTTCCTTTAGGGGGCGCCAACTGTGTTTGTAACTAGAACAGGTGTGTTTGAAATCCACACACCTGTCCCTGTCCCTATTTCGGGTCATATTCATTTCCACCACCACACCACATTTGTTTATCACTGGTTTCTTTATTACTTTGCTCCTTGCATTTTCCAGTTTTGGTCTTTGTTTCTGGTTTGGACTTTGTCAGGGTTGGCTTTGTTTGGACTTTTCATTGTTTTGTGAACTCATGTTTGTCACTTTGTACCTCCTTTTGTCTTTTGAGCACCTCTTCCTCCCGTTCCTGCTTCCCCACATGCGCCCTTCACCCTTCAAAAGAGGATGACCTGACCACCAAAGAAGCCAAAGGGAGGCTTCCATATCCTTGTCACGGCGGTGGCTTTTGGTTCCTGGAGAAAGGCCCTAAGCCGTGCCAGGTTTCCTGTCTTATCAGCGAGGAGAAAGAACCTCTCGGCGGCGCCTGGCTTCCTGTCCTTGTGGCGAGGGTAAAGCTTGACGGCTGCGCTCGGTTTCCGGTCCTGGCGGCAAAAATAAAGCCCCTCTGCGGCGCTTGCTTTCCTGTCCTGACCACAGGAAGACAGCCCCTCGGCCATTCTTGGTTTACTGGCATGGCAATGAGGAAAAATGCCCCTCAGGCGCGCCTGGTTTTCTGTCCTGGCAGCGAGGAGAAAGCCCTTCGGCCATCCTTTATTTCCTTCTGCTGTCCTGTTGCTGCAGACTCCGTATCTTTTTTTTCTTTAGGGCTTGAGGGGTTTCTGGCACGAGAGGGGGAAGTTATGTTAGGGTCTGGTGTGCCTCCTTTCGACAGGGGTATGCCGACTTTGACTGGGCACAGGAGTGTGCAATATCCACACTCGTCCCTATCAATCCTGAGCCCTTGAAAAGTACATTCTGGCCACCATATATAATTGGGTAAATTACATTTCCAAAAACACGCTAGGTTTTTTTGTTTCGTTTTTTTTTTCTTTACTTACCTACTTGCATTTTACAGTTTCGGCGTTTGTTTCTGTTTGGAACCTTGTCGGGTTTTGTTTTGTTTGGACATTTCATTGTTCAGTGAACCCATGTTTGTTTGTCACTTCCTTTCGTTATTCATTGCAATCCCTCTCTTTGGGCACCTCTGCCTCCAGTTCCTGCTTCCCCCAAATGGGTCCATAGTCCTTCAAATCATAACACTTTCGCTGTTATCCACATCCGCTTTTAAATATATTGGACTCCATTTTCACATTTCAGCAGGGTGATAAAATGGATCCTTGCACCGATCGACACCAAGGAAATTGATGTCCTCCGTTTCAGGCTTCAGCCGCGCGTATTTATCCGTATTTAATGGATTGTATATACAATCTAGCCAGGTTTAGAGTGCTCTAATTGGGCCAACCATGAATACTGTAAATGCCAAACCATCAGGATCAATTTGAGCAGATTGGCAGGGACGGGTTGACATTACGCGGTAATTTAACTTCCCTGATAATTAGACTTTAATTAGTCCCAAATTATGGTCTGCCACTCAGTGCGGGTGACAGGACAGCAATGCCACTGATTTACTGTAGATAATAAATTAAGATAATACGGTGTTCCCTCGCTACTTCACAACTCAGTTATTGGAGGTTCGCTGATTGCAGATCTTAATTAGCAAGTAATTTGTGAAATTTGTGAACCGGTTTCTGGGTCAGTTAAATTCTGTTACCGTAAAACCTTATGTGGAAACACATACTAATAATTACTATATGCATTTCCAATCTTATTTGCCGTATTCTGCAGTTTACAAGACGCACCGAGTTATAAGGCGCAGTTTCAAATTTTGGGCCAAAACGCGGTTTTATGTGCACCTTATAGTCAGGAAATTGCAGTAGATAAAGTTTTTTTTTCTAGGCAGGTGACTCACCTAAGACTCCGAGAGCGAGGCCGGACGTGTGGCGAGCGCCGGCCCCCGTCGTCGTCCGTAATGCTCTCCGTGCTTCCAAAATGCTTGGATAGGAAGTGCAGCTCATCCATGGTGGGCTGGAAAGGCAGCTGGTGCAAACGCTCCTGGGATGAGCTGGATGACTGCAAAAAGAAGATTTTTGTTAAAACGAGTTATAAAGAGTGAGAACTAGATAAATACAAGGATAATTTGACATTTAATTAAAATATTCAAATGTGACAGGAAGCCAATTGTAGTAAATATTCGCTCCTACAACAATGTTATTGGATAAAAATGAAAAGTTTATTAACGATTATTGATTTGTCGTTTCTTGTTTCAATAAAGTTTTGCAAAAAAATATATCATGGACATCCTAGCGAATGACGTTAGCACATTTTTCATCGTTGCTCGCTGCGGGCAGAACTCGCAGACAGAACCTGCGATTATCAATAGAAATCTTTACACAAGATTTCTTGGAAAACCACGTTTCTTCTTTTCAAACAAAACCTATAATTTTACTCCACCCTGTGATGGAGTTCTTCACAATAGTGGAAAACCCAAACTACACGAGTTTGGACAGGTTTTTCCCCCCTTCCGGGAAAATACCTGGATTCCTTGGACGATTGTAACTTTTGGGTACCCGAGTGGCAAGCTACCCAGACCAAGAAACCATCAAGGATCTGATTCTTCATAGAGCTTCACGTCAAGGTCACAGCAACAATTGGATAATTCCTTTGGTCTTGACCGTGGACTGCTGAACTTTCAAAAAACAGCGGTACGCATGGATTTGGGATTCATTGAATTAGAGAACAATAGAACTGTGTTTGCTTATTTGATAAACCCTCTTGTCATTCATTTGAATTGTCATTGACTTTAGAATCTGACATGAAAACAGATTTAAGTGGATTCTAAAATCCTATTCGTGGGCATAAAAATACATTTTGACTAATATTAGGTCTTCAACCATTACAATATATGACTGGTTATTTTACTGAGATAGAAATAAAACAGGGTAATTAAACCAAGATTAACCAAATTTAGAATATCTCATCCAACACCATAAGCAAGAACGAGCGTAAACTATAATTTATGTTAACTGTTGTCCATTGTCTTGTCCATTGTTCATTAAATTGCCAGTTTTTGTTCAAATCAATTTTGACTTTGGAACATCCTCTATTAATCTACCTATTAAACCTAGAATCAATCCAGTAGCTTATTTTCTCTGTGTCCAACAGCAAACTGTAGGTGATAAATCGACCGCGGCTAATAATTGAAGTGAAATAGGGAGCAAGGTAGTGAAGGGTAGGAAAGTAAAATACGTGGCGTAACATCATATGAGTGGGTGTAAAAAACATGACCAACATGAAGTAGCAAAGAGAGAGGTGAAGGAAAAAAGAAAAACACAAAAAATAGAGGGGTAAAGGAACAAAAGGTTAAATTCTGAAAGGAATGAAACATTCTGGAAGAATCAAAGTAGCCTGCAGCCTTTTAGGGGTTGATAGCGGCGTTTTTGCCCGCTCAGCGGGGAAAACGCCAACCTGGATCAATACGAGACTGAGTGAACGTGCCTCCCGATGGGATGTCATGCTTGGCATTGACCACACAATGATTTCTGCTCTCAGCCACTTGGAAGCTCATAAGTGGAATAATGGCAAGAATGGACGTATAAAAGAGAACCACAGGATCCATAAGAAAGCCATTTTGCTCAGAGCAAAATGTGCCTCCACTTATTTCATCCTCACTTTGCTTTTTATTTTCCTATCTATTACAGAAAAATCTTCTTTTTTAAAACATTAGGAGAGACATGCTTGCAGAATTATCACATTTGGCTTGGTAATTTCAGTTCTTCCACATTTTGCACATTAAACTTAAATTCAAGAAATCAGGTTTAACTCAACCTCTTTGTGGAATTTAAGGGGTGTTACCTTGAAGAGAAAATTTTTAGAAGAAGATTGTGTGCCAATATCATTTCAGTATCATATCATATCAGTACCCAAAACTCCAATCAGCCATAGAATGTTTTGTTCTCTTTGTTACTACATATAAGTGTGAGGCGGTGGTTTTCCACTACTTTAAATGTGAAGACAAAAAAAAGAAAGTGTCTGTAAGCTAATCATGATATGAAATTTGCCCTTTCGAGTGTTGAACCACATTTTGATTTATTGTGCAAAAATAAAAAGCAAGAGCATGTCATCCACCAAAATTGAGTATAGTACCAGAATGGCATAGTTGTGTCCAGCACTACATTTTGACGAAAGTTGAGGTTTGTGGTCTGGGAGCCTTTTCAACGACTCACTGGGGGTCCGGGCCCAGGTTGACTTTGGGAACCACTGCTGTAAATGAATCTGTATATGCTAAATATGCAGAATATACCACAGAATATACTCATATTTAGAAAACGGTTGAAAGTGTCAATTTTCAAAGAGATTATTATTCATGGCTCTCAGCTCTCCTTCCCGTTTCGGAACATTTTATGCATGCATTTAACAAGGACGTATGAAATTTCCTCACACCTTTCATCTGCTACGATCAATATGCACGGCCAAGGCTGCGCCTAACCAAGCGTGTAATGCCTCCGATAGGAGAGACGGAATGAAGCCAAAACACGCGTGGTCTGCATGTTTAATGAGATCAGATCTACAGTAAAGGGAGTAAAACTGTAAACAGATGCAAAGGCCGAAATTTCAACACGCCAACAAAAAGCCACGGAAGACATTCCTGCCTAAGTGATCTGGTAATCACCTCTGTGCCGCCCACCCTTGCTCATTAACTATCCACGCCAGAGGGAACACAGCGAAGCGTTACGGGAATTTGTTGGAACACGTTGTGACCGAAAGGCACAATTCCTTTCAATTATCTTCGCTCCACTTTTTTTTCCCTTTTATTTGGTTCTTTTTTCCTTGAAGAGCGAGTAATGATGAGCAGACGAATCAGGTCAATCAGTTCCTGGCAATGTATGAGATATTTTTTTAAGGTTTGCGCGCTCCTCTTTGTTTTCAAAGCGGGAAGAAACAAGCAGAACAAGAAAACTTCAGAGCGTGGCAGAATGAACACTGGAACGCCGTCTGATTTCATGCATGGGAATTTAAAGAAATCAAGTGGTGGGGTAAGTGTAGCTCGCGGGCAGAGAATGTCCCACTGGATACATTAATCCAGACAACCGAACAGTTAGATTATGAACTGAAATGTCTTTATCGTCAATGATATCAATGTTGTAAAACATTGTATGCAACGAGATTAGACAAGAGACTCAAGGGTAAACAGAGACCGTATTGTCGGCACTATAAGGCGCACACCCCAAAAAATAGTCATTTGTCATATATTTTCCATACATTAGGCGCACTGGACTATAAGGCGCTACAGTAGACACCTCAACAATACAGTCATATAGGTTAGTGTAACTTTATTAGCCCCTTAACGGACTGTTAAGAAGCAAATATGGGTCTCAGACATATAAAGAAATGGTGTCTGTACGATCTGGAGCATTCGCTCTGAAAATGCTGGTCTACTAGTGATCCCAAGAGCCAAGAAGAGAACCGCATGTTCGAGAGCATTCTCTATTCAGGCCCCAGTGCTGTGAAATGCTCTTCGCCCCTGAGATTTGATCTGCATCCTCAGTGGAAATGTTTAAATCTAAGTTTAAAACACACTTCTGTTTTATAGCATATAAATAACCTATATTTTGTGTTGACAATATCTGTGTATTATTTGTTATTGCAACATCCCTTGCAGCCTGGTTGTCCTGGAAGGGATATTACCTCATGTGCGGTCCCTTCTCAAGGTTTCTTCATTTTCCTCATGTTGAGGTTTTTAATTTTTTCCTTGCCCTCAAGTAGGTTTTAGATCATGGGATGTTGTTATAATAGTCTGTTGTTTGCAATAATCTGTGGTCTGTGCAGCCCTTTGAGACTCCTTGTGATTAAGGGCGTCACAAATAAATAAAATGAATGAATAAAATGAATAAAATTACTAAATTTTGTGCAGGCTTGGGGAGTAACGGAATACATGGAACGGCAAAAATGATGTTGGCAAGCTGTTTGGATTTATTTTCATTTTGTTTCTGTCGCATTTTATTTTAAGTTTTGCCAGAGATCAAAGAGATCAAAGCCAGGAGAGAAAGCTTACCACGTGTTGTGAGTCATAATTGTATTCATATTTAGTTTCTTTTGTCTTTTATTAGCATATTTGGTATTGGAGTAATCCAAAAGTAATTGAAAGTAATCAAGTTAAAGTAACCCTCCCCAACCCTGTATATATATATTTATATGTATATACTGTATATATTTACATAGGTTCTGTGGATGCACTTCATCATCATCATTACCATCACTATTTTCACCGTCATTATTATCGTCATTGCTGTCTTCATGCTCCTTTAGTATACTGTATAATTATCCATCCATCCATTATCTGCACCGCTTATCCTCAGTAGAGTCGCGGGGGTGCTGGAGCCCATCCCAGCTATCTTCGGGCAGTGGGCAGGGGACACCCCTAACTGGTTGCCAGCCAGTCCCAGGGCACACAGGGACAGACAATTCGCTCGCTTATTTACCCGTAGGGACAACTTGGACCGGCCAATTAACCTGACATGCATGTTTCTGGAATGTGGGAGGAAACCGGAGCCCCCGGAGGGAACCCACGGAAGCACGGGGGAGAGCATGCAAACTCCACACAGGAGGTTCGATCTCATGACCTATATAAAATTAGATTTTCTATAATAATTACATAAGTGACATGTCTGGTGACGTTAGTAACGACATAACATATTGAGAGTTATATAAAAAACATGCTTACTAAAATATCAACTTTACTCCAAATCACTAAATTCAGTGAAATCTTCATCCTCAATGTCACTCTTACCGGTAAACAACTCCCCCGACTATAAATTATGGGCGATGCGCCCAAAAATATACCCCCAAAACAGGGCAAAGTTGAAATTATCAACACAAGCCTAGAGCGCCCTCTTTTGGTTTAGTGTGAAAATAACATGTGAAATGATAGAGTACGGGTAATAACAATTTAGAGGTGAATAATAGAATTACGTGGTAATAATTTCACGTATAAGATTCACTGGCGTATAGTCGCACCACCAGACTTATAGTCCGGAAAATAAGGTATCCTCGAAACTAACTCTTACCGTAGAACTCGGCGTATTTGTGCCATATCCCGAGGACGGAAGCGAAGCCAGGGACCATCTACGGCCATCGGGCCTGGGGGAGGCGCAGAGAAAGAAGCAGCAAAAATCACAATTTTCTTTAGCAGTGTAAAAAGCATAACAAGCAAAACAGACACCACCGCTTTGCACGCCAGTGTGCGTCGTTATCGCCTCGTGTTTTCGCCGTGCATGTGAAATGAATCTCGTCAGCGATTTCACAGTTAGCCTTTCACAACAACAGAAAGGGACGCGAACCTTCTTGAAGAGGCGAAAGAGAAGTGGGCGGGACCGCTTGGTGAGAAGTTGCGTGGGCTGTCCAATGGGCTGCTTCCTGGTGGCGTAAACATGACAAAAAATCAGGACTCGAGATTTTATGGTGGGTTGAGGATGAATAATGACAAAAATATGACTAAACGTTTCATTTGGAGCAGGCTTGCCGAAACGACTCTTGTTCTCCATAGAACTAGGGTCAGGAAATAATAATAATATCACTATTAATGAGACAAATATCGTCATTACCAAACAAAAATTTTTGGTTCTTCACAGAACAAAAAGCCTATGGATTGTAAAAATTCTTAACAGGTCCAATATTAGAACACTGGACCACTAGTAGTATAGATGACTGGCGAAAAGGCTTTCGATTTTATCTCATTATAAAGCCAATTTTGATCACAGTACCAGGGACGAATGTTACTGTTAGATCTAAAGCGATCGTTTTGCGTCTGGGAGAGCTTAACAATATTGACTGATCGTAGGAGAAATTCAGACAAAGACTTTTGGTATTTTCTCAATTGCTATTGGAGAGAGAATTCAGGGTTTGAGTCTCCCCTCAGCCCGTTTCTCTCTACCTTGCTCCTCCTCCTTGCTCATCTTTTTATTGCAAAACTACTATCCCTCCTGGGAAACAAAGAAGCAAAGAAAACTCAGAGATTAGAAATTCACATTTTTGAGTAAATACATTTTAAACCCACTTTACAGTTACTTTCTTGTTCGTTTCACATTTTACTTTGACTATAAATCCAATTATATTTTTCTCTTCTAAGCATTGTGAGTGAACAATTTAATTGTTACTGTAACATGTGAAATGCACAATGAAATGAACATTAGTCTTTGGTACCATGACCAAAGATAGTATGTTAATTTCTTCAAATGTCATCTATATCCAGTGATAAGAGCTCACCACGATCCGTGTTCAAATCCTGTTAAAACCAAAGAGGCGCACCCAGACTTTTGAGTTCTTTTTCAAATAAAAAAAACAAAAAGCATGTCAAAATGCTTGCTGCTACTATTCATGGGGCTTGGATTGTAGATGACCAAGGAAAAGGCATTAGCTTCCATCTCATCATAAAACTTTTTTTACTCATGGTGCCACCTTGTATAATGCTCTAATGGAGCTTTATGGGAAAGAGTTTAGCAAAAACCTTCTACAAAGGGCAGCACGACGGCACAGTGGTTAGCGCGTGTGCAGCACAGTTCTGAGGTCATGAGATCGAACCTCCTGTGTGGAGTTTGCATGTTCTCCCCGTGGTTGCCTGGGTTTCCTCCTGGCACTGGGGTTTCCTCCCACATTCCAAAAACATGCATGTCAGGTTAACTGGCCGGTCCAAATTGTCCCTATGTGTGAATGAGCGAATTCTGTCCCTGTGTGACCTGCAACTGACTGGCAACCAGTTTAAGGTGTCCCCTGCCCACTGCCCAAAGATAGCTGGGATGGGCTCCAGCACCCCCGCGATCCTAATGAGGATAAGCGGTGCAGATAATGGATGGATGGACGTTCTACAAGGTGGCACTGAGAGTCAAGCAAAATAGTGTGCTGATGAGATAAAATTGAATGCCTTCTCCTATGTTATCTACAAGATCTCTAGTTGTCTATTGATTACAGAATGGAATTGGGCTTATTATTATTATAAATGTTATTATTACTGATATTATTATTAGGCCGGTCAGACATTTAACCAGTCCGTTGAGCAGAAAAGGTTGCCGACCACTGATTTGAAGGATACTTTTTGTTTTTATATGCCGAAAATAGATGCATTCGGGATTTGACATAAACCCGAGTTATTTTTCAGTATAAACTGACGGAACTGTCAGAAACTCTTTTGTCACATATAAAAAAAGTCTCATTCTAACATGAATCGGTGAAGGTTCGCATCAGGTTGAATGTGGGAGAAAAAAACAGAACTATTTATCATTTAAAAGTCAGAGTCTCTATGGAGAACCCAAACAATATCTTTGTTACCGTAGTAACAGGTCATAAAAAACAACAAGACTGTATCTCACGCTGGTCATTAAAACTTCATTTTTCTTGTGTCAATCTTTTCATGATGCATTTCGAGAGATTGCGGTAAACATCTCAAGAATCGACGCGATGGCTTTGTAACAAAGAAAGCGGCATCTCACGTGTTGCCAAGGCAACGTGATAAGATCACCGACTAAGCTCATGGTATATTGCACAACTGCATCCTTGTCCTTGACTGACCTATGTGTCCAGGCAGTGGGGAGTGAGGTCTGGGCAGAGTGGGAGACGTACTGGTCAGGATCAGGCTTTTCCGGTTACTTGTTCTGCAACTGGAAAACATGAGAGAAGAATCCAAATTTGATCATCTTGTACATTGATTTCAGAAAAAAATGAGAATATATTTGCTGGCATGGAAAAAACATGTATCTCCAACAGTTGCTACTTATTTCCACTTTTTGGAATCAGTGTATTTACAATTTAACACTCTGCTCTGTTGCACTGGTTTTTGTTTGGATTAGACAATACAGTGCCACCTAGTGGTGAAATATTACACACTCGGGCGTAAATATGTGTATACAGACGTTCCCCTACTTATGACTTTCGCGAAACAGTAGATACGAACATTTTTTTCGAGATGTCAAAAAATAATTAGACATTGCTGTAAATTAGATTTTGTTATCTATCTGAGTAGAGGACATTACTGTAGTGCTTCTTTCCCCCGCGTGGCGCTGTGAGAGCTCACCCAGCATCCACCCCAAAGAAGAAATCCAGCTTCTACTTCCTGGTTTGTGTGTATACACACTGCATTGTATCTCTAGCGCGCTCAGAACTTTGACGTTTTTATCGTGTAATATCTCGTGCATCCATTCAATATGGTTGGTCTAAAGCTTAAAGAAGAGGCAAGCCGTTTCTTTTGAAATGAAAGTGGAATAAGAAAGCTTGATGCGGTTGAGAAAATGGTTGGATGGCTTTTTTTCGGCCACTTTTTACCACGTAGGAGGAAGTCGCCAACAGAAGTAAGTAAATCTTACCTTTATTCATCTTTAAAGTCAAGTCGTGTTTATTTGTGACGCTCTTAATCACAAGGAGCCTCAAAGAGTTTCACAGACCACACAATGTCAACGCTTAATGTGTAGCTTTGTTCTTCAGTACTATGCTTTATCATTCAGCCTGCTTTGATAATTTTCCATTGTGATCCCCAACTCAGAAGAGATTAATGTATGTAACATATTTTAAATGTCCCGCGACCCTACTGAGGATAAGTGGCGCAGATAATGGATGAATGGATGGATGGATGGATATTTTAAATGGATTTACTCTTTAATATTGATAGAAATACCAATTCAGACCAGTAAAACAGATTCTCATTGTTTTGGTAGCTCTATTAGCGATTAAACACTATTTCAAGTTGACAAAAAAACTGTACTGCGGCTATTGCTGATTGTTATGATATCTGCTCTGTTATGTTCGTAATCAGAACCTTGATTGCCCTTCAAAGTGAGGCTCAAGTACTCTCTGCTCCTGTCTTACACAAGTTTCAATTGGACAAGCTCAGTGTCTTTGTCGTCTATTACCACTTGAAAGAGAGAAAGGATCTCATTTGTCCCGTGACTCAACAGAAATATCATGTTGCATCTAGTGCTGCAACAACAAATCGAAAAAAAAATCGATTAATATAGACGATTAAATGCATAGGTAACTAATTGATTTACGTGATTTATGAGCCACCAATGATGTTAAATCAATGCAAATTAAAGTGCGGGCTGTTTTGTTGTGACGCTGGGAATTGTAGTACCACTTTGGACTGATAGAGGGCGCCAAGACAGTTTTTATTAAAACAAATATGTTAAATATTTTACATCCTATATTTTAAACATCGCATCATTTACAAACAAAATTGACATGAAAGTTTCAACTTTGTCGTTTGTGACTGTTTCATCATGAAACAAAGTTAACAAATTTCAAGGGAACAGACAGAGAAAAACAATCGAAAAATAAGTATAAAATAAATAAAGTAAAAAGAAAAATAATAATAATGACATGTTTAAGTCTACCCAAGCAGCAAATTCTTGCGCATTTATCATTTTCATATTGGCAATGTTTATCATATTCCAAAATTTAACCTCCAAAACAAATTTGTTGACTACATTTTGAAACGTGGTTTTGTTTACATCTTTGATTATTTTTTTTGTGGATTAAAAAAATCCACACAAATTGAAAAGTATTGCTTTTTTCTTGTTCGTTGTGTAAGATAAGCCCAACTTTAATATGATCTGTAAATAAGGTGGTAGGGATAACAGTATCTTACATATTTACGGTGTATAGCTGTCATGATGACTGATTTGGATCACGTGTGCCATCTCGTTTGGCGCCAACCGCTGCGGGCTATCTGATTGGTTCCCTGTCCTTTTTAAGCCCAGTCCTTTCACTCTCCTGTTGTCAGTCCGTTAGCGAACCTCTGTTTCTACAAGGCAAGCATTTTGACTCTGACTCCCGTCTGTCCTGCTTTTTGCACACGTTTTTCCACCCGTCCGTTCCTGATCTCCCAGGTTGTCTCTGGCTTCAACCTGTTTTTGACCCCGAACACATTTTTGCTCTCCTGTCCCGGCTAGCGACCTGTTTTTTCCGTCCTTGAGACCGCCATCTCCCGCTGTGTGAGCGGCTTGCTTCCCGCGTCCAGCGAGCACCGGATCGCGGGCGCTGCCCTTCCTCTTTCTATCAATAAACTTGTAGTTAACGCTACTCATTTGGGTCCGTTCTGGTCGTGACAATAGCATACATTTCTATGCATTTTTTTCATCAAGTTAATTGACAAACCCTTAAATTTATTATTATTTGATATCACAGGATATTTTGTTTTGTGCAATATCGTCTATCCGTCCAAAACTTCAATTTTTGAGTAAATAGGAGGGAAATTAGAACTCCGATTCATCAATTAATCGAAGAAATAATCAACCAATTAATCAGTTATGAAATGAATCGTTAGTTGCAACCTTGGTTGCATCAAAGCACAGATTAGCTCTCAATAGATCTCCAACAATAGAATAGAATAGAATAGAATAGAATAGAATAGAATAGAATAGAATATACCTTTATTGTCATTGTTACAAAATTGGTTGAACATATTGTGACACTCCAGGTTCACATTTGACAGTGAGGATAAAAGAAAACAAAGAAGATAAAGGAACAAAGAATAAGGTTATAATTTACACAATATTTACACAAGAAATGTGGGCATGTAGGATGTTACATACAGTTTTGGGATCGTATTAGTGCAGTACGCGTTAAGTTCAAAAATAGTCAAAATTGTGCAAAAAAAAGAGTCAACATTGTGCAAAGTGAGCATAGGCATGAATACAATTTTACATCTGTATGAGGTAGTGTGTTTGCAAGAGTTTCAGTTGTTTGTGCGGTGTGTGTTAAGGGTGGTAATGGCTCTGGGGAAGAAACTGTCTCTGAGTCTGTTTGTTTTTGTTTTGTGTGACTTGTAGCGCTTGCCGGAAGGCAGCAGGTCAAAGAGGTGGTGGCCGGGGTGAGAGAAGTCCAAAGCACAAAGCCTGGATTTTGCCATTTCCCCAAATTCTGCTGCTTTATCCGGCCTCATTTTTTAGACTCTTGCACACAGCGAGACACCCAAATCTGGCCGGGAGTGCACATGTTCAGACGTGCCGAACTCAGGAGAGGCTTATTGAAATATTTAGGGGAATGCATTAGCCCTGAAAGCAGTTTCAGTGTTCTCGAGAGGATAAGAGCGAAAGGAGAGTGATGGACAAAGACAAGATTAGCCTCATTGCTGCTCATAGAAATGGGCGATTCGTTTTTATTCCTTTCCATATTTCACCTTGGCATTCTATGAATGCTCATTTACATCCGCTGACATTGAAAGGCTAAATCACCCGAGCGCACGTCGGACACGCTTGACTCTCTTGTGTTTTCTTTACTGCTGATTCATCAATCAAGATGTCGACGAGAGACCCGCACAGGAATCAACAAGTAGTTGTGACTCATTACAAGTTGACGTCACGACGTTTAGATTTATTTTGGGAAGACGTCGTAGTGACTAATGCCGCTTTATGACGGCAAATGAAGATATTTGTCAGCAACAAATCCTCAACATTTGATTTCTTTTCTTGACAATCCTTGCGATGCTAACGTCTAGTGGCGCTCAGCGGATCACAATGTACTGCAAACGAGGATTCTTGACGTATTGAACTTCAGTGGAGACGGCACTCACCCAATCAAATTGCTCGTTGCGCTTGGCTGGCGTTTCTGGGTATTTATGGTTTGTACCGTGGGTTTTCATCATGAAGTGTCTCAACAGTAAACCTGAATTGTTGAATGACCTTCCATATAAAAGATGTTTTTAGCGAAATAAATAACCAAAACGGGGTCTGTTGATGTGACACCTTGATTCTGACGACTGAAGACCAAACTTTCTTGTGTAAAATTGTGTAAATTATCTTTTTATCTTTTTTGGGGGGGGATCCTCACAGTAAAATGTGAAACTGGAATGCCACGTCCAATTTCGTTGTCACAATATGTTCAACCCATTTTGTAACAATGATAATAAAGTTATACTCTATTCTATTCTATTCTATACTATTCTAATGATTACATTTGCATGAGCAATATTTTATCTCCGAGCCATATGTACTCATAAAAATAGCCATATCTGTATCGCAAGCCATAGGTTCCTGACCCCTGTGCTAGCGTAGCGGCTAGTCCTCTTAGGTAGGTAATGATCGCGGCTCAAGAGCCTCTATTACTAGTGTTAGATTATTAAAATGTTTCAATAAATACACTGTAAAGCGCTTCGGGAAGTCTTCAGTGATTTGAAAAGTGCGATATAAAATGCAGTGCATTTGCCATTTGAATCAATGACACTATTGCATGAGTTTTTCAAGTACATTACTTTTATCATTTATTCATCACATCATCGTTATAATCATTTTATTCATTTAGTTGTTATAAATGCACCTTATGCTTATCCGCATATTTGAATGAAACATTCAGTTTTTGTGTTAACTTGATGTTTTAAGGTATCCTTTCATTCAGTACTTTACCAGCGATGTTTGTAAGTGGTGTTCTGATAAGTTTGCCCTCAAGTCTGTCATACTCTTATCATACCACCAGCAAAATCCCGTTAGATCTAGTTTTAACAAAAAGTTTCTTGGAAAGATGTACCTCCCTTGCCTGGATAATCCCAATTCAGTTAACTTTAATTTCCCAGCTAAGTTTCACTTTGGTCAATCCACGCCCCTTTCCTAGAAAAACAGTCAGCCATTTCTCGAGGCTTGCTTGTTTTAGGGACAACGTTGTCCTGATCACAAGCCCAGAATATTCTGTTTATTTTTTTTATAAAATTCCTCAACTGAACTGCTCTCTTCAGCTTTTTTTTCTTTGCCCAAACATTCGGTCAGAATCCAGAAAACTGAGCTCAAGCCACGAATTTCCCATGCAACACTAGCTAGCTATGTAATGCTAACGGTTAGCACCTCTCGACATGTTTTCGGACTTAGATGACAGCCTGCCTAGCTTGCTGTGATTACTTAATATCGCTAGATTTTAGACTAACCAAATATGTTAGCGTGGAAAAATCACAGTGTGAATTGACATTTAAAAAAGGTAACCCGGTAACTCATTACAACTGAGTTTAATATATTTACATATATATTTACATATATACGCAGTGTTCTCGTTTGCCCGCATCCCTGCATCCTAGACGCATTATTTTTGCTGGGGACGCATCGTGTCAAAGCAACTTTTTTGACACGAAATTGTCATTATCATTTTTTAACAAAGATTTACCGCACTCCAAACTTTTCAGCAGGCAGATCCGCCATTGTTGTTTTGGTCTCGCGGTTCGAGTTTTCGTCTGCACGCCGATCTCGAGTTCGAGTTGTGTAGTGAAAGTCCGTCTCTTTTTAGAGAACCGGCTTTTTCTGCTCAACTCATTAAAGAGCCGGCTTTCAAACTTTGATGCATTATATTACGAATGATTATGTTGTATCAAGAAGTTAAGAAAAAAAGGAAGTATAAAAGGAGAAAATGAAAAAAGACAGGTTTGTGGTGCTCCCTTTTAATCGGTATATTACCAACAATAATTCATTACAGAAAATGAATTAATAATTTGAATAAGAAAATGTATTATTCTACTTAATTATATTCTCATGTATTTTTTCCTCCTACAGTGAACGTCCAAGCAACTTCATTTTTGAACTTTTTTTTATAATAAACCTCATTCATGTCGAGCAAATCAGTGTCTCACAACAAAATGTTCATTAACAATGCATACGATATAAGGGAACACATGTATAATATAACGTATTAAACTACATAAAATAAACACGTTTGAAAAAAAAATATGCTGTAAGATTTTTTCGTATTTTGTAAGGAAAAATACGACAGTTTGTAAGGGCATGGAGCCCTGGAGCTTGGCAGGTATGAGTATGCCTCCGAAAAAAACAGTTAGTATTAGGTGAAAATCAACACAAAATTGGTAATTTCTTCAGTGTCGAAACATAATGCAGAAAGTGATAACAACGGCAATAATTCCGGCACGAAAAAACAGAATTGGCCGGTCCAAATTGTCCCTAGGTGTGAATGAGCGAGTGAGTTGTCTGTCCCCGTGTGCCCTGCGATTGGCTGGCAACCAGTTCAGGGTGTCCCCTGCCCACTGCCCGGAGATGGCTGGGATGGGCTCCAGCCCCCCCGCGACCCCAATGAGGATAAGCGGTACGGCTGATGAGATGAGATGACATATATTATCTCGTTCATCCTAGAAAGCCAAATATAATCTCGTTACAAAGAATGTACACCACGTTGTCATTAATGACAGTAAAGACTATTTTATGGTATCCTGATTTTTTTCAAACCACTAGGGGACGCTATACAATAAACACATTAAAGCTAGACAGAAACAGCCCAGTAAAAGTGACACAAAAGCAGCTTCGTGTGACTGTGTCTTAAAAGGTTTACGGCAAACAATAAAATAAAAGTACAACAGTAAAATAAAAGTGGATGTAAACACAGTCAGGACCTTGTCTTAACATTGTGGGGATCCACACACGTTTAAAACTACATTCGCTGGGATGGAATTATAACAAAAGACTTTATGTCTGTATACGATTCAAACAAGGACAAATCCAATTAGGCCAATAAAGAAAACAATATCTTAATGTGTATTTAATTGAGCGGGACGAAAGATGAGGAACAAAGGAGTACGAGGAGGAGGAGATGGGAGGAAAAGCGTAAAATCATGGCAACTCCTTTTAAATCACAAGCCGGGGAGGCAAACTCTGTTTTGTCTCTACCCAATTAGAAACAAAAACCGATTTTAAAAAACATGATCTCATCCGGCAATGGCAACAAAGATGGTTTGTTGGATGTGGATGCTAGTGGTACGATCCATCATCATCCAAAGTGTAATCCATCATGTGGCCTCAGTGTTTTTGCAGCAGGCTGTACAGACTAAAAGACTATGATTAAACCCTCCATAATAATATTTATTACACCAATAAAGAAAAACTAGTACAGATAGACTACGACAGAAATACTACCAAAAATACTACCGCAGAAATAATACGAAACTAAAGAAATACTACAACAATACTATGATGAAAATACTACAGAAATACTACAAAAATACAACCACAGTAATACTATAATACAAAAATAAAACTACAGAAATAATGTGACGATATAGGAAACACTACAAAAATGCTACAAAAATACCTCTACAGTAATACCATAATACAAAAATACAACTACAGAAATATTATGAGGAAAATACTACAAAAACACTACTATAGAAATACCACAAACATACTTTAACAGAAATTCAACAAAAACGTCACTACAGTCATAATATAATCAGAAATACTACTACAGAAATATTACAAAACTACTAAAGAAATACTACAAAAATACCATGATGAAAAGTTACAGAAATACTACAAAAATACCACTACAGTAATACCATAATACAAAAATAAAACGACAGAACTATTATGACGGAAGGACTACAAAAACACTACTATGGAAATACTACAAAAATACTAAATTAAACAAAAACATCCCTACAGTCTTACTATGATACAAAATACTACTACAGAAATATGACAAAATGAAACAAAATGGGACTACATTAATACAAAAATACTACAGATACACTAAAAAAATACTGCTGCAGAAATATTACAAAATACTACAAAAATGAAACTGTAATATTACATAAGTATAACTACAATAACACTACAAAAATACTAAATAAATACTACAAAAATACTAAATAAATACTACAAAAATACCACTACAGTAATACTATAATACGGAAACAAAATTACAGAAATATCGTGACGGAAGTACTACAGAAACAGTACTATGGAAAGACTACAAAAATACAACTACAGTAATACTATAAGACAAAAATACGACTGCAGAAATATTATGATGGAAATACTACAAAAACACTACTATGGAAATACTAAAAAATACGTCTACAGAAATGTAACAAAAACATCACTACAGTCATACGATGATACAAAAATACTACTACAAAAATATGACAGAATACAACAAAATAGGACTACATTCATACGGAAAAAATAGTACAGATATACTACAAAAATACTGCTGTAAAACCATTACAAAATACCACAACAAACCTTCTACAGGAATTTCACAAAAAATATCACGACAGTCATACTATGATACAAAAAAAAACTACAGAAATATCGTTACGGAAGTACTACAAAAACACTAGTATGGAAATACTACAAAAATACCACTACAGTTATGCTATAATACAAAAATACGACCACAGAATTATTATAAGGGAAATACTACAAAAACACTACTATGGAAATACTAAAAAATACGTCTACAGAAATTTAACAAAAACATCACTACAGTCATACGATGATACAAAAATACTAATACAAAAATATGACAGAATACAACAAAATAGGACTACATTCATACTGAAAAAATAGTACAGATATACTACAAAAATACTGCTGTAGAACCATTACAAAATACTACGAAAATGCAGCTCTGTAATTTTACATAAATAAAACTGCAATAACACTATAACACTACAAAAATGCTACAGAAATACTACAAAAATCTAAACGCAGAAAAAAGCTTTACCTGAACAAAACAAGATAGAAAACGACAACATGTTAGGATGCTGACTAGCTCTAAGTACGATTGATAGTGGTGATAATGCACGCAGCTACTTTGTGGAGAAATCCGGCTTATACTTCCTAGTTCGTGTTACTTGTACTGTATCTCTAGCGCGCGAAGAACTTTGACGTTTAATATCTCTCGCATCGATTCAATTTAAGTGTAAAGAAAAGGCGAGCCATTTCTTTTGAAAAGAAAGTGAAATAGGAAAGCTTGATGCGGTTGAGAAAATGGTTGGATCAATTTTTTTTAGCCACTTTCTACCATGGAGGAGGAAGTCACCTAACTCTTGAAGCTCATCTTCCAAAAGTAAGTAAAACTTAACTTTATTCATCTTTACAGAGCGTCTTATTTTATGAAATGTTTATTTTTTAGTACAGCGTCTTTTAATGAGTTTCCAACAAACTCAATTCATCAGTCAATGCCTATAAAGAAATAACTTCGATTATAGGACTGGCAAATAAATACCAAATGCATGCCTGAATACTCTGCAACAAATGACACTGGAGTAAAATATATTTTTTTCCAACAGTAAAATCAAATGTGTGATTGCCCTATTTGTTACTCACTTCGCCCAATCCAGCGGCCAGGTTAATACTCTGGCTAATGGCTAGCTAGTAAGGTCAACAATTAGCCAGTTAATGATTTGTGCAGAAGCTTTGACGACCAATTATCCCCCCTGAGGACAATGAGCAGGCACGGGGGGGGGAAGGCACTAGTGCCTGTTCCAGACGTGACCGTGAATGCAAAATAGGAGCAAATAAAACCCCTCTATAAATGATCCCAAATATTTACAATATATTGTATTGCCGTTAAAAGTGAACTCTACTCTTCCCCCTGAGATTCAATCTGCAATGTCAGTAGAACTGTTTAAATCTAGGCTTAAAACACACTTCTATTCTATAGCATATGAATAACCTATATTTTATGTTGACAATATCTGTTTATTATTTGTCATTCCAACATCCGTTGCAACCTGGTCATCCTGGAGAGGGGATTACATCATGTGTGGTCTCTTCTCAAGGTTTTTTCATTTTCCTCATGTTGAGGTTTTTGAGTTTTTCCTTCCCCTTATGTAGGTTTTAGATCAGGGGATGGTGTAATAATACGCTGTGGTCTGTGCAGCCCTTTGAGACACTTCGCTATGAAGGGCGTCACAAATAAACATGACTTGACTTGACAGGAAGGAAGACAAGATGGAAGAAAAAAGGAGAGGAGAGCAAAAAGAGACAAAGAAAGAAAGAATGAAGGAAAAGCAAATCGATATAAAGAAAGGCAGAAAGAGAGAAAGAAAGAAAGAGGGGGATGAAGGGAAGCAAGAAAGAAAGCAAAAAAGCAAGATTATTTCAGAGAGAAAGAAAGAGACAATGAAAAAATAAAGAAAGAGACAGAAAGAAAATGAGAAATTAAGAAGGTTAGGAAGGAAAGAAGGAAGCAAGCAAGCAAGCAAGCAAGCAAGCAAGCAAGCAAGCAAGCAAGCAAGCAAGCAAGCAAGCAAGCAAGCAAGCAAGGAAGGAAGGAAGGAAGGAAGGAAGGAAGGAAGAAAAGTTCAGAGAAAGGAGATAAAGTGTCATCATTGCCAAAATGAAGACACCTGGGGCAATCGTTTGCCACACAGGAGCGCGCTCTCTGATTGGCTGGCACTCTCCTCTTAAGCTGTCAGTGCCCAGTGGAGAGTGTCAGACCGTACTTGTGTCTCTCGGTGTGTTTTGCCAGATTCCAGTACCAAAGAACTTTCCTGTTTGATTCCTGCCTGCCTTCGGTTTTGACCTGTTTCTGTCCCTTGTTTACGACCTGCTCTCCTGCCCTGGCCATCAACCCGCCCGCTAAGCCATATCGATTCTGCCTACCTGTCACGGAACTGCCATTGAAATGAAATGATCTGCATTTATATAGCGCTTTTCAAGTCAATGACTTCCTAAAGCGCTTTACAGTGTGCTTCACATTTCCCAATAGCGGCCGTGATCTGTGCAGCCATGTAGGCGCTAACCTGCTTATTGGGGGTATTGGGGATTCAGTGTCATACCCAAGGACACTTCGGCATGTAACACAGACAAGCTGGGATTCGAACTGGGATCCCTTAATCCTAAAACGATCGCTCTACCTCCTGAGCTACTGCCGCCCCGTTCAACGCTGCTAGCGACCGACAACCATCGGCTTCCAAGTTCTGTCAACTCAATCCAATAAAGATTCCTTTAAAACGAACGCAATTGGGTGCGAGATTCCATTCTGGGTCATGACAGAAAGTATGGAAATAAAGAGAGAAAGAGATTATAGGAAAAATAGGAAGGAAAGAGGGAATGGAGAGCAAAGAGATAAAAAATAAAGAAAGAAAGAAAGAAAGGAAGAAAGAAAAAAGAAAGAAAAGTAAAATAATAGATCTTTTTATAACTCCTTATTTTAGATTTAAGGGCAGGGGGGAAAATCCCAACCTTTTTTGATATTTATTTCCACAATTGAAAGGAACTGAAGATCAACTAAAAATAATTTTGTGAGTGTCTCAATCCTCACTCCACACACTTTGTCCCTTATAATAAACTGGAAATATATATATATATATATATATATATATATATACAAATCCGGAAAAAGGGCAAACTAAATGTCAAACGTGACTGGACCCGACCTGCGAATTGCAAGCGGATTAGCATCCAGTGGGACGGCGAGAGGAAACAAAAAAACCCTCAAACGGCGAAGCCGAAGGTCTGCTGACTCACAGGGCAGCCAGGACGCTCCGGCCATCGATCCGCACGGACGCGTTTCCTGTCAGCTGACTCTCTCCCCCGCTTGTGATTCCCCGCAGAGCCTTTTAAAGGTGAGTGCATGTTTACAGGCTTTGCCGAGTGGGACGGAAATGAAAAAAGGCAAAATGCTATGCCTTTAAAGGCTCTTGCCAACGTCTTGCTGCTCCCCAATCGCTCTTTACGCTCACTAATGTGCAGCATTCACAGCTGCACCATTTCCTGATGAAATCCAGGGCGGTTTCTTTTTAGGGCAGGGGCGCTAACACATCTTTTAGCATGCTAGCTACTTTCAAAAAGAGACAGTCGATAAGATCTACAAGCATACAGCCCGTGGGCCGGATCATGTCCGTTGACGGGCCAAGAGAAGCGCGAGAGTAAAATAAGCAACAATGACCTGTAGTTTTTCATACGTCCACACAATGTCGCCAAAGCCAAATCTAATCCACCCATTGTAGCTTTAATAGAGGTAAGATAAAACGTAAAATCTAGCCCAACCCGACACAGGTCCGCAGGTATTAAAGCCCGAACCGACCAGAGTCCGACGAATTAACTTGATTCGTAGGACTGAGCGCGAAGCAAACCTGAAATTTTGAAGTTTATTTGTGAGGACTCAGGAGGAGGAGAGGTGGTTTATGATAACAAATTAAAGCATGTCTTTTTGAACAAAATCCATGTTGAACAAGACTGTACAAACATTTATACATTTTATATTTTTGTGTCTGCAGAGGTTACATTAACCGACAATTTTCCATCATTGACCGATTTGACGAGTTGACGGGAACGTATAAAGGTCATCCGTTATTTTGACGCGTTGATAATTGGTCCATAAACCGCAGCAGCAGTACGTTCTTTAGAATCTAGTGTAGCACTTTGAGAGAGAGAGAGAGAGAGAGAGAGAGAGAAGGGATAAAAAGAAAAAAAAAGAAATAAAGGAAGAAAGACAGGAAGAAAGTAAGAAAGAAAGAAAGAAACAAAGAAAGAAAAAGAAAGGAATGAATGAAAAAGAAAGAAGGAAGGAAGCATTTAAATCATTAATCAATCGATTTAACCGTTTGCCCCTAAATCAGTGTCAGTAAACTCTCATCTCATCTCATTAGCCGTACCGCTTATCCTCAGTAGGGTCGCGGGGGGCTGGAGCCCATCCCAGCAATCATCGGGCAGTGGGCAGGGGACACCCTGAACTGGTTGCCAGCCAATCGCAGGGCACACAGGGACAGACAACGCATTCGCTCATTCACACTTAGGGACAATTTGGACCGGCCAATTCACCTGAAATGCATGTCTTTGGAATGTGGGAGGAAACCGGAGTGCCCGGAGGAAACCCACGCAAGCACGGGGAGAACATACAAACTCCGCACAGAAAGTCTGGAGCTGGATTTGAACCCACGACAGGTTCCCATGACATGAACTGTGCCGCACAAGCGCTAACCACTGCGCCGCCGTGTCAGTAAACTATTTCATTCAATTTCCACTTTGCATCTGAGTTTTTCACAGTTAACTAAAAAAAAAAAGTAATAAATTGTCGCTGTATTGTGTAGTGCAACCAAAAATGGGTACTAGAAAGCACAAGAAAGAATATCTATGGAGACTCAAAGTGACCAAATCGTGCTTTTTTTCTTCTCATTTCTTTTTTTCAGCTTTTTCGTTGCATGACACAATACAGCAACATCTAGTGGTCAATAACTCACACTGTACCTTTAACAACAATTTCATCACTGGTTTGGCCAGAACCTTTCCAAAGATGTTGATCTTTTTTGGTGTTAAAATAAAACAAATTGCTGCATCTTGAATCAATACAGACGCTCCTCTACTTACGACCATTTGACTTACGAAAAACAGTAGATACGAATAAATTTTTCGGGATGTCGAAAATATACGGACATTGCTGTAAGTTAGATTTTGTATTGTATGCACCTCTTTCTGAGTAGAGGACAGTCCTGTAGTGCTTCTTTCCGCCACTACCGCCATGTATCGATGTGAGAGGTCACCCAACATCCACCCAGAAGAAGAAATCCAGCTTCTACTTCCTAGTTTGTGTGTGATGTAAACACACTGCACTGTATCTATGGCATGCTAAGAACTTTGACATTTCTTTTGAAACGAGAATAAAATGGGAAGGCTTGATGCGGTTGAGAAAATGGTCGGACGGCTTTTTTTCGGCCACTTTTGACCACGGAGGAGGATGTCGCCTAACTCTTGAAGCTCATCTTTTGAAAGTAAGTTGAACTCAACTTTTTTTATCTTTATAGAGCATATTATTTTATTATTTTTTAGTACAAAACGATGCAGGTGACTTATACAAGCCTTAAACATATGTATATAAACCTAAAACATACAAAATATAGCACTGAAGCGACTCACGAACAAATTCAATTTACGAACGATCGTCCGGAAGCTATCTCGTTCGTAAGTACGGCAACGTCTGTACTATCAGTTCAGAAGACAGACAAGGACATTCATCTATTTAAAAAGTATCCAAAAATTTAGGGGAAATCCTAGAAATACTAAATTTTAAAAAGGAAAATAATTGGGAATGAATAAATGGATTAAGGACAATTAACATCCATCCATCCATTATCTGCACCGCTTATCCTCAGTAGGGTCGCGGGGGTGCTGGAGCCCATCCCAGCCATCTTCGGGCAGTGGGCAGAGGACACCCTAAACTGGTTGCCAGCCAGTCGCAGGGCACATAGGGACAGACAACTCATCGCACATTTACACCTAAGGACAAATGGACCGGCCAATTCACCTGACATGCATGTTTTTGGAATGTGGGAGGAAACCGTAGTGCCCGGAGGAAACCCACGCAAGCACGGAGAGAATATGCAAACTCCACACAGGATGTTCAATCTCATGACCTCAGAACTGTGCCGCACACGCGGTAACCACTGCGACACCGTGCTGCCCGGACGATTAACACATTCCAGCGATTCAAGGGAGAAGTCATCCAAAAGAAATAGTAAGTTAACAACAGAGACTGTCATTGCTGTCATGTCTTAAAATATCCATAAAACAATTACGACCCAAACAGTTTTCCCTAAAATGCAATACAGTATATCTGTTTAACCATCATGTTTGTGGAGAAGCTGAACCTAAACTTGATTTACAAAAAGACAGTCTTTTGACATACAAGCAGAGCACAGTCTGTGCCAATGGTGGTCATAAATCTTTCCTTTTTTTCACAGCACCTGCCAAACCGTGCAGTACATCTCCTTTTGATACGTTGTCAACAAGCGAAGCCCCTCAGAATCGCAAGAAGACGGAGCCGGGAAGGTTTCAGACAGACGGAAGGACTTAATGGCTGGCTTAGAGGCTGGCTACAGTAAACCTCGGTGGGTTTCAGCTAAATGTAGGCTGAGAGATCACCTGCGGCAGTGTCTTGCACCGCACCCCTCCCTTGTCCATTGCGATCTCTCATTCTTTCTTGCTCTCTGCTCTTTTGGCTAAGCTGGCTTGGCGTTGTACACACACATTACAAAACATCCTTATTACAGTATTTCCCGCACTATACAACAACCCCCCAAACAAGTATTTAGTCATTTTCTTTTACAAGGCACACCAGACTGTAAGGCACGATAAATTGGGAACAACTGTATGTATTTGTGTATAACCATTGGCCTTTTTATTTGTCCTATACCATCTCAGTCGGATGCGGGGATTATAATTTACGCGTTTGTTACCTCCCTTCTCAATTACTGTAATGCACTACTCTCCGGTCTCCCGAAGTCCAGAATCAAGAGTCTTCAGCTGGTACAAAATGCTGCAGCAAAGCTTTTAACTAGGACAAAAAAGTCATATCACGCCGATTTTGGCTAACCTGCATTGGCTCCCTGTTAGCCTACGATGTGATTTCAAGGTTCTCTTAGTATTATACAAAATCATACATGGACTTGCTCCCTCATATCTTTCAGATCTGATTTCCCCCTATGTTCCGGTCCGAAGCCTTCGTTCTGAGAGCGCCGGTCTTCTGGTGATCCCAAGAGCCAAGAAGTGTTCCGCTGGTTCGAGAGCGTTCTCCATTCGGGCACCGGTGCTGTGGAATGCTCTTCCCCCTGAGATCCGTTCTGCAACCTCAGTGGAAATGTTTAAATCTTAGCTCAAAACACACTTCTACTCTATAGCATATGAATAACCTACACTTTTCTTGGACAATATCTCTTTATTATTTGTGATTGCAAAATCCTTTGTTGTCTGGTAATCCTGAAAGGGGGATGCCACATGTGCGGTCCCTTCTCAAGGTTTCTTCATTTTGTTGAGGTTTTTGAGTTTTTCCTTGCCCTCATGTTGGTTCCAGATCAGGAGATGGTGTAATAATAGTCTGAAAAAATAGTCTGTGTAATAACCTGTGAAGCCCTTTGAGACTCTTTGTGATTAAGGGCTATACAAATAAAAATGACTTGACTTGACTACACTTACAGCAGGGGTGTCAAATCCGTTTTAGCTAGTGGCCACATGCAGGATAAAAATATCACAAGGGCCAATCTAGTAGGTTTAAGAGGAAGAGAGAAAGAAAGCGAGAGGGAGAAAAGGAGACAGAAGGAAAGAGAGAGAATGAGAGTGAGAACAACTGGGACAGAGTAAAAGAGTGAGGGAGGGTTGGAGAGAGAGAGGGAAGGTAAGAGAGGGACAGAAAAACAGAGAGAGCACAATAAAGAGAGAGCACAATAGAAAAAGAAAGACAAAAAAGGAACGTGTCACAAGCCAGAGACGGAGACAGGACCCAATACCGTTCGTTTAAATCAGTTTTATTGAAAAAGAGAGCAGTGCTTGCTTCCACGCTGCGATGATCGTCAGACACGGGTAGCTGATGGCAGGAATGTGGAAGTGGCACTTTCGTGTCGAGCGGGGATAGTCGTGGGTGGCAAGGAAGCTGGCCGGTAGCCGGGACAGGAGAGCAGGGGTGGTAATCGAGTCCAGGAAAAAGGTCAGCAACAAGTATCAGGCAGGAAACAGGGCAAAACAGGTCGATGGCCGTGACGGAAGAGCAGGGCGGAAACGGGTCCAGAAACGGGTCGGCAACAGGGAGGACAAAACAGAACAGGAGATTGTCGGAGGGTACGGTGCTTGCCTAGCAAAAGCGTAGGTTCGCAGGACGGTCTGACACCAGTAACAGGGAGCCGGGGGTTTAAAAAGTGGCAAGGAGCCAATCAGCGACCAGGGCTGTTGGCGCCAACGGGGCAGCCGCAGGTGCCCCAAATCAGTAATCATGACAGATAGAGAAAAGAATAAAGAGAGAAATACAGTGAGAAAGAGTGAGAGAGCAAAAGATAAAAATAATGAGTAGAGAAAAAGACAGAGAGAGAGGATGAGGGAATGTGAGACAAAAGAGGGGAAGAGCAAAAGAGAGAGAGAGAAAAAAACAGAGGGAAAGAGGAAAAAAGGAGGAAAGTGACAAAGGGGGGTTGAAAAAGACAGGGTGGGAAATTAAAAATGAGGAAAATAACAGAGAAAGGAAAAAACAGAGAAAAGAGAAAAGATAAAGACAGACAATCGGACAGGATGGAAGGAAGGCAGGAAAAACAGAAGGAGAGAAATAGAAAGAAAGCAAGAAAACTAAGAGCGAGAGAGAATGAAAGTAAAAAGAGAGAGAGAGAATCCAAGTAGTAACAATGAAAAGCACTGACAATTAACCACTAGACTACCAATGGGATGAATAACACTCAAAAAGGCCAGGTTATCCTATTTCCACACTATTTATATGGCACCAGCGACACTGATTTGCATAGTGCACTCTGATATGTTAAACAGCCTCTACACTTCTTCACCTGTGCATCTATAACCTCTCGGTTCAATATTCATACGTATGTAAAAGAGTATTTTGTTGAAAGACTTTCCGTTTCCTCCATTCTCCATCATTCGTTAGTGAAGAGGTGGAAAGACGGTTTCCAGACACCGATTAAAAATAATGTGATAATGAGATAAGCTCTAATGTCTTGTCATATGTCATTTGCACTACTGGTAGAAGAGTGGTAAAGTGCCAGTACTTTGCATATTATGCCTTGCAATTAAGGTTAATGATGTTCATATTTATTTGATCAATCATTGCATAGTCATTGCTCAAATGCGGGGTTTGTGTTTGGAGACTTGTGGCCGACACTAGTGGATGAAGGCCTGGGTTAGAAATCCCGGTCGGCAAAACTCTCGCAGGCTTGTGTTTGGAGACTTGTGGCCGACACTCGTGGATGAAGGCCTGGGTTAGAAATCCCGGTCGGGGAAACTCTTGCAGGCTTGTGTTAGGAGGCTTGTGGCAGACACTAGTGGATGAAGGCCTGGGTTAGAAATCCCGGTCGGGAAAACTCTTGCACGCTTGTGTTTGGAGACTTGTGGCCGACACTAGTGGACGAATGCCTGGGTTAGAAATCCCAGTCGGGGAAACTCTTTCAGGCTTGTGTTTGGAGACTTGTGGCCGACACTAGTGGATGAAGGCCTGGGTCAGAAATCCCGGTCGGGGAAACTGTTGCAGGCTTGTGTTTGGAAAATTGTAGCCGACACTAGTGGACGAAGGCCTGGGTTGGAAATCCCGGTCGGGGAAACTGTTGCAGGCTTGTGTTTGGAAACTTGTGGCCGACACTAGAGGATGAAGGCCTGGGTTAGAAATCCCGGTCGGGGAAACTCTTACAGGCAAACTTGTATTTAACACCTTGTATGGTAATGCATAATTATAATTACTGTATGCATTTTCAGTCTTCACCGTATTCTGCAGTACAATATAAGGCACAACAGGTTTTAAGGAGCTCTTATAGTCAAGGAAATACGGTGCTGTCTGTAGGGAAGGCAAAAGCTAGTCTGAGCTGCCATAAAACTGATTCAGATGTGATTTTGTTTGCGCAGACATCGGCGGTGGCCTGGCGGTGAACCCTACTGACTGTGTTAATCCCCTTTCAAGGAGGGTGACGAGACAATTTGGGCTAGCTCTGCAACATCTTGGCTGCTATGAGACTAGCCTGGAATTCAATGCACACACACAGTCAGCTAATATGTCAAATCCGTGATAGAAATCTCTATATAGCGGCACAAGATCTGCAGAGCTGTACAATCCAGTTCCCCTTCTCTACCTTAACCTGACTCATTATTTCTTCCCCCTTTACTCTAGCCTACTCCCTACGCTACCATTGTTTTTTCTTTCTGTCCCTGACGTCCGCCATCTGTCGCCCATCTTTCCATTACGACTCTTCTTTTCTCCGGGATGTGTTTACTCGAGGAGCTTAAGCCGCTCAATGGAAACATTATTCCTTTACACACTCCTTTGGTAAAAAAGACAAGCACTTTTCTTATGATCCAAGATAACAATTCCTTTTTATGACTGTTCCTTCCATTTGAACATGATTCATTGTTGACCAATTAAAATTGGAATCAAACACATTACAACTGAAAAATCCAAAACAAGGGTGTTTGTTCTCTGATATCTTAGCCACAACAAGGAATTCAAAACACACACTAAAAAATATAATAAATGAGACATAAATCTTTGACAAAACAACAGATCTTCCCGTAAAACAGCAAAGCGGACCAGATTTGGTAAGCTGAGAATGTGGGAGGGTCGACAATTAAGCCTGGCATTCTTTGAACAGTCTTTAATAATTTCAACCTCAGTGAAAAGTTTACAGTGATTGGCTCGCCTTTGTAGAATTATCATCTGACTCCAAAGGTCTCGTGAAAAAGAGCTACTGTGCTATTAAACAGCTTTAGGTTGCTTCACCCTTTCACATCATTTGTTTGCAGTTAGCTTTTTTGTAGTCAGCATGTTTCATCTGGCAGTGCCACTTGATATTATATTCTTTGAAAACAGCCAGTCCACTTGTTTCATTTTTCGGTAATAAAATACAAACATTTCCGCTTCTCCTGGAAACAGCGGCCCTCACAGCCAACTTTCCTTTTTTTAATTTACATTCGCAATGTCTGAAATTGGGTGGGCTAAGTAAAAAACGTTCACAGGCCGTAACTGGCCCACGGGCCGGACTTTGGACATCCCTGCTGTAAAAATACTGGAAAAAAAATCTAATAAAAAAAATTACCAAAAGAAAAAGTGAGATAACATGCAAATTCGGATAATACTTTTCTTTTTTTACGATTTATTTTAAACAATCAGGCAAGATAATAAACAACACATACAAATTTTACCTATTTAAAAATGTAATTTGGAAAATAATGCCTTAAATGAAAAACATCTGCCAAGAGGAAATTTGTGAAAATAAGAAAGATAGGACTTAAAATTAACAAAATAATCTGCCACCTGACATAAAAGATAAATTCACTCATTTGTGTTGTATCAATCCATTTTTAAAAAATTATCATTGTGTAAAGATGCTGTTGTGAGAAGTATCACTGAAAAGATTAAAGGGACAGTATTCAACTTCTATAAAATCATACATTCGTGTTAGGAACTGAAATTCCAATATATACTGAAATAGTATTTTATCTTTATGTTTACATTTGTAAGGAATATATCACGACCAGAACGGAATCGGGAACCAATTGCGTAACGTTTACCACAAGTTTTATTGAATGAAAGAGGAAGGGCTGCGCCCACGATCCGGTGCTCGCTGGACGCGGGAAGAAAGTCGCTCTCGCAATCGGATTGTGATCAGAATACGGAAGTGGATCTTCCGTAGCGGGCGATGACAGTGTCAGGGACGGAAAAACAGGTCGATAGCCGGGACGAGAGAGCAGACGTGGTCGGGATAAGAAAAGGGGTTGTGAGCCGGGACGGGAGAGCAGACGTGTTCGGGATCAAAACAGATCGTAGCCAGAGACAAACGGGGAGATCAGGAACGGGCAGGTGGAAAAACGGGTGCAAATACGGGACAGGCGGCAGTCAGGGTCAAAAAGGCTTGCCTTGTATCAACAGAGGTTTGCAGACGGACTGACAACAGGAGAGTGACAGGACTGGGTTTAAATAGGGACAGGGAGCCAATCAGATGAGCGGGCATAGGTGATTCTAATCGGTAATCATGACACATTTTATAAGTGGAAGTGTCATATTATTTTATATAATATATAATTAAAATACATCATATTACTCATTTACAAAATGTGGACGGCTCTAATTTGTTACTGCCAAGATCAACATTTGATGTCCATGCTGTCAAGCTGCTTTTGAAAACCAGATGGCAATCATGTTTGAACAAATACAAAGAACTGAATACATTTTCCGTTTGTCAACCAATACGACCATTGCCATCAACCAGTAAATCTCGATCGACGTGAGCATTTCAGATTTAGATTAAGCATGCACATTTTAAAAAATCAATAAGGATGAAAAAATAAGTATCTATTCCACTTCGGATGATTCAGGTTTTTTAAATGAATCGGTTGGTTAGTGTTATAAAAAAACATCCCCTTTAAGGTGTTTGCTCCCGTTCCACAACTAAAACACGGTGAAAAACATGCAAAAACATGATCCATTCGAGAAAGGCGAGGAAATAGAAAGATAGGTGACAGATGGAGGACTTGAGGGACCGCGATGAGCGTCTTGGACAGAGGAGAAGCAATAACAATAGAGGAGAAAATAGCGAGAAGTGTCGAGGGAGAGGAAAAAGACAGGATTGGTGCCAGGCAGACGGCAATCTCAGCAATCAGCTGTCCACTGTTGCCTTTGCTTTTTAATGCTGGACAGAAGAATGAACATCCTTTGGTCTTTGAAAAACATTCAAGTTGACCAGATTTGACACATTCCTGACCTATTGAATTGCCTTGTCTTTCAGGCGTGCCAAATGTCGACAAAAGATGTCCTAGACCAGGTATTTAAATCACAAGCAATTGTGAAATGTTAGTTATTGGTCCATCTAAATGCTGTGACTTATTCTCAAAAACTGCTGTGAACATTGAAAAATGTCACATCACACAGAGTGACTCAGTTAAAAATTTAGGTGTCATATTTGACCCCGATCTGTCCTTTAAAACACATGTGAAGAAAATTACTAGAACCGCTTTCTTCCATCTTCGCAACTTTGCTAAAATTCGTCCTATACTGTCTGAGTCGGATGCGGAGATTATAATTCACGCGTTTGTTACCTCCAGTCTCGATTACTGTAATGCACTACTCTCCGGTCTCCCGAAGTCCAGAATCAAGAGTCTTCAGCTGGTACAAAATGCCGCAGCGAGGCTTTTAACTAGGACAAAAAAGTACGATCACAACACGCCGATTTTGGCTAACCTGCATTGGCTCCCTGTTAGCCTAAGATGTGATTTCAAGGTTCTCGTAGTATTATACAAAATCATACATGGACTTGCTCCCTCATATCTTTCAGATCTGATTTCCCCCTATGTTCCGGTCCGAAGCCTTCGTTCTGAGAGCGCCGGTCTTCTGGTGATCCCAAGAGCCAAGAAGTGTTCCGCTGGTTCGAGAGCGTTCTCCATTCGGGCACCGGTGCTGTGGAATGCTCTTCCCCCTGAGATCCGTTCTGCAACCTCAGTGGAAATGTTTAAATCTTAGCTCAAAACACACTTCTACTCTATAGCATATGAATAACCTACACTTTTCTTGGACAATATCTCTTTATTATTTGTGATTGCAAAATCCTTTGTTGTCTGGTAATCCTGAAAGGGGGATGCCACATGTGCGGTCCCTTCTCAAGGTTTCTTCATTTTGTTGAGGTTTTTGAGTTTTTCCTTGCCCTCATGTTGGTTCCAGATCAGGAGATGGTGTAATAATAGTCTGAAAAAATAGTCTGTGTAATAACCTGTGAAGCCCTTTGAGACTCTTTGTGATTAAGGGCTATACAAATAAAAATGACTTGACTTGACTACACTTACAGCAGGGGTGTCAAATCCGTTTTAGCTAGTGGCCACATGCAGGATAAAAATATCACAAGGGCCAATCTAGTAGGTTTAAGAGGAAGAGAGAAAGAAAGCGAGAGGGAGAAAAGGAGACAGAAGGAAAGAGAGAGAATGAGAGTGAGAACAACTGGGACAGAGTAAAAGAGTGAGGGAGGGTTGGAGAGAGAGAGGGAAGGTAAGAGAGGGACAGAAAAACAGAGAGAGCACAATAAAGAGAGAGCACAATAGAAAAAGAAAGACAAAAAAGGAACGTGTCACAAGCCAGAGACGGAGACAGGACCCAATACCGTTCGTTTAAATCAGTTTTATTGAAAAAGAGAGCAGTGCTTGCTTCCACGCTGCGATGATCGTCAGACACGGGTAGCTGATGGCAGGAATGTGGAAGTGGCACTTTCGTGTCGAGCGGGGATAGTCGTGGGTGGCAAGGAAGCTGGCCGGTAGCCGGGACAGGAGAGCAGGGGTGGTAATCGAGTCCAAGAAGTGTTCCGCTGGTTCGAGAGCGTTCTCCATCCGGGCACCGGTGCTGTGGAATGCTCTTTCCCCTGAGATTCAATCTGCAACCTCAGTGGAGCTGTTTAAATCGAGGCTTAAAACTCACTTCTACTCTATAGCATATGAATAACCTAAACTTTTCGTGGACAATATCTGTGTATTATTTGTGACTGCAACATCCTTTGGTGTCTGGTAATCCTGGAAGGGGGATACCACATGTGCGGTCCCTTCTCAAGGTGTCTTCATTTTCCTCATGTTGAGGTTTTTGAGTTTTTCCTTGCCCTCATGTTGGTTCCAGATCAGGGGATGGTGTAATAATAGTCTGAAAAAATAGTCTGGGTAATAACCTGTGAAGCCCTTTGAGACTCTTTGTGATTAAGGGCTATACAAATAAATATGACTTGACTTGACTTGAAAACTGATATCAGACCAATCTGAGGTGTCTCGAAAGCAGGCATGTTCTTATGCATTGACTTTGATTTTACGAAGTGACCTAAAGTATTTAAAGCATAACATATGCACAATATTCAAAACAGATTTTGAAAGATCCTTAAAGGACCCCTTTTGCTTTTTTTTTCCACTACACTTATCTGCTTTTAACTTACTTTTGGCAGAGATGTTCGAGGTGGAACAAATTAAGTTCAAAGAATGGGGGTTAGAGGAAGTGCAAGAGAATGACATCATACTCACTCCTGCAGGTTTTTCTTGTATTTATATTTCTCAGTGTAGCATGAAAATGGTGACGGTAAGAAAAGCCCTGCCTAAAGTAGAGTCCAAACCGCAACCAAACCCCCAAGATAGAAAAATAAGCGTTTATTCGAGCGCATCTAAGAAATGCACGTACATGCACGTGCATGATGAATGAGCGGACTTAGGCTGCAATGATGATACAAGCCAGGGGATGGTGGCAAAGAGTAGGAGGAGGAAGTCGCCTAACTCTTGAAGCCCATCTTACAAAAGTAAGTTAAACTTAACTTATAGAGCATATTATTTTTTTGTAGTTTGAACACTTAAATGTCGTGACTTGCAAAATATAAATGAAAAGAAATCTAACTTCTCATTTTACTTGAATGCAAAATTATTTTTCTTATAGTTTAAACTATTTGTTTTCTTTTTTTTGTTAGTGTTGTTGACTAATAAAACGGAACATTTCGGACAGGATATTGAGAAATGTAGTCATTAAAAATGTATATTTAAGCAGATATCTTTGTAAAAATGAATACAGTCCAGCCCTCTAGACCCGAACTTATCCATATCCTCTCGTTTTTTAAAAGAGTGAATACCAGTTCTGCACTAAACAAAAAAAATCCGTACAGTAATACATTAACTGGACTGTGTATTTGAGGGATATCAAAGAAACAGCAAAACATATCTCAGGATGTGGCCATTTTGCCACTTCATGTCAATTGAAAATGAAATCATATCATTTAGAGGTTAACGACCAATCACAAATCAGCGTGTCACAATGATGTGACATGGGTAATGTTATCTGTGACAATCAATACTATTAATCATGTTATTAAACTATAATCAAACCCCCCAAAAACAACATTTATTTCCCGTAGTTTCACGACCAGGAAGCATTCTTCCAAGCTGGTTCTATTCTGTATTTAACACATACACAAGGCGCACCCTACAATCGGGCGTGGACCCCTTTGCTTAGGCTGCGTCACAACGACACAACGACACAAGCATACAAGTGTGCGTATTTAAAAACACAACAGAAGCAAAACTGAGTTTCGTTGTTGTTAATTTAAGTATTGAATACAAATTAAAGCACACGTATAAAAAAAATTAAAAAAGAGCTGGTCCAAAACGGTTTGGCACTCACATACTATACCACTAATCCATAACATAACCGTCATAATCTTCTTGTCTGTTTCTGAACAGAACAGCTTAGCTAAATCTCGCTTTCTTCACTTTCAGAGTAACATTTAGTCACTTTCCGAAAGCCCGAACAACAGTTCCACCCAAGCGTCGACAATCCATTCTTTTCCATATAATCCGCTGTAAGTTTCTGCACCACAGTAGTTCTGGTCTGGGTATGAAAATGACACAGTATCATGAAACGAAAGCACCAAGACTGTAACAATAACTTTTAAATTGGTAGATACACTACGGCGTTAGCATCTCTGATAAACAAAACCGAAAGTTAGATAAAAATGCCAAAATGCTTGCAACTATTATTTGTTTTAGTCAAGTCATGTTTATTTGTGACGCCCTTAATAGCAAAGAGTCTCAAAGGGCTGCACAGACCACAGATTCTTGCAAACTACAGACTAATATCTCCTGTATCCATTCAAAATGGTTGGTGTAAAGCAATGGTTCCCCAGCTTTTGCAGGCTGGCGGCCCCTTGGCCCCCCAGTGTATTACTAGCGTGAAGGTCGGAAATGCTGCTTTGATGGAGGTTTGTTTACCTCCCAGTCCACTTGTAGATGCACCTTCTTCGTCTTTTACTTGTAATCCTTTTTGACATGCCGTGATAATTTTTAAGGTGCTGGTACAAGTTACTTATGTTTCCTCTGGACCAAGTGACTACGCAAAAGCAAATTCTGCAACAGGCGTTTTCTTCTGTTCGAAGTCCACTTCGTCAAAACCGAAATAGGTCCAAACAAGTGATGTACCACCCTTCTTCAGTGCAAGCTTCATTTCCTTCACGTTCGTTGACTCTGGGACTATGTTTACGGAGTCCGCCATGACACTCAATGAGCTCACACGGTGGGTGTGGCATTGTGTGGTGCTTGCAAACTTTGAATCGCGTTTATTGGCTTTTGCTATTATTAAAACTTGCCTCTGATTGGTCGGCGCTTTTGAAACTCGAACAGTAACAATTGTGGTTGGCCAAAACTCCATCACTCACTACAAAACCTTGAAAAAACTGCAGTGCTTTGCAGTCTCACATCCCCACTACGTTCAAACTTCTGACTTCGACTTCGGACTGCTGCCCCCCTACCGCCCCCTACCGCCTTCTTCTTCCTCACCGCCCCCCTACCCCCTTCTTCTTCCTCGGACCCCCCCCTAAGATCTTTCCACCACCCCCAGGGGGCGGTACTGCCCACTTTGAGAACTACTGGTGTTAAGTGTAAAGAAGAGGCAAAATGAAAGTGGAATAAGAAAGCTTGATGCGGTTGCGCTTGGATCACTTTTTTTCGGCCACTTATTACCACGGAGGAGGAAGTCGCCTAACTCTTGAAGCCCAATATTCCAAAAGTAAGTTAAACTTAACTTATAGAGCATGTTATTTAATAAAATGTTTATTTTTTCTGTAAAAATCAATACAGGTTACGTATACAAGCCTTAAAAACATAATTATATAGACCTTAAACATACAAAATATAGCACTGAAACAACTTACGAACAAATTCAACTTACAAGGGATCGTTCATAAGTAGGGCAGCGTCTGTAGGCGCCGAACAATTTGAAGAAAATCTGAGACTTTCATGCGCACCTTATAGTCATGAAAATCCGATATGTGTTTGCAAATATTAAAAGGCTTTTCCTCCTTTATGATCTCGATTTAAACTGGAGTCATTCCTTTAGCTGTAGCATATAAACAAAAACACACACAGATATGTGCAACCGGGCATGCTACAACACGCACGTGTACACAAACACGCCATATTCCTGTAGCTATTTGGACACAACTGTGAGACAGCTGGCAGGCACAATGGAAATATCCCCCGAAAATAAAACACTCTCTCTCCAACGAGTTCAGGCTGCAAGCTAAATGCTAACGGGAGTGATGCAACGAACCGACGCGCCGTTACCTTTTTGTGCGTCGGAACATGTCGCTAGCAGCAGAGGCTGTGTCGGCAGCTGATCTTTCACGTATATTCACGCACCACACGGAAGCAGTCAAGAGTCAAGCGCTACAGCCCACGTGTCAGTTCCGCACATGCACACATCACAAGTGGGAGACCGAGGGATGTGAGGCAGTCAAGAGGCAAGAGTTTGGGGCGCCAGGGCTTGCTTCCCCCCCTTTGGATTGTGTGCACCAAACCGGCAAAAAATGATGGGGGGGTTGCAGCCCGACAGAGGAAGAAAAAGTGCAAGGAAGGATGTTTGGGCGGCGCAAACAGTATTGAAAAAGATGAGAGAGCGAGAGGATGCGAGGGGAGAGGATGCGGGTGGGAGACGAGACGGAGCAGCCAAGCGGAGACTAATTTGAGGACAGACAGCGAGGAAGGGGGGCGATGGGGTTCCGTGTGTGTTATAGTGCACAATTTGACTTGATGGCACAAGTGAAGCACGGTGGCACTGGTGGGAGACGAGGAATCAATATTTCATTCAACAAGATAGATTGGACTAATTCAAAAGGCCAAATTGCTAATATACCCTGATGGCTAGCGCTATTACAATGTTGTTATTATCATATTTGTCAATGTAAATTCATGATATCAATCCCACATTCAATTGTGTTAAACTTTATTACCCAATAAATAGACACCAAAAAATCACCCCTCTAAGACATTAGAACAGACGTCAAACTCAGTTCGGCCCTGGCGCCGGAACCAGACTTTCTGTTTTGATGCAGACCAGATCAACTACAAAAATGTCGACTACAAATTTTTAGCTTTGCTTTTCAGTAATATGCTTTATCTTTTAGGCTAAGTTTGTAACCTACCCTACAAATTATAATCACGGATGACAAAGTGTCTTTTCTAAACATATTCAAAGGATTTTCATGTTTGGCATTCATTGGTTTATTTCAACAGTTGAGTAAATGTAGTTTTACACCTGATCCAACTCACCACGCTATAACAACTCACACTGCCCCCTAGTCGCTGGAGCGAGCATTTAGTTTTCATTTATTTAAAAAAATCATAATCGAAACGACCTAATGCAGGGATCTTCAACCTTTTTCAAGATGGAAGCTAATTTTTGTTACTAATTAGCACAAATAACACAAAATGTTCCTTAAAGGGGGTCATTATAATCTGCAGCGCTGCAGGCATTGTGTGGAATTTAATTATTCAATAGATCAACACAAAATCACACTTCCAACACTGTGACCCTTTTTGGCTTACCGCCCCTAAAAATTGACTCAAGAATAATAAACTTAAGAGAACAAACAGTAAAAATATACAGGACAATACGTTATTTATTTGCCTAAATTGTAGTCCTCATCAAGGTGTACTGGCCACAACAAGGCAGTAAAAGATAGGTAGTATAAAGAAAGTTCAGCTGATCTATTCTTTCCAGAGGATAAAGAATATTAGCATATTACACTCTTTTGACTACTAGAACCAGAACCTTGGCCTTGTATGAGACCTATTGATTGAAAAAAAAAACAGTGTCAACAGTGTATTGATTGCTAAGTAGATTGTGATCTGAAAACAGTCTGTCACTTGGCAGACATAATCTATATTTTTTGACTATCCTGGAGATCACACATTTTAGAAAAAAACACTGCAGTTTTTGGGGATGCCCGGATGACAATTGGAAATCTGATGCAATCACAGGACTTTCAGCTGATTTGATGAAGATGATTGAAAAAACACATTTTAAGCGTCTAAAAAGCTATCAAATAAAACCAATGTAAACACGTATTAATACTTTTGTTTTGCTTCATATTACTCAATGTTAATTTGTTTAAAATGATTAAGTGACAAAGGAGTGGAACCCTGTTTATGCTAGTTGACAAGCTCATAAGAATACTGTGCAAGTTTATAAACAGAGGAATTAACACACGACCCCAATGTCTAGCTACGCAGCATTTTTCAGCACTGCAAAAAAATAAAACACTATCCATCCATCTATTATCCGCATCGCTTATCCTCAGTAGGGCCGCGGGGGTGCTGGAGCCCATCTCAGCTATCTTCGGACAGAAGGCAGGGGACACCCCGGACTGGTTGCCAGCCAGTCGCAGGGCACATAGAGACAGACAACTCGCTCGCTCATTCATACCTAGGGAAAATTTGGACTGGCCAATTAACATGACATGCGTGTTTTTGGAATGTGGGAGGAAACCGGAGTGCCCGGAGGAAACCCACGCAAGCACGGGGAGAACATGCAAATTCTACACAGGAGGTTCGATCTCATGACCTCAGAACTGTGCCGCACACGCACTAACCACTGCACCGCCGTGCTGCCCAATAACACAAATCATTTGATCATTTTATAGTAAAGCCTACAACAGGGGTCCACAACCCGCGGCTCTTTCGGCCTTGCTGGCACATTACCAAAATTTTTACAAATTGAAAAAAGATATGGGAGGGATATGCATTTTTGTTTCAATGTGGTTTGTGTAAGACACATATGACACACTTCCAATGCCGTAAAATTTGTAGAAAAAATATTATATTTCAACTAGGTTTGTAACTATGAGCTGGTACAAGCGCAATTCTCCTTAGCTTGTTTTTTCTCTCCCGTGTCGCCTGTGTGTGTGCTGATCTGTGAGGCCCAAGCCCCGCCCCTGTTAAAGGCACCACGTTACAAACAAGGCAGATAGCACACCGGTGTGTGTGTGTGTTATCCACCATAGACCCCAAAGGTAAAAAGTAAAAAAATAACAGCGCAAAAATCCAACTTAAACTGTATAATGAGATGTATTTAATTAACATTTTCACATTAACATTAACATTTTTTTGCACTCTTTTTGTTCCCCAGATAAGGGGCCCATTATGCACAGTTGCTGTCCTTTTTTTCAAATCCTCAAAAAAAAAATGACATCAAAAATTGGATTTCTTAAATGCATTTCTTTAGTTTTATCAAAACAATTAGAAATACCTTAATTCACTCATATAGTAACAAAGTTAAACTTGAGGCAGTATATTTCAACAGAGTAGTCACGTGGTGCATCATTCTCTACAGGATGCCCTGCATCCAACTTAGTAATTTTGATACCTGGCTAATATAGCTAATAAAAAAAGCATGTGTTCTTTGGTCCTATATGGCTTTTTCAATATTTTGGGTTGCGGACCCCTGGCCTATACTATGTGAGAAATTGTTTTCCATCAATAACAGCTGAGGAATCGGATTGGGTCTCTGTGTCAGCAACCGATTGCAGGGGACCCAAATGCGTAACGTTTCACACAATGCTTCATTAAGGGATCTGGGAACTCAGGGCGAGAGGAAAAAGACAGCAATCTTGTGCTCGCTGGGCAGGAGGAGCAGGAAGCCCTCGGGAACGAAGCGTGCTCAGAGATCGGAACAAGTCGGGTAGCCGGGCTGAGCGGGAAGTCAGGGATCGGGGATCGATACAGGAAAATGAATCAGGATTCGGGTAGCCGGGACATGCAAACAGAGTTTAGATCGGGGATCGATAAAGGAAACAGAATCAGGATACCGGTAGCCGGGACAGGCAAACAGAGCTTAGATCGGGGATCGATACAGGAAAGAGAATCAGGATACCGGTAGCCGGGACAAGGAAACGGCGCTTGAATCAGGGATTGATACAGGAAACAGGTAGCTGGGACAGGAGAACGGAGCTTGGATCAGGGATTGGTACAGGAAACAGAATCAGGATGCCGGTAGCTGGGACAGGAGAGCGGAGCTTGGATCGGGGATCGATACAGGAAACAGAACCAGGATACGGGTAGCCAGGACAGGAGAACGGAGCTTGCATCGGGGATCGATACAGGAAACAGAATCAGGATACAGGTAGCCGGGAAAGGAGAAGGGAGCTTGAATCGAGGATCGATACAGGAAACAGGTCGGGATCAAAACGGGAGCCAGAGTCAAAAGTGCTTGCCTAGCATGCGTTGAGGTTCACAGACAGACTGCCAAGAGTGAATGAGAAAGACGTGTTTAAATAGGTGAACCAATCAGGAAACGAGCAGCAGTTGGGACAAAACAAGTGAGCGCAAGTGAGAGTAATGGGCAAATCATGACAAAAATATTATTCAGAGAAGTGTTATCCTATAGGGGTATTCTGCTTCAACATTAGTGAAAATGATTTATTTGAACTTACTTTAGATTTAAAGATACAGTAATATGTAATAATGCACCTTCCAGACCCAAAATGGAAAAAAGTCAGATCGTCTGTTGTACTTGTGATGTAAATCTCTCAGCAGTGTGCCACTTAGGCAGGCATCATTATTGTGTTATTGTATGAGGTGTGTGTGCACTCACAACCACACGCACTCACAAAACTTCCCCCACTTTTTCGGCTCAAACAAACCCAGCAAACGTTAAAGCTGACTCTTGGTGACAGTTACACAGTGGTGCCGAGTGGACTGATTGAATAATGGATGTGCTCTCTAATGTGTGAGTAGGAACGGATTAAATAACCATGGCGGACTAGAAATGGAGGCAGCATAGGGAGTGCTATGATATAATGAAGGTGCTGGGATTGAAATTTTTTAAACCTCAATAATTGCAGAGTATTGCCTCGAATTCTGCCGTTAATACATCCGATAACTACCTGTTTTAAGTGAATTTCCACGAAGCAGAACCCATGTGCGTAACACAAGGATCTGTTCCCCTCAATTGGGATATTTTGATGCAGCAGAAGGACTGTGGGACTTGTAGTAGAGACCAATGGTTCACGCAAACTCTGGCTTACTCAATAAAAAAACATCATGTGTATTGGTTGATTTCTCCGGAATCCTTCCATTTTATTTTATTCCCCCACGGCAAAAATGTCACAGTTTACACCATGTAAAGAGATGGAATGCAGCGATGAAACCCAATTTTGGAGCGTGAGCAAAAGAGCAAGGTATTTTGATGATTTAGGTGAAATGAAATGAAATGAAATGATCTGCATTTATATAGCGCTTTTCAAGTCAATGACTTTCCAAAGCACTTTACAATCTGCTCCACATTTCCCAATAGCGGCCTTGCAGCCATGTAAGGCGCTAACCTGCTTATTGGGGGTATTAGGGGTTCAGTGTCTTACCCAAGAACACTTCGACATGTAACACGGACAAGCCGGGATTCGAACCGGGATCCTATTCAATGTCAACAGTTAAATAAGGAAAATGTGTCTGTTTGCATATGACGTTGCCCGTGCTTGCATTCTTGAATACGGCATCCATGCAGGTTTTTGTTTTTTTAATACAAGATTGGATTGTTTCAATAGGCGCCCAGGAAACAGAAAGCAGTTCTAATTAGAGAGTACTGGGGCTCTTAAAGTGACGCTGAAATTCTGTGAGGTATGCCAAAATCCGCAGAACTAATAAAAAAAGAAATGCGCTTTGCACCAAGGACAATAAAGTCAAACCGCAATATGGCTTTAGGTCACATGCGACAAACTCATGGCCAAATTTGGCCATCTACACCATATATTTATATAGCCTGCTAAACAATGCTGAGGGAAGCACAAGAGAAACATAAAAACAATGACCTGCAGTTTTAAATATGTCCACTGGGTGTCGCCAAAGCCGGGTGTCACTTGCAAAGCACCCACTACAGCTGTATTTGCTGCCAAAGCTATTCTACTTAAAATAAAAGCGACAGATGCACAGAAAATACGGAATTAAAAAAGCAGAAGTTTAAAGAAGCTTTAGCTACTTTCTATATTATATATAAAATCTAATAGCAAAGTTCCCATATTCAGATTGACATTTTTATAAGAAAATAAAAAAAGCAGAGAGACTTTTAAGCCATTAAATAAGTCATTCAGATTAGTGTTTGTATGGCAATTTGTACCTTTCCAGTCTGCATGAGTTTCCCAGAGTTAAATATATTTCAGAAAAATAAATTAATTGTATTTATTTTTTGTTTTTGTTTTACAAATGCACAGGTGATAAACACTACAAAAGATTAAATCTTAGTGAAGAAATATATATTGAGGGAAAAAAAACTCCAATCTTAAGATTATAATTTAGTTGTGGGCCTCCAAAAAGACCACCAGCCCTCTGCTTAAGGGACGTTCTATGCCATTAATTCACTCGTCTGGCCCCGTAAGAATGTTTTTCTACCAGGTGGCCCTCGAGCTAATACGAATTTGACACTCCTGCTGTAGGTGCTACACTCTGTGACACTTTATCTCCGCCAATCGGAACACCAAAGTATTTTTTTCTTCATTATTTCCTACTGTGACATATGCTGGAAGTCCAAGGCCAGGGACGAAACACAGCGGGCCAAGGACGCAACATTTAGGCAGTTAAAGTGAAGTGCGGTCGTAATTACTCATGCATTGAGATGCTCAGCGTGTGCGTGGACAGGCTCCTTTGTAGCCAGACAGCACCTCTGCCCTCAAGGTGTACGCCGAATACAAAGACAATTAAATAGGACACACACACATGCAATGCATTTACGCGTGCATTAAAGTCACACATCCTCAATTGCTTCTCCAGTTTATATGATAAGCAGACGGATAACAAGGAAGCAGTATTAAAATGTATTCGTGGCTGCAGGCTACAGCGATTTCAAGAAAGATTTAATTGATTTCCACACCCAAATGAGAAGCACATTCAGGGGAATTACACCCCCACAGCTCCACCGCCATGGGCCCCCCAAGTCGGTCTTTGTTTATAAAGTCGGTTCTCTTTTGATCAGACAAAAGGCGTGCAGAAGATTTGATCTACATGTTTAAGGCTGCAATCTAGCAGCTGGGAACTGAAATTCATTTCGCAGCCGGAAGCCGAAAGAGGCGTGACGGCTACACAATGAACTCCAGCACCATGGACAGGGACACAGGAAAATACAGTTAGGACTTCTTTAGTTGAACAATTAATTTGATGATGCGTCACAGAATGGATGGTTAAATTTTGAAAAAAAACACTGTAGCGATTGAGATATCTTATTTCCACAGGGAAAAACTCTTTGTAAATAAAGTAAATTGTTCTTGCACGTGGAAAAATAATATTTTTAACGCAATTTAATCCCCCAAAAATGATATTCTGAGACATACTTTTTTACATGAAAGCAACACATTTTATAAATACTCTTAAGATAACTGGATGCATTGATGGATGATTTAAATAACAATCAATCAAAAAAATATATATATATTTTTTATACATGCCAGTGACAATATATGACATCGGACTGCACGAAACAAAATTATATAACAATGAGAGAAGATTCCAAAATGTTTTTCACCGCTTTGGTTGAAGAATCTCTTTTCTATCGCAGTATTATATGAATCTCCTGAATTGATTTGATTTAGTCTTATTTAGTTCTGTTGTCATTTTTATTTTATTTTGATACCAATTGGTAAATTTCTTCAGGGGAAATTGATATTGAGTACATGCAGAAAAATCCTTAAATTCTAAATAATACAGGGAGGAGGGATTAACTCGTCAAATTATTCCGTTTATTTTTGTCAAATATCACTTTATTACTTTCATTATTGTATTTCAATACATATACACACAGATATAAATATAAATGGGAAGAGTATATAAATATAAATAGGATCAGTATATTAGAGGTAAGATCAGGCTCAGAAATCTAGCCCGCGGGTATTAGAATGCTTGTCTTGGGATCAGGAGGTCACAGGTTCGATTCCCGGCTCCTCCGTGTTATGTGTTGAAGTGTCCTTGGGCAAGACAATGAATCCCTAATGCCCCCGATAGCAGGTAGGTGCCTTGCATGGCTGACACTGCTATCGGATAGTCAGTGTGTAAAAGGGAAAAGTGCTTTGGGAGGTGTTTATTGACTTGAAAAGCGCAATATAAATGCAGATCATTTACATTTATTTGCATTAGCCCGAACCAGCCCGAGCCCGAACAATTTGCTTGATTTGAGGGACCGAGCCCGAAGCAAACCCCAATTTTTCGTATTTTATTTGTGCGGACATGGGAGGATGCAATTTTTGGCCCAACCTGACCCTAATTTTAGACAGGGCTTCCGCCTAAGATCTTACCTCTACAATATATACATATAAATGGGGACAGTAAAAACACAAAAAACAGCCTTCAAAATTATTCTGATGAATATAGTAAAAATATTGATTTTTTTTTCTTTACTCCTGAGAGTTAATGACGGCTCCAAACATCAAATATTTTGATCGAAAAGGTCGTGAATAAGATAAAATGACCCATTCATGATTTCATGAATCCATATTAAATGATTTTATGAAATTTGATAAATATTTTTTCAAACAAAGCCTTTGGATGTAGTGTTTTTTCTCAAACCTTTTTTATTCAAGTTAAAATTGTGAGATTTGCACAAATGCGGGTTATTTTGAGGCAAAAAAACTGTAGAATAGTTATTTGATTTACCTAGCAAACGATAATGAAGGCAACGGATCGCTTACATTTCAAGTAGATATTTGTTTCTCAATGCAGCAGATTTGGATTCTAGGCGCTTCTAGTTCACATGACAAAATCCACTCATGTGGAGTCGACATCCTTATCGCGGTTATCCTGCTTCGCGAAGCTGTCGCGGAATGCTAATCTTGAGCTTTAAATGTGACATTTTGAGGGAAAGTTTTGGTAATCCTTTGATTAAAAAAGGGAAAAGAAAACCCGGTATGTGCCACAATAAATGACTGCTTTGCAATTCCAACACTGTGGCTCTTTTTTAGTCTAAACTCAAAAAGATTAGTTACCATAACGGCTTAAATAATTAGGAGATTTAAAATGCAAATATGTCAGTTATGCTGCTAGGTATTTCTGAAGTTTAATCAGGAGAATAATTCATGTTCACTCTACACTAGATGTAGGCAAACGTTTTGAGTCGCGGGCCTTATTGGGTTAAAAATGTTGGCAGAGCGCCTGAGCCAGGAGGAAAAACACATTGATTTGACTTTTTAAGATCCCCAAGGTTTCTACATCTTTATTCATGGCCAAATTCAAGCACGTTTTAAGGACTTTCAAAGCCAATTTTCCAACTTTTACAGTACCGTTAAAAGAAAAAACAGGTGTGAATCATGTACAAAAATATTTGTGGTTTATTTAGGCTATTTTAATTGTGCACATGCATTTATCAAAACAAATGATTTTGAGATCTTGAGTAACTATATTTGTTTTTGAGACAAATCTCTCCCCATATACTGTAAGTGTTGGGTAATAGGTAGCTTAAATTGTCAGTTTCAGGAGATTATTTATTTCCATTACAATTACTACTGGGAAACACTAACTTCAAGTTTTGCATGTGTAATCCTTGCACTAATACACATTTCACAGTGAACCTGTTTAAGTGTAGCATGCACCTTTCCTCTTGGGAGCGACCCATAGGGGGTGATGACGTTTCATAAGACATTGCAACACAAACTAATGTCAGCTGCCTTGAATCACCAGGGAAGAAGAAATGCAATCGCAAAGTAAAGACACCAGTGAGTAGTGTCAGTGTAATCTCCAAGCAGACTTGTGAAGAAACGGGGAAACAATTTCAAGCATTTACAAAGCCTTTCAACCACTTTTCAAAATTTGAAAACTCGATATTAAAGTTCAGGCATTTTTAAGGATTTTAAGCTCCTGTACAAAACCTGTATATGCTGATATAGTCTTGAATCTGATACCTTGGCTATACATGAAGAAAATATTTCTAATATTGTCGCTCTTCTATCAAGAAAACATTTCTCCATTTTGGTGCATTTTTTGTGTTACTTTTTTAATTGTAGACATTCTATGTATGCAAAACATTTTTAAAATGACAGTAAAATTGAGATACGTTTTAGAATAGCAGCAACAATATCCCTTTATGAATAAATAAAAGATGCAGACATATACATGTTTTATTATATATTTTTTAATAAATATAAATAAAGTCCATTTGATCAAATTGGTTTAGAAATACTAGAATTAAAGCAAAGTCATATATTTTGTCCATTTGTATAAACACATAATTGTATAATATGCATTTAAAATCCGAAATAGTAATAGTGGAGCTCACGAGTGTGTGTGAAATTTTACAAATATATTGATAAATAAAATAACACATGATAAAAAATAGCAAATACAGCATAAAAAAGCTAGCTATTTCAATGTTGGTATTGGGGTGAAAACACCGTTTTGTAAATTCTACATAAAATCATAATACTGTATTTTAGTTTGGTGGGCCTGACTAATAAGCCTGACAGGCCATATGCGGGTCCACGCTTGTTCTGCACCATTACTACGATTTTATCAAGCCCAGGACTCAATTACTAAACGGAATAGATCTTTGCAAGTTCAACATTAACATAAGTATTCAAAATGACCAACACATCAAATAATAAACACCTTTTAACACTTGAATTACACATCAGGGACTCGAGTAGGTCCTTGTGGTCCTTCTGTCAATGACATCTAACTAAAGCATAGCCCAGCCTCCTCAATTTCTTTTGCTCTTGAAATTTAAATTGCTGCATTTTTGAAAACGCTATATGGGTTTAGACAGACAATATCGTCTGTGCAATAAACAAACCCACATTTGCAATTATGGTGGAAAAATAAGAAGAAAACATACCTGCTACTTTTCCGTGGCAGTGGAAGATCCTTCTGGCGACAAAGCAGAGAGAGAAAAAAAAGATATACATTTAAATTTCAGTGTGTTATTATCTATGGAAAAAATTCTCATGGAAACCGAGATTGACATATTAAGTGTGCTAATGAGTCCAGAGAAAACATTATTTATTCAACTGGAGAAGCAGCTCATTTACAGACTGAAGTACATTTTAGTAATTACACCCCATAATTGTCATACCTTATCTTCTAATATTAAACCATAAAAAAGTAGGTTTGCAGTGAAATAAATAATTCATAAACGAGGGTAGTAAAACATAAAAATTGACAATCTAAAATGTTTACAAGAGAGAATAAAGACATTTTGTATGTCTTTATGTTACCGGTGACCAAACTATGACCCAGGGGCCATTTCTGGCCCACCATCTATTTCTAAGCAGCTCGCAAATAGCTCTAAAACTCCATTTATTAGTGAAAGATTGTTTTCAGCAGCTGAGTGGTTGGCACATTCGCGGTACAGTTCTGAGGTCATGGATTCAAAACCAGCTACCAACCTTCCTGTGCGGAGTTTGCATGTTGTCCCCGTGCTTGTGTAGGTTTCATCCAGGCACTCTGGTTTCTTCCCACATTCCAAAAACATGCATGTGAGGTTGATTGGCCTAGGTTTGACTGAACGAGTGAGTTGTCATTCTGTGTGCCCTACAACTGTCTGGCAACCAGTTTAGGGTGTCCCATGCCCACTGTCCGAAGATGGGCTCATGCAACCCAACTGTGTAGATAATGGATGCTTGAAATTGGTTTCAAAAATTTTTGAGTCTTTATAAATATGCAAAAAATACAAATGAACCATCACCTGCACCGCTTATCTTTAGTATGGTCGCGGGGGTACTGGAGCCCATCCCAGCCATCTCCGGGCAGTGGGCAGGGGACACCCTGAACTGGTTGCCAGCCAGTCGCAGGGCACACAGAGACAGACAACTCAATCGCTCATTCACACCTCGGGACAATATGGACACATTAACCTGACATACATGTTTGGAATGTGGGAGGAAACCGGAATGCCCGGAGTAACTCCACGCAAGCACGGAGAACATGGAAACTCCACACAGGAAGGTTCGATTTTGTGACTTCAGGACTGTGCCACGGACGAGCTAACCACTCATCCGCCGTGCTGTTGCAACACATCAGTTGGGTTGAGCCAGGGGGCTGGGAATCTCAAATAAAGTCAATAGAATAGGCCCTAAAGACAATCAAACAACGGTTTTCAAATTGCTATTACAATAAAGAATAGATTAGAATAGAACTAAGGCTGTCGTGAATATGAAATATTAATCTAATCCCAAATATCTTTCACATTTGCGAATATCTTTCACGATTGCAATTACCGCTTTTTTTCCCTTTCACCCCACTTTGTGACCATCCTTGACTGAAATGAATTGACATCAACGTGCAGCGATACACACGCGGTAGCAGAAAACACCTGCACTCTGTGTATGGTCACCATGAAGGCTCAATTTTTAGTTTCAAAACCACGCACAACTTCAGTATTTTGGACACATTTTGCGTTCACACCAAACGACAGCTATAAGCCCCAAAATACAGAGGAAGTGTCTCAAGGAGGGATCAGTAACAGGAGCAACAACAACCAATCTCAAGCAGCATTAAGAATCCAGACACCCGGTACAATTCGCCAAGCTAGTCATTTTCCGTTCGTTTTGCTGGCTGTGGTTTTTGGACTGTGTATTTTATATTCAGTTACAATCGCGGGACTTTGGGTTTGGGTTAATTTTGTGATTGTGTTACATGTTTTAATGTGAGCGCATGCGGCTTATGTACAGGTGCGGCTTGTGTAAGTACAAAAGCGGTTATCCTCTTAAAATGTGGTGGGTGCGGCTTATAATCAGGTGCGCTCTATAGTCCGGAATTTACGGTAGTCTATACTCACAGTAAGTGGTTTACATCGGGTTTAAACTCCAGGATAAACGTGAAATAAAGGGCTTTAAGAAATAATAGTAATAATAATAATAAAGAATATAAGGATAGATAAGCAATATTCGGGCAGTACGGCGGCGCAGTGGTTAGCGCATGTGTGGCACAGTTCATGTCATGGGAACCTCCTGCGTGGGTTCAAATCCAGCTCCAGACTTGCTGTGCGGAGTTTGTATGTTCTCCCCGTGCTTGCGTGGGTTTCCTCCGGGCACTCCGGTGTCCTCCCACATTCCAAAAACATGCATTTCAGGTGAATTGGCTGGTCCAAATTGTCCCTAGGTGGGAAGGAGCGAGTTGTCTGTCCCCGTGTGCCCAGTGATTGGCTGGCAACCAGTTCAGGGTGTCCCCTGCCCACTGCCCGATGATTCCTGGGATGGGCTCCAGCACCCCCGCGACCCTACTGAGGATAAGCGGTGCAGCTGATGAGATGAGATGAGATGAGATAAGCAATATTCACAAGTTAGTGTTGCTGGACTGGCCTATATGGTAAATGCATTAGAAAAGACCTTAACGATCCAAAAGGGATTTGTATTTTACCATACAGATTAGATGAACAGTTATATTGAAATATTAAATTTCAGTTATTCTCAGCATTTTACTGGTGATTTATTCACAAAACTGTGAAAAATGTAATGGAAAATCAGATTTTTTTTTGGACAATGACTATTGTTCCTGTAAACAGATCACAATATCAAATCAGGGTAAACTCATCTTGATTGATAGTTGCAATGCGAATCAGCCAGGTTTGTGATTACGTCGCTAATCCAATGATGGCCGGCGCACTACTCGATCTTGTCAATGCTCGGGGGCTTTGTGAGTGACAGGAAGCGGCAGGTTGAGTGAAGCAAAAGTCAATTTTAAAACGGTTTCTGTTCATTTTATGACGGCCGGACACGGCAGCGAGGACGCTGATGTGATTAAGATCAAGTGGGACGCACCCTCTCCGCTGTGCTTGTCGCACCGCCCGTTGCCAATTTGAGTCTATTAGACTCTGTCGGGGAGATTTTCTTACATATCTTTTGTCAGATTATCCAATAAGTCTGCTCACGCTAACAACATTAAGGTAAGATGTAGGAAATCAACAACCGCGAGACAGCTAATGACGTCCCTAAAGTAAATACTCTTGTGTTTAATCATTTCGCCTGTCCTTAATTCATTCCCCATCTTGAAGCTTTTGTCTGTTGCAATACAAACATTACCGTCCCAAAAGCGTCCACAAAGGCTAGCTGATGAAACGTGACTTGACAGCTGGAGCTCTTGCATCAAAACAAACTCAGCGCCGCGCTTCTGCAAAAGCAAACCCGGCCGGTTTTGCTGTGCGAGACAGCGTCCCCCTCCCCCTGTCCCTTGATCAGAAATAACAGCAGTGTAGGGGGATCATTAAATAAACATTGCATTCAGAAATACTTTGCAAAGCTAACCACCGCAAAGCAGCAGTCATGATTAACATAAAATCTCTGAAAATTGTGATACACTAATCATAAAAACGTCACTGTATCGCCCTTAGGCAATTGTTTTTCTTTAATAACATAGCGAAAGACTAAAAACAGATGTAAGTTAATCTACAACTGTTCCACATATTTTGTGTGTATTTATATATACATATTATCCATCTATTATCTGCACCACTTATCTTCAGTACGGTCACGGGGTCGCTGGAGCCTACACCAGCTATCTTCGGTCAGAGGGCAGGGGACACCCTGAACTGGTTGCCAGACAGTCGCAGGGCACGGAGAAACAGACAACTCACTCGCTTATTCACACCTAGGGACAATTTGGACCGGCCATATAACCTGACATGCAGGCACGGGGAGAACATGCAAACTCGACACAGGGAGGCTGCAATAGCTGGACTTGAACCCTGAAACTCTGCACCTTGGGGCTGCGCGCTAACCACCCATCCGCCATGCCTTTATATTATATATATAATATATACAGTATATACAATATATATACACAGTGGGACCTCGCTATTTCGCGGTTCCAGAGCTTTGCGAGTCTAAAAAGTAATAATAATTAAATAAAATAATTTTTTTTAAAAAAGCATTTTTTAAGGGGCGTCGCTACTTCGTGGTTCCACGTTCAGAGCTTTGCAGGTCTAAAAAAAAAAAATAATAATAAAATAAAACAATTAAAATAATAATAATAATAAAGTAAAATAATAATAAAAAAAATATGTATTTTTTTTTAAGCATTTTTGAAGGGGCGTCGCTACTCAGCGTAATTTCACTTTCGCGGGTGGTTTTGGTCCCCCATTAACCGCGATAACCGAGGGATTACTGTGTATATATATATATATATATATATATATATATATATATATATATATAAACTTCAGCAATCACAGGGCGTTTTTCATGAGATGGCTAATGAGTTACATCATCAAGAGGAAGTGAGCTTTGCCAAAGTGACTCAGACAGCATGTGCTAAAAGTGTGTTTTTCCATGTATCTATGTGAGCATGCGTGTGTGTCTTTGTGTTAGTGTAGATATGGCGTGTCAGGGGTAGCTAATGGATAAAAACCCCAACACCTGCTCCCTCCATCACTCCTATAAGTGATGTCACCGTGTTGTTTGTTCTCATCTCAGCTCACAGGACTATGACAACCTTGACAAGTCCAAATAGTGTAATATCACTTTTTTTTCTTGTGTAAACTGAATCTTGTGGGGAAAAATAGACATGCTGACTTATTTAGTATTCAGTCCAGATCGCGTTGCTTATTTTACTTTCTGCATAGGTGCATGGAGACAAGTTCCTTCCAAAAGAACTGTCCCGTGAGTCTGCCTTTTACAACTTTGAACAGAATCTTAATTGTTTTTAAAAAATGCAATGAATACGATAAAATCACATTAAAGAGACATTAGGTATATTAAGTGCCTCCTAGTGGTACACAAAACTTTCATTTAGTAAAAAAAAAAAAAAACATTGATGAGAATATTGAGCAAAAATACATACACTATCATCCCTCCATCCATCATCCAAACCGCTTATCCTCAATAGGGTGGCGGGGGTGCTGGAGCCCATCCCAGCTATCTTGGGCAGTGGGCAGCGGACACCCTCAACTGGTTGCCAGCCAGTCTCAGGGCACACAGACAATTCACTCTCTCATTCACTTCTAGAGACAATTTGGATCGACCAATCAACCTGGTATGCATGTTTTTGGAATGTGAGAGTAAACCCGAGCGCCCGGAGGAAACCCACGCAAGCACGGGGAGACCATGCAAACTCCACACAGGAAGACTGGTAGCTGGATTCGATCCCATGACCTCATAACTGTGCCGCAGACTCGCTAACCGCTCAGCTGCCGTGTCGCTCCACTATCATACCAATGTTAATTTAAAATAAAAAAAAATAATTGCTCGAAAAAATTTGTATTTCTTTTACTTTATGGAATCCATAGCTTGAAGTCACAGCCATTTTTGTCTAGTGTCTCGCTGCTAGGGGCATCCAAAGCGACCGAAACTCGCTTTGTGTTGGGCGAGGATCCCAATTCGTCTTCTGCAACATGGAGATACTACCACGAAAAATAATATTGGGCCCTTGCTCAAAGCATTGAGTTAACCAGGTAGGTAGGTAGGTCGGTAGGTTGGTAGGTTTGTAGGCCAGTAGAAGAGTGGTAGTTAGATCGGTAGGTCGGCAGGTGGGTGGGCGGATTTGTGTCTGGTTCCATTAGTTGTGTTTTGGGTAGGTCGGTAGGTATGCGGCTAGGTAGGATTTTGGGTTGTGGGGGGTGGAGGGTGGATAAAAGGATGGATGGATGGAAAGAGAGAGACAGACTAATTAGAAAGAGAGAGCGTGACAGAGCGATAGAAAAGAGAAAAATAGCGAGACAACGAGAGAGAAAGTGAGAAAGATAGACACATTTTCTAAAAGGAATGTGACCAAACAAATTTGCATGTTTATTTTTTGGGCTTGACAAAGCACTTGAATGAATTGGAACAGAGTTGAGGATCAGGCGACAATTATTCGTTGTTACAAAAATATTAGAATAAATCTGAGCATGTTCAAAAAAAGATTAGTCAGTTTGGGCAGAACAATTAGGGAAAAACAAATGTCTGAGTGTGGGCTTATGTGCAGACAATGGTGTACACACACAAACGGAAAAAAGGCATCTTTGGCAAAATGAATTCATTATGCAAAGCGACAACTACAAATAATTAATCTGTTCTACAGTCAACTAACAATGTTGCAAGAGAACATAACCATTCAAATATTTAACTACTTCTTCTGTTCAACAGACAAAACAAAGCTGAATGTCCTTTTCATTTTTCAATATTTCACCCCAAAAAGTAAATAAACTAACAGAAATCTGAAGCTGTCGTGCCAGGCGCTCTGAGCAGAATCAAAGCTCCTGTTCTGTTTCTGCTGCCAAAGAAGTGACAGCCGATTGCAAGGCAAATGTCACACTGTGTACTCTTCACTCGAATGGTCCACCAGACTTCAGGATTAACTTCACTGCTTTGAATCTTCTCTGAGCCTGCAGAGGATATTCGGCCTTTGCATGTATTAGCTCCCTGTTGGGTTACTTCGCGAATGCAATTCTTGATCTTATGTTGCAATTGTTTTGGTCGTAAGAGTCTTTTCTTGACGAGAACTCAATTGACATAGGGGCTTCAACAGACTACCGAAAATTCCGGACTATAAGCTGCTACTTTTTGCCAAAATGTTCAGCCCTGCGGCTTATTCAGGGAAGCGGCCAATGTAATTTTTCTAACGGCCGCGGCGCCGGAATATAAAATGTAAGATGAAGACCAGTAGAATATGTGCACCAAAAAAGACTGCAACCTCTAAATTGATGCATTCATTGTATGTAAAGTAAATGTACATCCCGATAATGAGGAAGACGCCCTTAACGGCAGTAGTTGTGAGGAGAAAGTTAAGGACGATCTACCGTGAAATTCACAATTACGGGATGCTTTTTTTTAACAGGCACGTTTGATACATTGCGAGCGTGATCCTACTAGCGTGTTGGTACCTTTCAAAGGCACGGTTTGGAATGAAAGTCTTATTATTATTATTAAAGCTTTGAAAACTGTCTCAGTGTACCGTCTTTCTTCGTAAATATGTGTAACCATGTATAATATGTATTTGCAACTGTATATTTTTGTAATGTATTTATTTTAGAGATTTATTCTGTTATGTGTTCTAAGGATGAATCAAAAAGAAGGAGCGAAGCAAACGCGGGCTGATGGGAATTGGGGTAAAGCTGAGTTACCGGTAGATCTGTCTGTTGTCGCAGCGGACAATAGTGGGTATATATTTTTCCCACCCTTAACTTTGGAAATATACATTTTGTTTCCTTGGATTACTTTCAACGGGACCCGGACTTTACAAGTCTGCATTATATGTTAATTACGGGTATCATTTTCCATTCATGATGCCGACTGTGGTTCCGGAATTGTGTACCATCTATGTCTTTAGTGTCAATAAATTTGTTCAAACCAAAAAAAAATGTGATTACAATCATGGGACCTGCGGCCTGGTCCATATTAAACTTGTGATTGTGTCACGGGTAATAATGCGGACGCCCGCGGCTTATACATAGGTGCGGCTTGTGTAAGTAAAAAAGTGGCAAATCACCTTAAAAAAAAGGCGTGTGCGGCTTATAACCAGGTGCGCCCTATAGTCCGGAATCTACGGTATGTTATTTTTAATATTTTGTTGATAATAAAAGAATCCGACATAATAGTTTTATTTCAATACCTCTTCTGCAAAAGTCAAATTTAGAGGAATATGTCAAAAAAGTATCTCTCTGTGCAATGAAGTCTTATTCAACTGACAGATGATTATGCAAATTTTAAGTATTCTTGGGGCCAGGGCGAGGTTTTTTTGCTACCCGACGTCTCCAATAAACATATCCAATTCGAATAGGGTAAAAAGTAAACAACATAAGCCGCCGCTTCTGGAGGGACTCATATCCCCGTGTGCTCAGCATACTAAATACGGGCACACTGCCCAGAACAAAATATTCAACAAATTATTCTTAATGTGTGTGTGCAGTGTCCTCCAAACCCCTGACAGTGAGGCGATTTGTGAGTGCGCCAAAGAGAAGAGTGTATTAAGTAGACTCCTGACACCAACCGTAACTGATGGCACAATAACCTTCACCGCAGTAGTTGAGATTGAAATGTCTCATCTTGATACCGGACTTCGGTATCAGAGTGGGAGAATACAGCGCTAAAGCCTTTGAGGAGACACGTGAAAAGGTAATCCTGGAAGGAGGGGCGCAATCACACTGGGACGCAACATATTTTAGAGATTTTAAACATGAACTAATAACTGAAATTGACATTTGGGGATGAATATTGTCATTAGGGTACAACAGAAATGATGAAAAACCATGAATTTAATAGATTTGTCTCGCTTATATTAGTAACAGAAGTCAATCAAACTGTCACGGTTGCCATGGCACCCGATTGGCCCCGCCCGTGTGGCGCCAGCTGTGGCTCGTTGACAGATTGGCTTCCCTTCTTTCTATTTAAGCTCAGTGCTCTCACTCAATCTTTGTCAGTCCGTCATCTAACCTCTGTGCCCGCAAGACGTGGGTTTTGACTCCGTCCGGTTTTCCTGCTTGTGTTTCCTGTCCGGTATTGTTCGATATCCAGTTTCGATAGCTATCCAGTCTGTCTCGCCTTGTCCGGTATCGCCCCATCCGTCCGATATCTACTCCGGCAATTGGTATCTATCTTGTCGGCCACTGGCATCCTGTCATTCCACGCCAGACTGCTGCCTTACGTCTTCCGCCCAACGATCGCCGAATCTCTGGCGTTTGGGTTAACGTGCATGACTGCCCCATTTCCCGTAAAATAAAAGCTTGCGTGAGAAACGTCACGCATTTGGGTTCTCCTCCTGTTCCGGTTCTTGGCACAAACATGCCTGGGGACATAGCATTTTAGTGTACGGAAATCAGAGTTTTAATAACTAATTAATCCTGCATACATATCAGTGTGTCCTATGGTGGAGGGCAGTTAAGTATACAAGAAAATATTTTAAGTATAAGCCAATTTTTATACAAATATACCATTTTATGTCACCAACTTTCTAATGGCACAGAATAACAGGAATAGAGACAGATAGATCAATAGATGTCTAGATAGATAAATAGATGTCTAGATAGATGTCTAGATAGATGTCTAGATAGATGTCTAGATAGATAGATAGATAGATAGATAGATAGATAGATAGATAGATAGATAGATAGATAGATAGATAGATAGATAGATAGATAGATAGATAGATAGATAGATAGATAGATAGATAGATAGATAGATAGATAGATAGATAGATAGATAGATAGATAGATAGATAGATAGATAGATAGATACTTAATTCATCCCTGTTGGGAAATTCACACTTCCAGCAGTATCATTGTGTTGAAAAATAAAATAATAAAATAAAGATATAGAATACAAATATACCCAATATAATGTTTTACTATAAAGCATTTAAATAGTGCTACGAAAAACACACTGTAATAAAAATAGGGTAATATGCAAATGTGGGGGTGGGGTTTAATGTGGGCTTTTACTCCCCCGGATGGAGTTAAAGAGCCTAATGGCATGAGGAAGAAATGATCTCCTCAGTCTGTGACAGCAGTCTGTCGCTGAAGCTGCTCTTCTGTTTGGAGATGATGCTGTGTAGTGGATGACCCAGTACAGGGAAATACATGTCTTTATTATAATAATTGATTATTGATATTTAAAGGATATCATTTTTTTTAAACACCCTTTATAATGGGGCACCTCAATGTCTAGAATCTTTATAAAAGTAGTTTCAGCCGATTGAATATTATAGCATGGTTCCAAGTGACTATGTATTGGGAACTTTTTTTTCTATCCAGCATGTACCGTTATATTATATTTTGCTATTTTAGTCTTATAAATACCAGCCTGATAATTATTGTGCATCACTACTTAGAAGCCGTCAGCAACACTAGTCAATGATCCGGACCACTTTATAGCAACTATAAGTGAAACATGATCCTCAAATAAAAACTCTGCCCATCTGTTTTGTGAAAAGACACACACTACACACTGATAATGTAACGGCCACTTAAACGGGGTGCACCAGAGCCCACAGCTATAGTTCCTTCTTCTGTCCTACCCCCTTGCCCTAGGCCCCTGGGCTTTTTAGGCCGTCCGTCTGCTTTCTCCCCGGGGGTAAACAGCATTCTTAGGCCCCCATTAGTCCTCCTAATGGGCCCGGCAACTGCGCCGGGACCTCCTTCGTCTTAGATATTGATATCGACCGTTTCAGGGTGGAGGAGTGAGTGGAAGGGGGTGGTCATGGGTCGATTTCATACAATCGAAAATACAGTCAAGTCATGTTTATTTGGCCATCACCACCTTAAACGAGCGCACAAAACTGTGAAAACATCTTGCGACATTTGTTTTTTTTTATATTTTTGCTGCTGCTAAATGAAACTGTGAAAACGTATACTATTGCATGAAACAGTGAAAATTTATGACATGTGACTCTTTTTTTTTTTTTGCTGCTGAATGTCATTGCACTTCTTTTCATTTCGCTATTGTTGTCAGGTACCAGCACGGAAAACAGGAAACAGAACCCACTTGCATAACGCTACTCACAGTTTATTGGGGAGAAGAGAAAGGAGCGCACACTCGATCCGGAGATCGTTGGTCGCGGGGAGTAGATTGCTCGGAACGCGGAAGTGGTCAAAATCAAACAGATTGTGGCGAGAGCAAAACAGGAGCAAAAACACAGGAGAAAAAAAACGAGATTCACAGGGCTTTGCAAAACAAGAGCAAAAACACGGGAAAAAACGCAGATTCTCACGGATGGACGTGTCAAAACAGAGTTTCGCAGACACCCCGACAAAAGGCGACTCACAGGACAGTGTTTAAGTAGTGACAGGGAGCAATCTGTCAACTGGTTTCAGCTGGTGTCCATGGGCGGGGCCAATTGGGCGCCCTGGCAACCGTGACAGAGGCTGGCACCACACGGCGGGGGCCAACTGGGCGCCATGGCAACCTTGACAATTGTTACAATGCACTATTGTTTCTCATTCACGAATACTGCACTGTTATTACAACTTTGGCCAGTCTCGAAGCACTGTGTTGTAAGTATTTTTTACTAACTTTTGTCCTGTCTTTTTTTCATTTGCTTTCTTTTAAACTTAGTACATGTTTACCCTGGAGTGCCATGTCCAATCTCATTGCATACAATGTTTCACAAAGTTAAAAATATCTATGACAATAACGACAAAGTCAATGCAATAGCTCTTAATCACAAGAAGTCTCAAAAGCATCAACACACTCAGACACCCGTCAAAGTACAGTAAAAGGGAGTTTGTCAGTAGACAAGATTGGAATTGCCTGCCTAAAAAGGGTAGGTTTAATTCAGCGTATCAAAGAGTGGAAACATTTTGTTAAAAATCAAAAGATAATAAAACATATCATTTGAAAAGTATATTGTAATGCTATGATGTCTTGTAAATCTTTTACCGCTGCTGTGAGTCCTGTTTGTGATGACATTATCTGCTCATAACCTTTAGATACATTTAAAAATGTGATTATGCTTTTGCTGTAAACATTCTGCAGTTGTATACTGTTTTCATTATAAATGGCTAGCATCCTGCAAACTTTCAAAAGCGAATTAACTAAACTGAACATAATTTATTCGAAAACATTTGATGTTGTGATGGTTAATCCTACCAAAATTGAGATAATTAAATCATCATCTGGGTTATATTTGCACAGAAAGCCATCCAAATTCACCAAGTCAATATTTCATAAACGATGAGCAGTCCAGGGCAGCAGATGGCATAGTGCGCTTTAAGTGCTTTGATTGTAAATTAATACATCTCGAGGCAGCTAAGCGCAAGTCAGTGCTTGCAGACTATGGGTTGGCGCTGCTTTGCTAGATTCGTTTTCACGACAGAGGAACACTTTGAAGTAAATCTCATCCAGGCACTCACTAGTGTACAAGATATCGACTAACTTACTTCATTGACAATATGTAGACTAAGCGGCTTTTAGCGCTTGTGGCTAAAGTCGGCTTAATGTAAATCTGAAACTCGTACCAGGGCTATGGCGCCCACTCGCTTCCTGCAGTTCAACCTTCAGAAATGGGTTTAGTAAAATGATCCTAATTGTAAACAGAGGTAGCCCAAGGCAATTTTGTTGTGCAGTCCCAGGCAGAAAAAAAGCGATCTAGTTTGGTGAGAAAGCATTAAGATGCAATGTGTATTAATGTGACAAGCTAAATCTATCGTGTACTGTAATCCCTTGTTTATTGTGGTAATGAGGACCAGAACACCCTGCTATATGCTCAATTCCGCAACAATAATCGGCCGGGGATAATGGACCCTGGCTGCACAAGTGCATTTCCCTTTTCGATGGTCTGAATTGAAAAAAAAAAACCACAATAGGCCTCAAAAAAAGGCGCTCTGCCAAGCCCCGATACCAAATCAGATCGAGGAATATTTTTCGATACACTGAGGCCCCAAAATTATAAGAAATTACAGTACTTTTGGGTGGATGTGCTGGTGAGTGGATCCCTAACCACTAGGGTTGTAGGGGCATTATGTCCTGTGGTGTGTATTGGTCAAGTACAGCCTGGTGGTGCACATCCAAGTTTCCAGAGTACAAAAACAAATTTCATTTCAAGCGAAAACAACGCAAAAAAATGAGCCACCTAGACTAACACAAATTTGCTCCCTCCGCCCCGGCTCTCAGCAATAATCGACTGGAGATAATGGATTGTGGCCAAAAGAGTGCAGTTCATTTTAGGCAGAACACAACGGCACGCTCTGCGATTGGCTGGCAACCAGTTCAGGGTGTCCCCTGCCAGCTGCCCGATGATTGCTGGGATGGGCTCCAGCCCCGGCGCGACCCTAATAAAGATAAGCGGTACAGCTAATGAGATGAGACAACGGCACGCTTTAGTGACTTTAACTAAAAAAAAAAACGCTCTGTCGGCCCCTGCTCTAAGCGAAACACAATCGTGCATTTTCTTTTAGGCGAGCCAGAACGGCAACCTTCCTGACAAGCGTGCCTTTTACTGGTCCCCGTTCACAGAAATACAGGGTTGGGGATAATGAACCGTAGCTGTACAAGTGCAGTTCACTTTAGGCGAGATTACAATAACGGCAAAATAGGAGCTGCCAGACGCAACAAAAGAGCGCTCTGCTGGTCCCCGTTCGCAGCAATATGCAATCGGGATTAATGGATCGCGGCCGCACAAGTGCAGTTCACTATCTGATGGACCGAACGGGATAAAAAAATCTGCCAGTCCCGACATAAAAGCGCTCTGCCGGCCCTTGATCCCAAATTGGATATTTCAACCCCAGATAAACTGAAGCTCCGTAGTATAAACCTTAAAGTGACGAGGGATAACAGTACAGTACAGCATCCATAATATACAGCCATGTTCGTGAGATGAAAAACAAGAGTGAGATTACGTCTTCACCAATACGGTACATACAGTTTCACATTTGGATGTTGTGAAGGAATGTACTTACAACCAACAAAAAACACTCGACAGAACGTAAAAGGTTAAGGATTTATAAAAAAAAAAACAGTTAGAAGGGGAAAATTTAAGACGTGCACAGAGCCAAACTAAATTACATCTTTATACTTGAATGTAGCTTGAAATATGAATACTTTTGTCAGTGGAATTAGTCTTAGAAGATAATGGCAAAATTGCAGAGTGGAACCAGATTTTGTATGGGTGTTAGTCGTAAAGTATGAGTTAAAAAAAAAATATATATACTATAAATTGGTTTCCCACAAAATATATAACATTTGTTTTTATCCATCCATTATCTGCACCGCTTATCCTCAGTAGGGTCGCGGGGGTGCTGGAGCCCATCTCAGCTGTCTTCGGGCAGTGGGCAGGGGACACCCTGAACTGGTTGCCAGCCAGTCGCAGGGCACACAGGGACAGACAATTCGCTCATTCACACCTAGGGACAATTTGGACCAATTAACCTAAAATGCATGTTTTTAGAATGTGGGAGGAAACCGGAGGTCCCGGAGGAAACCCAGGCAAGCACGGGGAGAACATGCAAACTCCACACAGTAAGTTCTATCTCATGACCTCAGAACTGTGCCGCGGACGCGACATTTGTCTTTATATTTTTTTTTAATTGTTGTTTTAGCAACACACGTAGATTGTTGATATACTGTATAGGGCTGCACGATTAACCGAAATCTAATAGATATCGGGATGTGACGTCGTGCAATTGTATAATCGGAACACACTGCGGTTTGAGCCTTGTGTGAGCAGAAGGCAACCATTACAGAGCTCCCCGAAAGAGGGTGTTTTTTTCTTAAGTTTAAATAAGATCAACATGATTAACCTCAATGGTTTAATTTTAAGGAGCATTTTCGTACTTTTTTTATACAGGTTACATGGAAATGTGAATAAAATCAACATTTTATTTTTCTGACCAATTTAGTAAAGTCATAACATTTTGCATGTTGGCGGCAGTAGCTCAGGAGGTAGAGCGCTCGTCTGGGGATCGAGAGATCGCAGTTCGAATCCCGGCTCCTCCGTGTTACATGTTGAAATGTCCTTGGGTAAGACACTGAACCCCTAATGCCCCCAATAAGCAGGTTAGCGCCTTACATGGCTGCACGGCCGCTATTGGGAAATGTGAAGCACACTGTAAAGCGCTTTGGGAAGTCATTGACTTGAAAAGCGCTATAGAAATGCAGATCATTTCATCAGATCAGGTGATGGTGTAATTGTGGCCCATGCAGTCCTTCAAGACATTTTGTGATTAAGGGCTATAATCATAAATGGTAAATGGTAAATGGTCTGCATATAGCGCTTTTCAAGTCAATAAAGACCTCCCAAAGCGTTTTACAATGTGCTTCACACTTACCCATTCACACACACTCACACACCAATAGGGAGTAAATGGGACTAGACATGGGTTAAATAAGATATAACCGATTTGTCAGGGTTTTCAACAACCTAGTGGCGGGTCATTTTGACCTGAGGGCAACAGGAGGGTAAAGTACTAACAAAAAATAATATGAATTTAGATTTTAGCTAACCTGCATTGGCTCCCTGTTAGCTTAAGATGTGATTTTAAGGTTCTGTTGGTAGTGTACAAAATCATGCATGGACTTGCTCCCTCATATCTTTCAGATTTAATTTCCCCCTATGTTCCGGTCCGGAGCCTTCGCTCTGAAAAAGCTGGTCTACTAGTGAGCCAAGAAGAGATCCGCAGGTTCGAGAGTGTTCTCCATTCGGGTCCCAGTCCTGTGGAATGCTCTTCCCCCTGAGATTTGATCTGCAACCTCAGTGGAACTGTTTAAATCCATGCTTAAAACACACTTCTATTCTATAGCATATGAATAACCTATATTTTATGTTGACAATATCTGTGTATTATCTGTTATTGCAACATCCATTGCAGCCTGGTCATCCTGCAAGGGGGATTCTCAAGGTTTCTTCATTTTCCTCATGTTGAGGTTTTTGACGAGTTCCCCTGGTGTAGGTTTTATATCAGGGGATGGTGTAATAATAGTCTGTGGTTTGCAATAATCTGTGAATCCCTTAGAGACTCTTTGTGATTAAGGGCTATACACATAAACATGACTTGACTTGACTTAATAATAAGACAAAAAAATGCACTTTTCTTTCAAAATTTAAAAATTGCATCGAAATTGCAATACTGGTCTGAAAAATCACAATTACCGTAAATTCCGGACTATAGAGCGCACCTGATTATAAGCCGCACCCACCCCATTTCGGGAGAAAAAACGATTTTGTACATACACAAGCCGCACCTGTATATTAGCCGCATGCGCCCACATTGAAAAAACGCAATACAAACACAAAATAAGGGGGGTTTTTGGGGTTTTTAAGGGTTATTGATCTATCTTCGTTATTCATTATCCATTATCCGTTATCGGTCAGTTCATAATACGCTACAAAGCCTAGGAGCCGGGACACTTACTCTTAGCCAAAAGGACAAGCTAAGGTCCTAGCCCTAGAGCCTTGCTGCGATCATTGCGAAAGCACCGTTCCCGGAGGTACTGCAATACCGGGCCGATGCGTGGAGTGGACAGAGCAAGCTCATATTCCATCTCCGAAATGCAAAAATCAAAGATAGTGACTACATAGAAAGTACACAGGCCGAATTAAGGTCCTAGCAATAAAGCGTTGCTTAAAAAAAGCAAAGGATCTAGCATCGGCCAAAAGGCCAAGTTAAGGTCCTGGCTACAAACACAAAATAAACCCATACCCGATACAGTCCAAAAAAACACAGCCGGCAAAATGAACGGAAAATGATACCGGTACTTAAGATTTAATGCAAACCTGCAGAGTCCAGGTGCCCGTTGAAAGTAATCCAAGGAAAAAAGTGTATACTTCCAAAGGTAAGGGTGGGAAAAATATATATCCACTATTGTCGGCCGCGTCCACAAACACGTCTCACCTTTACTCCACTTCCCGTCAGCCCTTGTTTGCCCCGCCCCTTCTTTCTCATTTGCTCGTACAAAACATATCAGAATAAGTTTCTAAAATAAATACATTACAAAAATATACAGTTGCAAATACATATTATACATGGTTACACATATTTACAAAGAAAGACGGTACACCGAGAGAGTTTTCTAAGCTTTAATAATAATATTATAACTTTCATCCCAAATCGTGCCTATGAGGGGTAGCAAAACGCTACTAGCAACACGCTCGCAACGCAACAAACGGCACTGTTAAAAAAACATACCGTACTTGTAATAAGCACGGTAAACTCTCCTCATCTTCCTCTTTATAATTGACGTCATCAAAGTCGTCACCCTTCAGTATGGGAAAGAGACTTTGTCTTATAGATGCCGTCCCACGCTCCCTTAATCAGAAACACGCTAGCATCACGCTCGCATTAATTTGCGTGCGGTAGCTCTGTTTCCTTCTATATCGGACTGCTTGACTGCGTTTAGCTTGAAAGTTGCGTCATGTGCCTTTCTTTTTGCAATTTGCATGATGAGGATATGTCTACGCTAATTTAATTTGTGCACAAGCTAAGAAGTTGTAGTCTAAAACTTACCTTTTGTACTCGAGCGCCGCTGGCGGCCGTTAGAAAAATTACATAAATTGGACGCATCACTGAATAAGCCGCAGGGTTGAAAGTTTGGGGAAAAAGTAGCGGCTTATAGTCCAGAATTTACGGTAGGTTTTACTCCCAAAATGATGGAGCCTTAGTACTGTATGTCCGTTTTCCTTGCCTGCATAGGTTTTCGAACTTATTTTCTGAAGTTTTGCATCAATAACTACGACTGTGTACTGCAAATTGAGAGAACAAATGAGATGTGCATATGAATGAGTTATCAACAGGCCTTGTGGTTAAGCTCATTTGGAGAACTAAAAAGCGGGGAGCAAATGTAATAGCCCTCTAAGGGCAACTGTGGCTAACCAGAGAAATGGACCGCTTTATGAGATATTATTATGTTACGTGCATCAGTGGTTTGCTAAAACACAACCGTGTAACTTTCGTTTTGAACAATCTTCCATTTTGCAATTGTGTGCTCTTCTTGTTGCAGAAGTTACTGTAGTCGGCCTATCAAAGTCTATGAAAGAGATAAAGTGGTCAAATCATTGTTGATAGAGCTGGGTAAAACAATTACACGTGACTGCGGGCTGTGTTGTAATAAGCTGCATAAATAAATTTAGAAATGTCTAGTAGCTTGTTAATATGCAGGAACTCTATTCGGGTGGTTAGCAATAGCAGAAGTGTACATAATAAAGCCAGATTCGAGCATTGTTCATATTTTAGGAGAATTATCAACACAGCAATGTACTTTGAGCAGTAGACAAGCTAGTTGCTTGCCAGATCACACTCCAAAAATAAGTAGACAGACTCAGACAATGAAATTGCCGAGTAAGCTTATGTTTTGTTGGCTAATTTTACTAACTTATCTAAATTATAGTACTGTAGAGCAGTGATTTTCAAACTGTTTTTTTTACGGCAAGGCACATTTTTTTTTATTAAAAAAATCATAAGGGACAACACCATTTGTCCAAAATGATTTAATTCTAAGAATCCATGTTTTTTAATTATCTTTTGTTATTACGTAAATCATCACATTGCCTAAATTGCCAGTTCTGCATGTTTTTATCATTTGTGGTCACCATGGCTCAGGAGAAAATCCAGGTTTTTCATTTGGGTTAAAAATTTAACAATTGATTTTTTTTAACATATTTTTCCAATTTTTACTCAATTTTCATCTTGTTTTTCTGAAAAATAAAAATAAATGTTGAATATGTTCTAAGATTTTTTTAAATAAGAAAATATTATCCAAAACAAGCAATATAATGGTGTTTTTTTCTTCCTATCTGGAGTTTGCACGTTCTCCCCGTGCCCACGTGGGTTTTCTCCAGGCACTCCGGTTTCCTCCCTTATCCCCGAAAACATGCACGTCAGGTTTATTGGTGGGTCCAAATTGTCCGTAGGTGTGAATGAGGAAGTGAGTTGTCTATCTCTGTGTGCCCTCCGACAAACAATTGAGGGTGTCCCCTGCCCACTGCCCGAAGATGACTAGAACGGGCTCCAGCACCCCCGTGACCCTACTGAGGATAAGCGGTGCAGATAACGGATGGATGGATGGATGAATTAGTCTGCTGTTGGTTTTTTTTAGTGCAACCTTGGGAGACTTCATAAAAAGTTATAAAATAAATCTACAATATAAATACATCTCTGTACTGCCTCATGAGAAAATAACTTGGATATATGGGGAAAAAGGATAGTAATCTGCTGCCACCTACTGACATGGATGAATGTTAGTTGGCTAGCAGGTCATTGAAAGACAGTAATCATACTGAAAATGGCATGCCATTTTGCTAAGATTAATTAATTTCCTGTGGCACACTTGACATGGTCTCACGGCACACTAGCGTGGCCTGGCACACTGGTTAAAAAACACCCAGTAGAGGGCAGAGGTTCTCGAAACTATTTAAAGCAGAGCTACATTTTGTAAAGGGCTACTAGTTTGATATGCATTTCTTAAATAACAATTAAGCATGTTTTTACTATATTGTTACCACGTTATTACGAGGTTGTATCTATTAGAAGTAGGGCTAAAATCGGATTAGTCAACCACTTAAACATCTGAGGTATTTACATATAGAAATTATAGGGCCATTTTAAAAACAATTTTGGAAGACTTATCATGTATTGAAAGACACTGATCCTGTCAATCATTCCTCATGCCGGTAAAAATCCAATTTCTTAGACGATCGCGATAACCACTGGCAGGCCATCGGAACGTTAAGGTGCTGATTATTATCAAAACTCTTTCTTTGTAAATATCTCATGTTTGAGATATGTGGGCACATGCAGCTTATAGTCAGGTGTGGCTTATTTATGTACAAAGTGTTTTTTTCCATTAAAAATGTACTGGGTGCGGCTTATAATCAGGTGCACCTAATAGTCGGAATTTTACGGTATGTATACAGTGGGACCTCGCTACTTCGCGGTTCCATGTTCGCGGGTTCAGAGCTTCGCGGGTCTGAAAAATAATAATAATAAAATAAAAATTTCACAAAAAAAAAAAAATATATATATATATATATATATATATATATATATATATGTATATATATATATATATATATATATATATATATATATATATATTAAGCATTTTGGAAGGGGCGTCATTCCACGTACGAGGGTCTACAAAATAATAATATTAAAAAATAAGATAATAAAACAATATATATATATATTTTTTTTTATATATATACTTCGCGGATTTCCACTTTTCGCGGGTGGTTTTTGGTCCCCATTAACCGCGATAACCGACGGATTACTGTATTCGGAAACACCGAAATTACTGCCAAATGGTAAAAGAACTAAAAAAAATTACTAAAATGTCTTCTTTTGTGTTGTTTATTTGGGTAGATAAAATAGACTTGTTTACACAAATTGTTTTTCCATAGTCCTTAATGTTTAATACCAGTTAATAAAGGAAATGGCAATCATTGATAAAAGGAACAGGTATGCTAATGTATGTTTTAGCTAGCTAGTAGGGTACCTTGCTTTATGAGTTGTTAAAAAATAGATACATTGTAGCAATAGAGTAGGAAATAAGATGTAGGCGTTGTATATGAACTCGGAAAAGAGTAGAATTCCTACCTGCAGCCTTCGTCTTCGAATGATACCAGAGTCGTCCATTGTGGCACCACACCTGGACCGTGTTTTGGTCCTCTGTAGTTTTATTTTTGGACTCAATAGAGTCCACACGGTGCTATCACGTGAACCCCCCCTTCAGTCAATTTCGCTAAAAAATCGAATATCGGGTGGACATCGTTCCCGAACAACAAATTACGACGCTAAAGGATATCTCCTATCGTCATTGTGACACAGTTCACTACGAGTGGAGCAAAAAGAATCCCCGCGTTCGGGTCCAGAAATCCAAGAGAGTGACGGTGAACGGGAGTTCCGTGAACGCATCGCCATCCTCGCACCCGTTTAAACGCTCGTTGTTGTAATTTCGCACATCAAGGAGACGCCATTGGGTTTGTTTTCATGTCTGCAGCGCCGTCCGCACAGGGTGTGCGCGGCTGAGGGTTCCTCACTGGCCGGGGGCTTGGTGGTATTGTGTTCCTCCTTTTCCGCCACCTCCCCTCTGCTCCATCCTCATCTCGAGCGCTTCCGACTAGCGTGTGACGTTCATATCCCCTGGGAGAGCAGACGCCCCTCACTGAAGATCCAAAATGGAAAGGGGAGGGGTTTGGGATGGAGTTCACACATGGGACCCTCTTCTCACCCCGCCCCTATTCAAAATGAATAAATTATTATATGTATTCAGTGGGCGGCACGGAGGAGCAGTGGTTAGCGCGTGTGCGGCACAGTTCTGAGGTTGTGAGATCGAACCTCCTGAGTGGAGTTTGCATGTTCTCCCCGTACTTGCGTGGGTTTCCTCCGGGCACTCCAGTTTCCTCACACATTCCAAAAACATGCATGTCAGGTTAATTGGCCAGTCCAAATTGTCCCTAGGTGTGAATGAGCGAGCGAATTGTCTGTCCCTGTGTGCCCTGCGACTGGCTGGCAACCAGTTCAGGGTGTCCCCTGCCCACTGCCCAAAGACAGCTGGGATGGGCTCCAGCACCCCCCGCGACCCTACTGAGGATAAGTGGTGCAGATAATGCATGGATGGATGGATGTATTCAGTCTTAAATTTATTTCTATTTAAACTTCAAAATTTTAGGAATTCCTTTTTTAAAATCGCAGAATTTTCCCACTACAGTATGAATGTGATTAGTATGTAACAAATATACCATTTTAAACTTGTCTCCCTCCTGTAATTACTTAAGATTATTAGGACTCATTTTGACCTTCATTTTTTGATAAATGATGTTTTCAAAACAAGGTGCAAGCAGAGTCATTTTGAAAAAATGTCACAAAATACTGCAAACAAGGATACTGACATATTTACCTTCGGTGCAGACAGCGCTGAGGCAGAAGTGCGCTGCATGCATAGCTCCGCCCACCCCTACCGCATCACCCAATCAAATTGCTCGATGTGCTCGGCTGGTCTTTCTGTCTGATAACAAGTCAAGTCATGTTTATTTGTGACGCCCTTAATCACAAGGAGTCTTAAAGGGCTGAACAGACCACAGATTATTCCTAACGGCAGACTATGATTACATCATCCATTGATCTAAAACCTACATGAGGGCAAGGAAAAACTCAAAAACTTTAGCATTTTAGTAGGTTTTTATCATTAATGGAAACTAAATTGTTGTTTGAGCTTCATATAAAGGATTATTTAGCGATATACAGCCACAACGGGGTCTGTTGGTGTGACAATCTGACTGTAAACTGTTGTGGGAGGTATGCTCTTCATATAATGGACCAAACAACTCTCATGACTATCGCTATGTTAGCAATGCGGGCTATAGACTTGACTCTGCATTCCTGTGATTTGAAACACTACAGATGAGATTGTAAGTACACCATTTTTTCTCTGTGCCAAATGTACTCATGAAAAAGCCATATATGTTTCGTGAGCCATAGGTTCCTGATCCCTGGTGTAAGCTATGTGTGTGGTCATCCTCCCAGCACTAGCATGGACATTTGCATTTTTTTATGTTTAAAAGTACCATGTTCAGGTGAGGGTTTATTACCCACAATAACTAAAGAAATACACAAACCCTTCTATCCATCCATCCATTATCTGCACCGCTTGTCGTCAGTAGGGTTGCAGGGGTGCTGGAGCCCATCCCAGCTATCTTTGGGCAGTGAACTGAACCGAGACAGACAACTCACTCATTCACACCTAGGGACAATTTGGACCGGCCAATTCACGTGACATGCATGTTTTTGGAATGTGGGAGGAAAACGGAGTGCCCGGAGGAAACTCACGCAAGCACGGGGAGAACATGCAAACTCCACACAGGAAGGTTACACAAACCCTTCTTCTGAAAGTGGTCAGCTCGAGGAGATAGAAGGGAAGAAAGGGAGGAGAGGGAACCCGGAGCCCTGGAAAACACAGGTAACATACTCACGAAGAAGCAAAATCTGAAGTTAAAAACATCCCGCCCTGAATAAGATTTAAGATGTATTCTGTTGATAATGAATTTTCTCCTCATTAGTCATCACATTTTGATGGAATATCTATCAACCAATCATCCATTATCTGTACTGCTTATCCTCAGTGGGGTTGCGGGGGTGCTGGAGCCCATCCCAGCCATCTCCAGGCAGTGGGCAGGGGACACCCTGACCTGGTTACCAGCCAGGAATGTTTTTAATGACTAAAAGATGTTTGTATGTGGTAGTTAAGTCAAATCAAATCACACTTCCTTGTATAGCCCTTAATCCAAAATGTCTCAAAGGACTGCACAGGTTACAATGACACCATCCCCTGATCTTGAACCAACATGCGGGCAAGGAAAAACTCAAAATCTCAGCACGGGGAGAATAAGGAGCCTCACATGTGGTAATCCCCCTTCCAGGATTACCACTAGTGAGGCCCCTGTTGTTGGTGGAAAGAGAGATAAGACACTGTGTGCACAGCACTCCCCAGAGCTCTGGACCTAAAATCACACCTGAATTGAAATTATGTATCAGAAAGAATAAACCAGGACAAAGGCAATAGTCCAGTTTTTTTCTAACTGGATTAGGAGAGGATCAAGAAGGTAGTATTACATCTACCTGAAGGTCAGCACTTGAGGTTTAACGACGAGAATGGTCACATCTAATCATGGATGGCGGATTTATACAACAGCGAGATCTGCATCTACAATATAAACGCAGATCTTCTGTAAAAAGGATCAACTGGACTTCCTACTCACTCGATGAGCTTGTCTTGACAAAAGAAGGGATGATCCTATCAACTCTTAATGGAACAACACTGCGGTGTATTGGTACAAGTTAGACTCTAGCTCAGGGGTCAGGAAACTTTTGGACCCAAAGAGCCATAAAAGCAAAAGTAAGAGAGAACGAGAGAGAGAGAGAGACACACACCATATATTTTAAGACAAAGAAAATTCTTCAGCACATTTTATTTCACTGCGTGTTGTTTGATGATTTGATCAAATCTATGAAATAATAATAATGCCAAAGCCTGGGTCCCCTATAAATGTAAATATACCACTTAAAAATCATCTTTCTCTCACAGTTTTTTTTGTCCGAAATAACAAAACAAGGTGCAAGCAAAGTTCTTTTGTAAAAATGTCACAAAATCCTGCAAACAAGGATACCGACGTATTTACCTTCGGTGCAGACTGCGCTGGGCGAGGGGGGACTGTGTGCGTGTGTATAGCTCATTCCTTCAGCTCACCCAATCTCATTACCCCCCACTTTCTCTCCTTCCTTCTCTCTCTCTTACTCTGTATCCCTTGTCTCTCTTGTTTATCTCGTTCCCTCTCTTTCCTTATCCATCCTTTTCTTCCACTCAGTGTTTCTTTTTCTCTCTCTCTTAAATCTGCTAGTTGTCACGGTTGCCATGGCGCCCAATTGGCCCCGCCCGTGTGGCGCCAGCTGCGGCTCGTTGAAAGATTGGCTTACCTTCTATTTAAGCTTAGTGCTCTCACTCACCTTTTGTCAGTCCGTCAACAAACCTCTGCCCTGCAAGATGTGGATTTTGACTCGGTCCTGTTTCCTGTTGGTATTTCCTGTCCGGTATTGTTCCCATTTATTTTGTCCTGTTTAATATCAGTTTCCAGGTCCGTTCCCGTCTAGTTAATTTCGATATCCTGTTTTGATATTAATTCTGTCTGTCCCGTCCTGTTTGGTATCGATTTTGTCGGCCTCTGGCTTCCTGTCATTCCACGCCAGACTGCTGCCTAACATTCATGAACTCCCCATTTCCCGTAAAATAAAAGGCTTGTGTGAAAAACGTCACGCATTTGGGTCCTGATACTGTTCCGGTTTCTGACACTAGTTTGCCCCTCTCAGAATTTTTTTTCGAGCATGTGGCTGAAATGAGTGTGACACCCCTGTGCTAGAGGGATAAGCCTTTTTCTTTTCTGGAGTGGGATATTATTATGTAGTTAAAGAGTTAAAGCACTCGTCTTGGGATCAAGACGTCGTGGTTTGATTCCCGGCTCCTCTGTTACAGGTCGAAGTGTCCTTAGGCAAGACACTGAATCCTTAATGCCCCCGGATGAGCAGGTAGTTGCCTTCCATGGCTGACACTGCTATCGGTGTGTGAGTGTGTGCGCCCCAGGGCAGGTTTCTCTTAAGAACTCCTTTGTTCTTTGTTTGAAATTCCCTTTGTTTTCCAAGTCGCCAATTAGCGAAGACAAATTAAGGCCGGATAGCAAAATCTACCTAAAAAGTCAAGAGTGAGGTGAAATATTCCGTTTGAGAGCGTGACCTAGTTAGCAGCTTGTCAGACTCCTCTATTAAGCCGTTTTTTGTTATTAGCGTTCAATAATTGATGAAAGCGCATGAATTTTGCATTTTTTTCCCTTCCCTCATTCATTAATCGGGTAGGCCGGCGTGGCACTCCATGTTGGAGTTTAAAAAAAAAAAAGCAGGAGCAGACAAAAAGCTTTCAGGAATGATGTCAGCCCGTTTGAAAGGACGCCCCGAGGGGGGTCGCACGGGGTCTGCTCTCCTGAGGAAAAACCCGGCGTGTGGCCTAGCGTGTGTCTTTTCATATAGTCGAAGTGCTGCGGTCGGCATTCCAATAGGATATGCGAGCGTGTCCATAAAATACAAAATAAACAATAGCTTACCTCCCTTGTCCTCTAAATGTGAGCATAAGCAGTTAAGAGCCCACGGGAATGTCAAATTTGCTGCAAACCGGTGAAGGAACTCATATTGTGGCTTTCATTGTTATGGGATATTCGTGCCATTGACAAGGCTCCCCGTGTTATAATAAAAACAATATCGTTCATTCTCAGTGCCCTTGACGCGGAATGCTTTGCAGGCTCATTCGGATGCAAGTCATCCATCTGAGATTCGTTTCTCAACACTGTGCAGGGAAAGTGACTTGCATCCTTGTAGTCTACAAAGAAAGAAAACAGAAGGTTTGGAATTGTATTGTTGGGTAGAAATATTTTCCATGATGCCCAAAAAACTTCAACCTCCCCTTTGTATGATTTGAGAGGAATGGTCGAGCAAGTACCAGTACCACTAGTATCATATAGAGCCGGTAAAAGGGCACTTGCACAGGATACAGATAATGTGGAGGATAATGCAAAAAACAAATATGTTATGATCCAGCTGATCCATTTTATTCACTTTAAGCATTTGCTGTTTAAATTTGCAATTCGGTTAACTTTCTTGGGAAATAAGCAAAATGAAGAAGTGAAAGAGAAAATATCATTTTGCTAGATTTCTTTTTTTAATTCAGTAAAAATAATACTGAAATCAGCAGTTATCTTCAATATTTTTTAATGAAATGTGGAAGAAATATTGCTGGATAGTTTGCTGAGTTTATCGTTCCCCTCTCTTCAAACACTTCTAGTTTGAAACAAAAACTGTAAAAGAAAAGAGACAGAAAGAAGGAGAGAGCGACACGGAGAAAGAGAGAGAGAGAGAGAGAGAGAGACCGAGAGAGGGACAGAGACACAGAGAGAGAGACACACAGACAGAGAGAGAGAGAGAGAGAAAGACAGAAAGAGGGACAGAGACAGAGAGAGAGAGAGAGAGAGAGAGAGAGAGAGAAAGAGAGAGAAAGAGAGGGAGAGAGAGACCCCCCTGCCACACACACACACACACACACACACACACACACACACACACACAGAGACAGAAAAACAGAGACACAGAGAGAGAGAGAGAGAGAGAGCAGGACAAAGAGGCTAAGACACAGAGAGAGAGAGAGAGAGGGGGGGGGAAGAGAGAGAGAGAGAGAGAGAGAGAGAGAGAGAGAGAGAGAGAGAGAGAGAAAGAGAGAGAAAGAGAGGGAGAGAGAGACCCCCCTGCCACACACACACACACACACACACACACACAGAGACAGAAAAACAGAGACACAGAGAGAGAGAGAGAGAGAGAGCAGGACAAAGAGGCTAAGACACAGAGAGAGAGAGAGAGGGGGGGGAAGAGAGAGGGGGGGAGACAGAGAAGGGGAGAGAGAGAGACAGAGAGGGGGAGAGAGAGAGACAGAGAGGGGGAGAGAGGGGGGGAGAGAGAGAAGGGGGGAAGAGACAGAGAGAGGACAAAGGGACAGAGAGAGAGGGAGAAAGAGACAGGGGGAGACAGAGAGACAAGCAGGCTGCTTGAGGCACAGTAAAGAGAGACAGCGGTAGAATCGGACAGAGAGTAAAACTGAGAAAAAGACAAAGGGATACAGGGACAGACAGACAGAGACAGAGAGAGACAGAGAGAGACAGAGAGAGACAGAGAGAGACACAGAGAGAGTGAAACAGAGGAAGAGAGCGACAGAAACAGAGAGAATGAGCGATTTAGAGGCAAAATAACATACATTTTTAGTGTAAAAACAAAGTAACAGTTTTAATTGATAAAGGTCATGTCAGCTCATTTTATGTTTGTTATTGTGATGTATATTTCAACTTTATTTCTTGTAAAATACTTATAAAGGAGCAAAACTGAGAAAACAAAAAAAAAACGCTTAAGATAGGATTCAAAGAAATGATCGTCAACCCTCACGTTTAAGTGATTCTGGTGAAGAGAAGATTTTCTTCTCAGAAGCTCTCTCTTTCCTCAGAGTCACACCATAGAATCTTCCGCCCTCCCTCGCCTTCTTTCCGTCAGCGTACAAGTGGGTCAGACTGCAGCGCCGCTAAAAGCTTGCTCTCTGCAAAGAGACTAAATAAAACAAGATGCAATCACAAGTCAGACATGCAAAAGCTGTCGGGGATGCAAAGAAGAGCCGAGGTGACTCCGGCGGCCGAGTCATGGCTAAATACAGCCAAAGGTTAAGTGGCTTTTAAACTGCCTTGCTGACAGGGTTGGGTAGGGTTACTTTAACTGCATTACTTTCAATTACTTTTGAATTACTCCGATACCAAATATGCTAATAAAAGACAAAAGAAACTCAATATGACTAAAATGATGACTCACAACACGTGGTAAGCTTTCTCTCCTGGCTTTGATCTCTTTGATCTCCGGCAAAACTAACATAAAATGCGACAGAAACAAAATGAAAATAAATCCAAACAGCTTGCCAACATCAATTTTGCCGTTCCATGTATTCCGTTACTCCCCAAAGTCATTTTATTCATATTGAGTTTCTTTTATCTTTTATTAGCATATTTAGTATTGGAGTAATCCAAAAGTCATTGAAAGTAATCCAGTTAAAGTAACCCTACCCAACCCTGCTTGCTGACAAAGACTCATAGTTTTCTACCTGCATGGATTAAAATATTGATTGTTTCCTGCAGTAATTGGATTTGTTTTAAAATTGGTATCATTTAAAATTGCTTATGAATTCCCCAAATGCACACTACTCACTCACAATATTTCTTCAAAACCAGTAGGTTATCCTAATCCAGGGTTCGGAAAACCTAAGCCCACAGACCAAATGGGGCATGCCGAGCAAAAATGGTAAATATATCACGACAATATATGTAATAGTAAAAGTACTACTACTAAAAACAAGTGGGATACCAGTTCTGTGCCCGTTGTCACCATGTGTGTGTCTACTACAAAATACAAGCACAGAAATAGTATTAAAAAAATAAAAATAAAAAATAAATAAATATATATATATATATATATATATATATATGTATGTATATATATATATATATATTCTCGTCTCAATAAAATGGTGAGGAAAGCGTGCTTTGTTGTGGGCACAGAGATGGACAGCCTGACAACAGTAGCTGAGAGACGGGCACTGAAAAAGCTGCGGTCAATCATGGACAAATCATCACATCCACTACACAGCATTATATCCAGACAAAAGAGCAGCTTCAGCGACAGACTGCTGTCACAGTCTTGTACCACGGACAGACTGAAGAGATCTTTTCTCCCTCATGCCATGAGGCTCTTTAACTCCACAGGGCAGAGTAAAGGCCCATATTAAACCACACCCCCTACATTGCATATTACCTAATTTTATTGCAATATGTATTCTGTCTAAATACTCTATATAACACGCTACAGTGGGTATTAGCACGTCACATTGGGTATTTGTATATTGTATTCTTTTTGCTTTATTATTGTATTGTTCTTAGCACAGGGATGCTGCTGGAAATGTGAATTTCCCTGCGGGGATGAATAAAGTATCTATCTATCTATCTGTCTATCCATCTATCTGTCAATATATATAAATCTGCAACAAAAACATGATATGGAATTCAATGCTGAAAAAATTGACCTAATATACTATATTATTTTTTAATTTGGAAAAGAATAAAGAAACACACCAGAAATACTACAAAATAGCTACTACATTAATACTATAAAACAAAAATACTCCAAAGAAATACTACAGATTTAGTGCTACAGTAACACTACAAAATACTACAAAAAACTACAAAGAAATACTACAGAAAGTGTCACAGAAACACTACTGAATAGTACAAAAATAATACTAAGAAATACTACAGAAATGCTGCAAAATATTGAATAAAAACTACAAAATACTACTATACTAAAACAACAAAAATACTACAGAAATATTACAAAAAATAATACTACGGAAATACTACAGACATACTTAAACAGAAATACCGGTACTACTAAAATACAACTACAATAAGACCACAAAAACCAACTAAAATAAGACTACAAAATAATACTGAAATAGTACAAAAATACTACTATGGTATCATTACAGAAATACTATTTTATAAGTGATAAAATAAATACTACTACAGTAATACTACAAAAATAAAACTAAATGATGGTATCATTACAGAAATACTACTATATAAATTATAAAAATACTACTACAGTAATACAACAATACCACGACAGTAATGTGCCAAAAATACAACCACACTAACACGATACAAAATGCTATAGAAATACTACAAAAATACTACTATGTAGATTTTTATAAATAACACTATAGAAATACTCCAAAAATGCAACTACAGTAATACCACGAAAATGCAACTAAAGTTTAAAATAATACTGAAATATTACAAAAAACACTACTATGGTATCATTATAGAAATACTACTATATAAATAATAAAAAAATACTACTATAGTAATACAATACCATTACAGTAAATACTCCTAAAATACAACTAAAGTGTAAAGTGTAAATATTAAAAAAAAAAAAAACACTACTATGGTATCATTACAGAAATACTACTATATAAATAATAAAAAATACTACTACAGTAATACCACTACAGTAATACTCGAAAAATACAACTACATTAACACAATACAAAATGCTATAGAAATACTCCAAAAATACTACTATGTAAATACTACTACAGAAATACTCAAAAAATACTACTATGTAAATATTAAAAAATGCTACTACAGAAATACTCAAAAAATACTACTATATAAATATTAAAAACTACTACTATAGAAATACTACAAAATACGACAATGTAAGCATTAAAAAAATACTACGATAGAAATACTACAAGAGAAATAATACAAAAATGCAACTACAGTAACACCACGAAAATACAACTAAAGTATAAAATAATACTGAAATATTACAAAAAACACTACTATGGTATCATTATAGAAATACTACTATACAAATAATAAAAAAATACTACTATAGTAATACAATACCATTACAGTAATACTCCTAAAATATAACTAAAGTGTAAAATAATACTTAAATATTAAAAAAAACACTACAATGGAATCATTACGGAAATACTACTATATAAATAATAAAAAATACCACTACAATAATACTCGAAAAATACAACTACATTAACACAATACAAAATGCTATAGAAATACTCCAAAAACACTACTATGTAAATACTACCACAGAAATACTCCAAAAATACAACTATGTACATATTAAAAACTACTACTAAATAAATACTCGAAAAATACTACTATGTAAATATTAAACACTACTACTATAGAAATACTACAAAAATACGACTATGTGAGTATTACAAAAATACTACTATTGAAATACTACAAAACTGCAAGTACAGTAACACCACAAAAATACAACTAAAGTATAAAATACCGAAATTCTACAAAAATACCACTATGGTATTACTACATAAATACTAAATGGTACAAAAATACTACTACAATAATACAGAAATATAACTATACTAACACGATACAAAAATATTGCTGTGGAAATATCTGCTACGGTACATTTGAAAGACTCGCGACAGTTCCGTTTCATTTTGGAAAAATGGCGACACCGTGTGGTCAAAGAACATAACTTTTTTTGTCAAAACGCAGTTAATCATTCATGATGATTGTGAGTGACGTCATGTTTTTGAAAAAAAATATATTATGTAAGTTAAGGTTAAAAACACAAAGTTCTCCTCAGTGTTGCATGACTTACGAGTACACGCTTGGCGGAAGATTTTCTGTGTCAATTGCGAGGAGGAAATATCAGCACAATCCGATTAGCGTGCTCCGAGAGACGCCCTGAAAAGAAACTAGAGTAAGAAGGTGAGAGATTTAAGACCTGCTGACACATTGTGACCTCGACTCTCAGGTAACATTCCCTGCTTCTCTAAAAAAAAGAAGGATTTCGATCACATAGTTGGCTTGATAAACACGACAGTGTTTTTTTTTACAATGTGTTCCGAATACTTATATTTCTGCTGGTGTTATGTGTGACTCAAAGAGATAATAACAATGTTCCCTGTAATTTTCCACGGGTCTGAGCGTTCACACAAAGTCGGTGAGCAACGCTTGAAACAACAGTGAGCAACCATAATCCCAAGTGAGGCAACTCAATCAATATCAAACATGTCCAAAACTTGACATCAAGTTACATTTTGCTGAGTTTCCGGCAATGCAAAATTATTTTTCTCTTTTGAATGAATTGACTCATGTACGATTGCAAAGGTTGTAAGGCCTAAAAACGTCGTTTGTTCTTAAAATTCTTTCACAAGATATCCATTTCATTTTATTTCCTGCTATATTTTGTCGCATAGTATTAACATTTTTGGGGGCTTATTTAGTCGGTTGTAAGATACAGAACTGTACTTAATCACATTTTTTTAGTGGGAGTACAATGTTGGCAACAAGATTCACTTGATGCAATTGGAAATTATTTGAATGCAACACAAACTTTTTCTTCTTTTTTCTGTGTTTTTTTCTACTTTTTTTAAATTCCTTTAAAAAAAATCTCATTGTGTTTATTTTTTCCGAGCTGTTACTTTTTTATTTTCGTTCTCTATTTACTTTTTTTCCTTTGTTTCTTTCTTTTCTTTTTTTCTTGCTTTTTTCTAAATTTTTCCTTCTTTTTTTCTCTTCCTTTTTTTTTCAGCTTTTCACTACTTTTTCATTTTGGTATTTTTTGTTGTATTTCCCCCGTCCTTTAAGTCATTTTGTGCACCATTTTACATAATATTTGGTCATGTTGGGATGAAAGAAGCAAAAACCACCCGAAGAGCCGTTTAGGACCCGAAAGAGCCGGTTCCTTTTAGTGAGCCGAGCAGAAGAAGCCGGTTCTCGACAAACTCTACTAACTTTACTCAACTTCAATTCTACTTCGACTCGACTTCAAAATACCGCATTTAGGATACAACGTCAGGGGAACCCGTGTATTTTTACCTTCCTGCACTGTAACTTTGACTTAAGTCGCTTCTTAATTAGTAATTTTGAGCCCTCATTTATGTGCGCTGGCTAGATTTTCTTGTGCGCTGAGGATGTGCGAGCAGCCTAGAGGGAACACTGGGTACCAATGACAAAAAAAGAAAATGACATCTTAGAGAGAACAAACGAGAGATAAAGAGTAGGAAAGAGAGAGGAAAGAAAAAAATGCTGGAAGAGAAGAATAGAGAAAGAAAGAGAAACAGAGAGAAAAATAGAGAAAGGGAGAGAGGAAATGAAAAAGGGACCAAAAGAGGCAAAGAAAGGGAGAAAAGAGAGAGAGGAGAACAAAAAGAGAAAAAGTAGTGTGCAATATTCTGTGCTATGTGCAGCTCTTGGGCAAGACACTAAATCCCTAATGCCCCCCATAAGCAGGTTGGCGCCTTGCATGGCTGCTATTGGTGTGTGAGTGTGTGTGCGAATGGGTAAGTGTGAAGCACATTGTGGAAATGTGTTTTGCACATGCAAAAAAGATGAAATAAATAAGGATACAACAAGGTGAGCTTCCTTTTAAGTTCATCAACCAGATGGAGATCCATATCTAAAGCTAGTTTGAATCTTAAAATAAACTATTTATTCAACGATAAAAGCAAAATTATTTTCCAGACTACAAGGCACATCTAATTTCAAGGCGCATCTTCAAAAATATAACTTCGTGAAAGGGTTTTCCATATTAAAGGCGCACCATACTATAAGGTGGGTGAAATGAAAATTAAGGCGAGGGCAAGGTTTGCATTTTTTTTTTTTTAAAGATTAGATTTTTTTTTTAAATACTGGTTTTACAACTAAAATGAATTTAATCATTTTAAAATGATTAACATAACATTTTGATATTATTTTATTTACATTATTTCCAGGCAACACGGCAGCGCAGTGCTGAGTTCTGAGGTCATGAGATTGAACCTTCCTGTGTGGAGTTTGCATGTTCTCCCCGTGCTTGTGTGGGTTTCTTCCAACATTCTAAAAACATGCATGTCAGGTTAATTGGTGACTCCAAATTGTCCCTAGGTGTGAATGAGTGAGCGAGGTGTCTGTCCCTGTGTGCCCTGCCCCCTGCCCGAAGATAGCTGGGATGGGCTCCAGCACCCCCACGACCCTACTGAGGATAAGCGGTGCTGATAATGGATGGATAATGGACACAATGTCAGGACCAGAATGGAAACAGGACCCAATTGTACAGTATAAAGTTTACCTCAAGTTTTATTGAAGGAAAGAGGAAGGGTTGCGCCCACGATCCGGTGTTTGCTGGACACGGGAAGCAAGTCGCTCTTGCACTTGAATTGTGACCCGAACACGGAAGTGGATCTTCCGTAGCGAGCGATGGCGGTGCCAGGGATGGCAAAACTGGTCGGTAGCCGGGACTGGAAGAGCAAGGCGTGGTCGGGGTCGGAAACGAGTCGTAAGCCAGGAGAATAGACGTAGACTGGATCAAAAATGGGTCGTAGGCCGGGACGGGAGAGCAGACATGATCGGGAGCAAAACGGGTCGAAGCCGGAGACAAACGGGAGAAAAAAAACGGGACAGGTGGGAGTGGAAAAAGGCTTGCCTTGTATACACAGAGGTTCACAGACGGACTGACAACAGGGGACTGACAGGGCTGGGTTAAAATAGAGAACAGGAGGCAATCAGAACCCGCCGCGGTTGGCGCCAAATGAGCGGGCACAGGTGATTCACATAATCATGACACATAATTTCCAGTCTTTAACAGGCACTGGATAAAAAAGCACACTTTTGATTTTTGGGGGTGTCTTGTAGTCTTTAAAAATGGCAAATTAGCATATTAGCAACTTTTCAAAAATATTTTTTAATACAAACAGTGAGCCACAAACGGACCCAGGGCTGTAGTTTGGATACAACCTATATTTTTTATCTTATCTTTTCAGCATACCCAGTGATAAATTTCAGTCCGTTTATGTTTTCATTGTGGAGATTGTGTAACAGCTAGTTATTTAACACCTAACAAATTCTGTCCTAAATAAGTTAATCATTCTCTAATTCTGTCCAGCTGAAATTTCCTATGGAGGGATAAAATAAGTTATAACAGGACCAAGCTGTTAATACTAAACCACAGGTGTCAAACAGCGAGACGACACTCAGAGAAGCACAAGAGAAAAACAAGCTGCAGGTTGAAATATGTCAACTTGACGTTGCCAAAGCCAGGTGCCACGAACAAAGACACTGTACTTGTATTTCTTTCTCTCTCTCTCACCCTTTTTCTCCCACTCTCTATGTCTCCCTTTTTCTCTTCCTTTGTTGTCTTTTGAACTTCTTTTGCTCTAACTTCCCTTTTTCCTTTTCTCTTCCTCTCTTCCTACCCTTCGCGCTTTCTTTTCTCTCCCTCTGTCTTTCTATTTCTCTTTGGATTTCTTTCTTCCTCGCCCTTTCTTTCCCCCTCTCTCACGAATTCTCTTTTTACCTTTTGTTTCTCACCCTCTCTCCCTTTTTTTCTTTCTTTGTCCCGCCCTCTCTCCTTTTCCCTCCCTCTTTCTTTTATTTCTTTATCTCTCTCTTTCTTTCTCTTTAATCTACAAGTCCGGCCCCCGACAGAATGTTTGTTCTATTGTGTGGCCCCTGAGTTAAAATGAGTTTGACACCCCTGTACTAAACTAACTGAAATTGGGAAGAAAATATATTACTGCTTCAAGACTTGACAGTACCCATGCCAGTTGCTATTCATTTTATTCTGAACAATTTTTTTTCAAGTTATTGCTTCAATAGTGCTAATCATAACCAGTTGGATTTAGCGTGGGTGGACTACTTAACCACAAGGTGGCGCATTAGGCCGGTGTTACCCAATCAGTTGGCCCCAGGAAGTCAAGTCATGTATATTTGTATAGCCCTTAATCACAAGGAGTCTCAAAGGGCTGCACAGATGATTGCAAAATGAAAATATGAACGTTACATGATACAATATAGTAAGAACTTCTTATGCGTTTAGGATTGAATGATAAAAAATAAATTGTATTTACTTGTGGCGGTGTGACTTGAGTTGGTGGAGTGGAGTGGTGGGTGGATGCATGTGGGGTGGAAGTGGCAAAGGCGTTTTAAAAATGAAACTGTTTTTAAAACTTGCGAGGATTGTCACGCTTTCCTTGCTTAAACCGCCTCCTGATTTAGGATAATAGTCCTGATCGTCGACTGGTTATAGTCGTGCAATATAGCGAAGGCAGCAATTTCTGTCCCTGCTTCGAATTTCTTGATAATCGCAGGCATTGTTTTCATGTTGCATTCTCATATTTTAAAATTACCTGCTCAGCTGGTACTACGGCAAAATAATATTGGTAACTAGGTAGTTGGAAGAGATTTATGCTTATGCTGCAAAAAAAACTTTTTGGGGGGGAGGTCGCTGGTTCAAGCCTGGGCTGAGTCATACCTAAGACTTACAACATTGGTACTCATTGCCTCCCTGCTTGGCGCTTGGCATTAGGGGTTGGAATTGGGGGGTTTGGTCACCTAATCAGGGATCAGAATTTTCCGCGGATCCGCGGATTTCCGCTGTTTTTGAACCCCAAAGGCATTCCGACTTTTTCACTTTTTCTCTTGCGTAGCAAACAAATTCAAAATCCGACTGTCTCACTCTTTCCTTTATTGCTCTGGCGCACCCTGGCGGCCGTTAGAAAAATTGGCCGCATTGTTGCTCAAGCTGCAGGGACTGAACTGCATTTGAACTTATCTTGCAGTATTTACAAAAAAATCAGTTATGTGGGCAACTTATTTTAATCTTCTAAAAATGTTACTTAAATGATAAATATAAGCATGGTTTTGGACAAGTAAATTGCCTAAAACCCAGGAGCTTGGGGGGGGGGGGGGGGGGCGGCGCGGTGTGGGGGGGCTTGTTAGGGGGGGCTCCGCCCTGCTTTATTCCTGGACCCTGGCTATTTCAGCTGAAAATGAAAATCTCCATTCTGATCCCTGCCTAATGACTCCCAAAACAGCAGTTGGGTTGAGCGAGGGGGCTGGGAACCCCCTCCTTTGTATCAATCTCCCAGAAAGAGTCATAAATATGAACGTGTTTCTGACTCTTGCCACCTCCCACTAGGGGGATATGGCTCCGGTATATATATATATATATATAACCTTGGAAACGGTGGTCTTAATTCCTCACCTTTCGTGGAACCATTGAGACCCCACGAGGTGATATCTTGCACGGGGCTCCACTCCGATTCAAATAGAAGGTCATGTTTAGCTTCTTACATTTTATAATGATTGAAGGAGGTTGTTCCCCAAAATCTCACAATACACGGCCCCAGTCATCCTATTTTTAATGCAGTACAATTGTCCTGTCCCATGTGCAGAAAAATACCCCCAAAGCATGATGCTACCACCCCCATGCTTCACAGTAGGGATGGTGTTCTTGGGATTGTACACTTCATTCTTTTTCTTCCAAACAGGCTTAGTGGAATTATTACCAAAAAGTTCTATTTTGGTCTCATCTGACCACAAAACATTCTCGAATTACTCCTTTGTATCACCCAAATGGTCATATGCACACTTAAGACAGGCCTTGACATGTGCTGGTTTAAGGAGGGGGGACCTTTCGTGCCACACATGATTTCAAACCGTGACGTCTTAGTGTATTACCTACAGTAACCTTGGAAACAGTGGTCCCAGCTCTCTTCAGGTCATTGACCAATTCCTGTCGTGCTGATTCCTGGCCTTTCTTAGAATTGTTGAGAGCCCACGAGGTGATATCTTGCATGGGGCTCCATTCCGATTGAGATTGACCTTCATGTTTAGCTTCTTCCATTTCCTAATGATTGCACCAACAGTGGACCTTGTTGCACCAAGCTGCTTCGCAATTGCTCGGTAGCCCTTTCCAGCCTTGTGGAGGTGTACAATTTTGTCTCTGGTGTCTTTGGACAGCTCTTTGGTCTACGCCATGTTACAAGTTAAAGTCTCACTGATTGTATATGGTGGACAGCTACAGACTTTAATGAGGTGCATCTGATTCAGGATGATACATGAAGTGCAGGCGGACTAACAGGTCTTTCAGGGTCAGAATTCTGGATGATTCCGTTCAAATACATATTTGCAGCTGTATCACACAAATAAATTGTTAAAAAATCATGCATTGTGATTTCTGGATTTTTCTTTTTAGTTTATCTCTCTCACAGTAGACATACGCTTCCGATAAAAATTTCAGACGCATCCATGATTTCTAAGTGGGAGAAATAGCAAAATAGCAGGGTGTTCAAATATTTATTTTCTTCACTGTGTGTAATATAGATACATAACTAAAAAAAAAAGAAACACTGTATTTTTCTTCAATCTAAGATCCATTGTTTCGCTCGACAATTTAAAAGTTAAAAATGTCTCAATTTTAAAATATGACCTGATTTACGGAAATGAGTCACAGTGAGGCAAATATCAAATTTGGTATTAATGGAAATTATAAGAAATAAGCTTCAAAAATATACAATTTTTAAAGCTTTATTCTAAACTATTTTGAAGATATGGTCATTTAAATGGCAGCCTTCCATCCATTCTTTTTTGGTGTGATGTCATTGAGTTTTTTTCAGTTAAAGTCTAATTTTAAAGTTGAATTTTAATATAGGCATTTTTACACATAGAAAAAAAAAATTAGACCAGACTGAAAGATACTTTTAGCGCATATTTATTTCAATAAACATAAAAGTACTTTAATTCTAAAATGCGAAAATATTCAACTTTAATTGCCGTTTTTGTGACTTTCCCCATCTATGTAGATTATAAAACTCAGGGAAAGTGTTTTCGAATGTCATAGCATTTAAAGATCCGAAAAACCGAGAAAAAACATATTTCATTATTTTCCTGATTTATCAGCCTGTAGCCTAACATAGAACCTTGCTACTTGCGAATCATTTCGGCAGAGCGGGTCACAAATGTACAAATTAAGGATTTTTTCATTTTTAGCGAAGGGATTTTTAATATTGCTTTGAAAATGTTCTCCAAGCACTGATCATAAAGATGTATTCAATTAAAAAAAACTACATTTATTTCAAACCGGTAGAGAAGTACTTCACTAGACCCATCCATCCATCGATTATCTGCACCGCTTTTCCTCAGTAGGGTCGCGGGGGTGCTGGAGCCCATCCCAGCTATCTTCGGGCAGTGGGCAGGGGACACCCTGAACTGGTTGCCAGCCAGTCGCAGGGCACTCAGGGACAGACAATTCACTCGCTTATTAACACCTCGGCACAATTTGGACCGGCCAATTAACCTGACATGCATGTTTTTGGAATGTGGGAGGAAACCGGAGTAAACCCACGCAAGCACGGGAAGAACATGCAAACTCCACACAGGAGGTTAGATCTCATGACCTCAGAACTGTGCCACACACGCACTAACCACTGCCGTGCTGCCCTTCACTAGACACACATATATATATATATATATATATATATATATATATATATATATACTACAGCCATATCCCCCTAGTGGGAGGTGGTTAGAGTCATTTCTGACTCTTTTTGGGAGATTGATTCAGAGGAGGGGATTCCCAGCCCCCTCGCTCAACCCAGCTGATGTGTTGGGAGTCATTAGATGACCAAACCCCCCAATTCCAACCCCTAATGCTGGACGCCAAGCAGGGAGGCAACGGGTACTAATGTTTTTTTAAGTCTTAGGTATGACTCGGCCGAGGCTTGAACCACAACCTCCCAGTCTCGGGGCGGGCGCCATACACCCAAGGCCACCGAGCTGGATTAGACCCATTTGTGTTTATTCTAATTGAAATGTTGAGACTTTTGGGATTGTGCAAAAACATGAATGAGTTAAAGAATCCTAATGACTACCGTACATTAACAGGCTGATCTAACGGAATTAAGTCAGCCGGCCTTGATCTGAAATAGATCACCATCTTAGTCTTTAATCGGCATGCTAACTATTTTTATTCCCATTGACGCAGGGGGAAGAACCGGCCTCTTAAGAGGGTTTAACACACGAGGTTATAACTGACCGCGCAGGAAGGAATTACGAGACAACAAGGAAGGGACTCGGCGCATTGAGGCCCGCCAGACGGCTTCGCGTAAGGCACCGGACAAACTTCTAGCAAACCCGCCATGGAAGCCAGCGCTCAGCCTGCAAACTTCGACCGGGAGTCATTCGCCAAGAAGGCCCTGAGAGCTACCACCAGAGGAGCCTCGTCTCATTTTGTGGGCATTTCCATTATCATCCTGTCCTCGTTTGCCGTGTCCACCCTGGCTATGAACTGCGGGAAAAAGATTCAGGTGTCCCGACACAAACCTCTTGGAAACTGATGACTGGCTGCAGGTGGACTGTCCTTCATGTGTTGTGTTATATATGTTGTATCCTTTGGATAGTTTTCAAGCAAGAGGAATGACTTGTAAAGATGCATCCCACTGTCTTCCCAGCTTTTAATTTTGTCTCATATTGATGCTGTAAATGTGATCCGTATGCCTGTCAGAAACGAAAGACTGACACTAAAATCAAAGTGTATTTACAAGATGAAATGTGTCTAACACAATTGAGCCAAATGCTGGCTTTAACTGCCCTTTGTCAACTTGCCTCTGAATGCCATTTGCGTGGAACTCTATGGCCACATTGATTGAAAACATGTGTCCAGTTATTTCTCCACACTATGCAAGAAAATGTTCTCTTTTGCATGCATGCATTGGCCAATTTTTCCACATCCAGTGCCATTGATGAAAAAAGGATGTCCATTTTCCATTTGAGAAGTCTAAGAGTGTAAAAGTTAAGAAAAACAGTGATAAGTCATTAGAGGGCCAAAACAATGATTTATGTGCTTAACTAGTATGGATTACAGTCAGAAGTAAGATTGGGGCTGAAAAAAAATCCAGCCGACACGAACAATTAACTTGATTTGCAGGACCGAGCCCAGATTAAACCTGGAACTTCCTATTTCATTTGTGAGGACTTGGGAGAAGGAGAAGTGATGCTAATAAATCAAAGCCTGACTTTCTAACAAAATCCAAGGTAAACAAGACTGTATAAATATTAACATATTTTGTACTTCTGTGTCAGCGGGGGTTACATTAACCGACAATTTTCCATCTTTGACGGATTTTTTTAAAGCGTTGGTGGGGAATTTTCATTTTGACGTGTTGAAAACTGGGCCATAAACCACGGCAGCACGTCTTTAAGAATTGAATGCAGCAACTTTAAGAGAGAGTGAAGCAAAGAAGGAAGGGTGGTTAATAATTGAAAATAAGGCAGAGAGAAAAGCACAGCCAGACCCGCACGTAATGATTGACGTTTTAAGCTTGACTGGGCCCGAAATATGGGTCGGGCTCAGGTTTAAGTTCATACAATTGATTCCAGCAATGAACAAATCTTGTTTTTCACACTACCATCAGAGATCAAATCACTTACTAAAATATTGTGTGATGCTCCTAATCCTGTTAAAAAAGACTCTGGATACCTTTTATACAAACACATTTTATGATTAAAACCAATAGAACATTGTGCTTGCATGTGCAAGCAACTCACAGTGCATGTAGGTCAGTCAGTCCTTAAAAAGAGTCCACACTTTTCAGCTTGCGCTCTGTGAAGAAGCGGTGTGCCTGTGCTTGTTTCTTGGCGCCCCCTGGCGGACTAAAGTAGGAAAGCATGGACTTGTTGGACAGCCGCTGCGCCGCCTTTTCGCCGTCCTCTTCGTCATCATCCCTGATGGGACAGTCAAAGACAAAAAAACTGTTTTTCTGTCACTGTAGTCTCTTAGGGTCAACTCTTTGGCCGAAGAAGCATAGGGTAAAGATCAAAAAGATTGTGGGTTTCATACATGAAGCGATATACGGTTTATGTTTGAATGCAAACCAAAACTAATTTTGAAGGCGTTTTTGTCTCTGTTTTGATCTTAACACACATGGGAAAACCCATTCCCTTATCTTCACGAGTCTTTATTCTTTGTATGTATGCACTTTTTATGTACTGTAGTCTGCCAAAGGCAAGGACACAGTTAATCGCTTTTTAATCCTGACTCATAAATCACGTGTTACATTTCTGAGCACATGAATTCAAAGAATCATATGTAAAATTGACTTTTTAATTGCTGAAGTACTACGCTAAGGTTTTTGTCTGCTGTTTTTTGTGCTCAGACGTTATCTATCTATCTATATATATATATATATATATATATATATTGTAATAGTGAAAAAAATACTCCTTAAAAAAACATTGTTAGAGGTGCCAGGTTTGCCAGTGTCTACTACATAATACTACTACAGAATGACTACAAAATTACTACAAATATCAAGTTTAGTGCTTGAAAACAGGGAAGTAATATATTATTTTACTTTTATTCTGAAAATAAAAATACAATCAGAATACTACAAAAAATATTAAAACTGGTAGTAGAATACAAAATTCCACTAGGGAAATATTGCATCAGTAGTACTGCAAAAATACAACAATAGTATTACAAACAATACTACAGGAATACTAAAAAAATATTACCTCAGAAATGGTTCTTTATAAATACTACAAAAATACCGCTACAGTAATTCAATAATACAAAAATAAAATAAATAAAAATACTACAAAAATACTACTACAAACCTATTACAACAGCAACAACTAAACACTATAGAAATACTGCAATACAGAAATTCTGGACTACAAAAATACAACAGCAATGTTATAAATATACTACAGCAATTGTCTTTGAACACTAAGAAATGTTTTTCCGAATAAAGTCCAAGAGTTTTACCATTAGACCATTAGATAGATAGATACTTTATTCATCCCCGTAGGAAAATTCAGACTTCCAGCAGTATCCTTGTGTTGAAAAATAAAATAATAAAATAAAGATATAGAATACAAAAATACCCAATATAACGTTTTGCTATAGAGTATTCAAATAGTGCTACGGAAAATACACACTATAATAAAAATAGGGTAATATGAAAATGTGGGGGTGGGGTTTATTGTGGGCTTTTACTCCCCGGGTGGACTTAAAGAGCCTCATGACATGAGGAAAAAAATTATCTCCTCAGTCTGTCCGTCTGTATTACTCACCAATGTACAGCGGCAGCCTTGCTGTCAATCAAGGTTTGGGCTGTGCTCCAGCTAAAACGCACAAACTGGGGGTAGCCAAACACCGGGTCCAAGTACTTTGTGAGCCAAGCTTTAGTCTTCGGGTCTTTAGTAGTGTGACAGAAAGAGTCCATCAGTAATTGTTAAAAAAAAAAATCAAATGAAACCAAGCATCAAATATGTTTTTTTTTAAATAATACCATTTGGGTATCCTGAGCCGTAGTCCGTATCCACATCTCCGAGGTCCTCAACAAACTTCCAATTCTTTACAACATGGTCTCTGGCTACCTAAATAACCATATGTGATAGCAGACATTAATAAGGTTGCCATTTCTGTGAAGGTTTACAAAAAAGAAAAACCCGTAGATTGAAATCAAAATCAGTCATACTAATTGAAAACCTCACAGAATTTCATCTTCTGCGATCATCTTTGTACCTAACTAAAGCTTCCTGATGGCTCAGGCATATTACGTTTGTTCTAATTTCAAGGTATTTGAAGAGCAGACATTCCTCAAGTATTATCACAAAAAATGTTTTTCAAAATGGATTTTCTAAGGCAAATCTATTCAATAGCTCCTAAGAATTAGTGTCCTTGTGCATAACGTTTATAAAATCAAATTACTGTTTTACAGACATCAAATTTGAATGACTTTGGTATATTTTATTTCATCATTGACAATGTAACTGGAACTAATGAACTATTGTTTATTTTTTTATTGGTACTCATCAATTGTGATTGTCTGGGAAGCAGTTTAGCGCTAGAGAAAAGGGTAAAAAGTCAGTATAACAGGGGGTCAGGAACCAGTGGCTCACGAGCCATATCTTAATCTTCTCTTCTCTGTTCCTTTATCTTCTTGGCTCATACCTCACTGTTAATGTGTAAAACTGGAGTGTCATGCCCAATTTCGTTGTCACAATATGCTAACCCATTTTGTAACAAGACAATAAAGGTATATTCTATTCTATTCTATATATGGCTCTTTTTGTGAGTACATATGGCTCGGAGATAAAACTTGACTATTGCACATTTCTCTGTGACGTTTCAAAATTGGGTGGTTAATTCCCGATTTTGGTACATGTTGAGATGTTTCTGACGAAAACCCACCGAACGAACTGTGAATACCCAAATACGCCAGCAAACCACTCAGAGCAATTTGATTGGGTGAGTGGTAGAGGTGGCTGGATCTCTGCACACAGCATAAGGCACTCCCTTCTCACTCTCGCTCAGTGCAGTCTACGCTAAAAGTAAATACGACAATATCCTTAATGTTTGCAAAATTTTGTGACAATTTTACAAAAGAGCTTTGCTTGCACCTTGTTTTGAAACCAATATTCAAGACTAAATTGTTGGTCAAAATGAGCCTTAACACTCTTAAGTAACTGGGGAGACAGATTTTAAGTGGTAGATTTATATTGATATGGGACACAGGCTCTGGCATTATAATTTCATAGACTTAATCAAATCATCAAAAGCAAACACAGTGAAATTGAATGTGTTGAAGAATCCGCTTTGGTCTTTAGAGCGGGTTTGATGGTTTTGTTGAATTCTGTCTTAAAATATATGGTGTGGCTCTCAGAATTTCTCTTAAAACGTTTTTCCTTTTGTGGCTCTTTGTGTCAAAAAGCTTCCTGACCCCTGCTGTATAACAATGTAACTGTCGGGGGGACTGACCTTTGCACAGATACTGGCTGCACTGACAATAGGGAAGAGGGAGTCAGCTTTCGGCCTCACTGTAACATCGATACCTGGAAACAACTTGGAGAGCTTTTCCTCGTACTTCTCGGCAGGGCCAACTGTGTCCACAAACACCTGCAGAGATGATATGAACAAATCAAAGCTATTTACACTTTTTCTTCTAGTTTTGAGTGTAGAGAGAAACCTTGAACCATAACCACAGATATTGAGAACCTTTAATTATCCGATTGTAAAAATTTGGTTAGTAAATTCTATACATGATAAATCACGCATTTTTTTTCAACAAACCCACAGTAATATTTAAATTCAAAGTCAGTATTATTTTTAAGTTTGATTGCCCAATATGAATAGTCACACATACAGTACATACCTCTTTGAGCTGCACGCCGCTGTCCAGTGCAAACTGAACTAAACCAATGGCTGTATCGTGTGACAACGTGTTCAAGTTGCATTTAGTTCTGCCAAAGGATGACATGAAGGTGACGCTTAATTTCATACATGATTGCATTTCATTACATTTACCAACAATACCTTTGTAACATACTGGTCGAGATGGTGTTAGGAGAGAGAACACAAAGGGCCCAGCCTATGAAGCTTTTTGCATCATCCAGTTTTTGGAAGAGAGTCTCTCTTTCTGCCTCAGAAAGTGTTTTTGAATCTAGAAAAGGATTAAAGTAAAACCTATTGGTGATATTCTGTAACTTCACACTTGCTTATAAGATAGTTTTGTTTTATGTCAAACCCCGAATGTTAACAGTCGGCCATTCTGGATGGGTCCAACAGATGTCGGAAGAAGTGTACACTATTATTTAGTTGGTTCCAAAAATATAGGTGGAAGGTTTAAGGGGTTATTTTTTTTTACTAATTCTTTTCTATATTACACAACCTGCTGAGTGGGGGACAAAGGAAAAACCTGACTTGGTGCAATGCAACCTCTGGGGATGGCTTGGCACGCACCATTAAGCTTGGATTCAAACAGTGTACCATTCACTGGCTGAATTTATCCTTATAGAGTACTAAGGACAGGACTAAGGTTCGAACTCTGAACCCTAATACACTTTTCTCTAATGTGTGTCATTATTTAAAACCGTGAGCATTTTTTAATAACGTAGCCTGGGAGCTGCGTCTTACAACAGCCTCTATCTGAAGTGGGAAAACTACAGGCTGTTGGTCTTTTTAATACAGCTAACCAAACAAAAGTCCTAAAAAATGAATACCGTAAATTCCGGGCTATAGAGCGCACCTGATTTTAAGCCGCACCCACCACATTATAAAAGGAAAACCGATTTTGTACATACACAAGCCGCACCTGTATATAAGCCGCATGCGCCCACATTTAAACATGTAACACAAACACAAAATTAACCCAAACCCGACTTTAAGTCCCGCGATTGAAACTAAATGTCCTTCATTAAAGTCCACAGTCTAAAAATCACAGCCGGCAAAATGAACGGAAAATGATACCGGTACTTAAGGTTTGATGCAGACCTGCAGAGTCCAGGTCCCGTTGACAGTAATCCAAGGAAAAAAGTGTATATTTTCAAAGGGTGGGAAAAATATATCAGATGAACACCTTTACTCACGCAACTCCTTTTTCTTTAACCAATTTTTTACTCGTCTGTCCCTCACCTTTAGCGGTCCCCACTTAAACTCGGCACCCCGCGTTTGTTCCGCCCCTCAATTTTCGTTCACCCGTATCAGAATACGTGTCTAAAACAAATACAAATAAATACATTACAAAAATATACAGTTGCAGATACATATTATACATGGGTTACGCATATTTACAAAGAAAGACGGTAAACCGAGAGAGTTTTCAAAGCTTTAATAATAATAATATAGCTTTGACAGGGCAGTTAATGGTAGAAACACTCGATCATTTTTATTCATAGATACAGACGCTCCCCTACTTACGACCATTCGACTTACGTAAAACTGTAGATACGAAAAAAAAAAATCGGGATGTCGAAAAATATCTGGACATTGCTGTAAGTTAGATTTTGTATTGTGTGCACCTTTTTCCGAGTAGAGGACAATACTGTAGTGCTTCTTTCCGCCACGTGGCGGTGTGAGAGGTCACCCAGCATCTACAACCAGGAAGAAATCCGGCTTCTACTTCCTGGTTCGTGTATAAACATAACAACAGGTACTGTATGGCTAGCGCGCCAAGAACGTTGACGTTTTTATTGTTTAATATCTCGTGCATTCATTTGGTTGGTGTGAAGTGTAAAGAAGAGGCGAGCTGTTTCTTTTGAAACAAAAGTGGAAAAAGAAAGCTTGATGCGGTTGAGAAAATGGTCGGAATGCTTTTTTAGGTCACTTTTTACAACAGATTAGGACCTCTTGAAGCGCATCTTCCAAAAGTAAGTTAAACTCAACTTTATGTATCTTTGTATAGCATATTATTTTATGAAATGTTTAATTTTTTTGTACAAAACAATACAGGTTACTTATACCAGCCTTAAACATACTTATATAGACATTAAACATACATTCCATACAAAATATAGCACTGAGGCAACTTACGAACAAATTAAACTTACGAATCTCATTTGTAAGTAGGACAGCGTTTGTATACGAATCAAATTTGATAAAAAAAAAAAGAAAAAGAAAAACACAATTATCAAATGTAGAACTTGAGAAAGGGGATGTCTGATATTACATTGCTTAAATTCTGAGTGTATTCAAAATCAATTTGATGAAATAATCTATTTTTAGACATAAATAAGATTAAATATTACATGTGCGATTAGTTGTCTGCATGTGTATTTATTCAGAAATGCACAAGAGAGCGATTGGGGAGGCGTGCATTCTCCCTTTTCTTCATGTTTTGGCAGATAGAAAAAAAATCCAATAAATAGTTTCCCCCTCCTCGTCCGTATATTTAAACCCAACGTGGCCAGGCCTGAAACTCCAAAAAGTTTGCCCAACTATGGACAATAACTAATCAGAATTCTAGGCATAACTTCAAAAGTCAATCATAATAATTGGCAATGATGTATTGTAAACATACACCTACCCATCCAGCATAGTTTTCACTATATAGATTGCCATAATGTAGATCGTGTCATAGGAACGACAGTGGAACCTCGCTTTTCGAACGCCTCTCAGTTCGAACAAATCAGAGTCCGACCAAAAATTTTGAGAAATTCTTGCTTCGCTGTTCGGTCAAAAAATCGGAGTTCGAACGCCGGTAATGCGTGAGTGCGTACGCTAGGGTGCGATGCTGAGTGGCGTACAGGTGTTTTAGCCCCTTATTATGCCTCCGAAGAAAGTCAGTGCAAGCAGCAAAGTTGCTACGGGTGAAAAAAGAAAAGTAGTGCGTACAACTATTGCATTTAAGAAAGAAATAATAGCAACATATGAAGGAGGTGTGTGAGTGTCTGATCTTGCTAGGGATGGCTAAATCTACGATCAGTACGATACTAAAGAATAAGGAGGCTGTGAAATCTAGTGATGTGGCTAAGGAAGTGAGTGCTATAAGCAAGCAACGGCCGAAAGTTTTGGAAGAGGTTGAAAAACTTTTGATGATTTTCCTCTCCCCACCGTCCACCTGCGCCTTCTGCTGACCAGCACAAAGGTAAGAAATCCTATTCATAATTCTTTTCTTTATTTTTACACGTTCATGTTAGCGCGAACGTACGATTAGCCTGGGTTAGCTTTACGTTAAATGTTCAAGGTAAACATTCAGGGTGTTGGAACGGAGCCCAACATTCAAGGTGTTGGAACGGAGCCCCCTTTACAATGTACCGCTCACCACTTGTTGTGGAGACCCGGGTGCTAAATGACTTGTAAACGACCTGATTTTTTTTATTTTTACACGTTCATGTTAGCGTAATCTTTTGTACAAAAGATTACAATAACGCGAACGTACGATTAGCCTGGGTTAGCTTTATGTTTACGTTAAACATTCAAGGTAAACATTCAGGGTGATGGAACGGATTAAAACGATTGACATTATTTTTAATGGGAAAAATAATTTCGGTGATCGAACAGGCTTCTGGAACGGATTATGGTCGAGAACCGAGGTTCCACTGTATATGATAAATAATGGGAAGTGGTCGCTATTAAAAGGAAACATCAGTACCTGCTACTTTCAAGCTCTTCAGATCTTCCTTTTTGGAAATGGGACAGAAGCATATTCCATAAACCATTGGACCTGAACACAATTAAAACATTGCATGAATCAGGGGCGATTTTAGGTTCAGAACCAGAATGTCTGGCTGGTTACATTTTTTACACTTTACTTAGTAATTTAGTACAAATCAACACTGTTCTTGATTGTTAACACCACATTACACTTCGGAGTTAGAAACACCACCATTACTACGCCATGCCCAGTTTTTACTAGTACATGCACACGTCCATATGTAACGGGTGTAATAATAACTTTTGTTTTATTGAAATTCCTGCTGAAATATGTTGTATAGTTTTTGTGGAAGTGTCCTGCAATGATGAGTCCAACAGTGCCACCTGCTGGTATGGGGTAAGGTTTAGTTTGGCTTTTGACATGTGACCGGAAGGCGGGGTTTGTTGGCAGTCTAACAGCGAGCTGTCAACGGTAAGACACGATTTCTTGGTGCTCCGGAAAAAAGTTAATTTTAAACATTAAAACCAAAGCTGACAAATATCTCAACATGCACAGTAATGTGTTTGATGATGTCAAGCTGTTTGGATTTATTTTCGTTTTGTTTCTGTCGCCTTTTATGTTAGTTTTGCTGGACGTTGCAAGTCGTACTAAAATGCTAATTCCCTTTATAGCTCAAAGAGATCGAAGCCAGCAGAGAAGCTTACCATGTGTTGTGACTCATTCATTTGCAGGTAAATTGTACCTGTTTTTATACTCATTATTGTTATTATTTCTATTTTCTCATATATATAAATAGGATGATGTTGGTTAAAATTCAGACTGAAGAAAGAGATGTTGAATTCATTGTAAACGTTAAAAAGCCACTATACGATCTCTTGTTAAAATGGATGTAAACATGTATTGTGATGGTTGATATTCTAAAATGTATTTTATGTAAACTGAAAAGAAAGCTCTTTGATATGTTTAGGGCAGTCTAACAGCGAGCTGTCAACGTGATCAAAGCCAGCAGCTTACCAAGTGTTGTGACTCATTCATTTGCAGCAACTGTAATAAAAACCTCATCATAATAATAATAATAATAATTTCCTTTGTATTGTCATTCTTTGTAACAATGTACACAGAACGAAATGTCGATACATCTGACCCGTTGTAGCGAGTCGATGCAGCCGCAGCCAGAGGGCGCCGCCATTATACCAATTAGGTATGTCTCGGTCGAGGCGCGAACCAGCGACCTCCCAGTCTCAAAGCGGGCACACTACCATCTAGGCTACTGAGCTGGTCCAGTCCAGCGTGAATATTGATCTTTGGTGGGACGGATACACCGCGGTTACACATTTAACAAAGTTATGGTATTGGGTGGTAAACTAGTTGAACATAACCAATATATAACATACTCTCACTGCAATACATCGGAGCCTCCACAGGCTCCGCCGCTATGCCGCAAGTGGCACTGAGTGTGCGAAAGAGGAGCGGGGATTGGAGGAAAGCGGTGCTAGGAACCATTTCAACGCAGTGGAATATTTCTAGGGCTGCAGTGTTATTTTTGTTTTATTTTTTTTTAATCAAGCATTTTTCATTATACAGTATTGAAAGCTGGGCAGCACGGCGGCGCAGTGGTTAGCTGCGCGTGTGTGGCACAGTTCTAAGGTCTTGGGAACCTCCTGTGTGGGTTCAAATCCAGCTACTGGACTTACTGTGCGGAGTTTGTATGTTCTCCCCGTGCTTGCGTGGGTTTCCTCCGGGCACTCCAGTTTCCTCCCACATTCCAAAGACATGCATTTCAGGTGGATTGGCCGGTCCAAATTGTCCCTAGGTGTGAATGAGTGAGCGAGTTGTCTGTCCCTGTGTGCCCTGAGACTGGCTGGCAACCAGTTGAGGGTGTCCCCTGCCCGATGATTGCTGGGATGGGCTCCAGCACCCCGCGACCCTACTGAGGATAAGCGGTGCAGCTAATGAGATGAGACTCTATTTTTAGGGTGCTTGGGTTGAATTTGGGGGTTCCCGTGCACTCACAAAAACGAGCTGGTTACGCCTATGGCGTGAACTACAATGAAAAACTGCAATGTATAGGGAAAACCAGCACATACCAAGCACCGGACCCCTGCCCGCTTCGTCGATTCCCAGGCAGCAGTCTTCGGTTTTACATAATTCGGGGATGTCAGATGAAAGTCGACAACTGACCGAGTTATCGGCGTCGAAGTCAGTGGTATCCATTACCGCTGTCGAGAAGGAATTCCTGGCAAAATTTTGTAATGTCGCTCTGATAGTTTTAAATTGGGAACCACAAGCTAGCTAAATGCTAATGTTAGTAGTAATTGAAGCACATTTACCGTTCACCTCTTTGACTGTGACTCCGTGGCGTATGACGCTATATTTAAAAATGTTTATATTATTATTATAATGTGGAAAAAAATGGAATGGACTTTAACAAGATTATGTCGTTATAATCTTTGAGAAGCGCTGCGTGTGTAAATAAACAAGACTGCATTTGAAGTTGGAAAATTCGCGCCCTGAGCTGTGGTCCCACTAATAAACAACACTGCCATCTTGCGGTCTGGAGTAAAAACAGCCTAACGCAGGGGTGTCAAACTCGTTTTGGCTGGGGGGCCACAAATCAGGGTTGGGTAGGGTTACTTTAACTTGATTACTTTCAATTACTTTTGGATTACTCCAATACCAAATATTCTAATAAAAGACAAAAGAAACTAAATATGAATAAAATGACTAAATTTTGTGCAGGCTTGGGGAGTAACGGAATACATGGAACGGCAAAAATTATGTTGGCAAGCTGTTTGGATTTATTTTCATTTTGTTTCTGTCGCATTTTATGTTAGTTTTGCCGGAGATCAAAGAAGTCAAAGCCAGGAGAGAAAGCTTACCACGTGTTGTGAGTCATCATTTTATTCATATTTAGTTTATTTTGTCTTTTATTAGCATATTTGGTATTGGAGTAATCCAAAAGTAATTGAAAGTAATCCCGTTAAAGTAACCCTACCCAACCCTGCCACAAATGCTATAAAAAAATTTAACGGGGGCCGGACTAGTAAGTTTAAGAGAAAGAGAGAGGGAGAAAAAGACAGAGACAGAGAGGGAGTGAAAGAGAGAGCGTTAAACAGATAGGCAGAACAAGGGAGACGGAGTAACAGTGAGAGAAAAGGAGAGAGCAGAATAGAGATATGAATGGAGAAGAAGGGGGAAATGAATATAGAGAGAAAAAGAAAGTGAAAAAGAGAAAGATAAAAAGAATAAGAGAAGGTAAACGACAGAAAGAGTCAGCAGGAGAAAAAGAGACAAAGTGAAGTGAGAGAGAGAGAGAGAGAGCGAGAGGTTGAAAAAGGGAAAGAAAGAGGATGAGAAAGAAAGAGAAAAATAGAAAGAAAGAGAATAAAAGTGTAAATTAGAGAGGGAAAATAGAAAGAGAGCAAGAGAGAGAAATAGAGAAAAGAGAAAAAGAGAGAGAAAGAGAGAGTGAACAGGAGAAAGAAAAAGATGGAGGAATAAATAAAAAAGAAGTGAGTCAGAGAGAAATGGAGAAATACTACCACAATTGTTTTGCAAATGTTAACTGGCTCTGGTGGCATCTGGTGGAAATATCTAAAACTACAGCTCATTTTCCTCTTGCGCTTCTCTCACTGTTGTCTTCCGGCCCGCCTGTTTGACACCTGTGGCCTAACGCGACAACACCCGGTCGACACTTAAAGGGACGTTGTGTATTATTTAACGTCTCCTAATAGTAAAAAAAAACTTCAATCATTAAAAAAACAAAACAATATTGATTTAAATAATAAGCAAAACCGAATGAACTACCATCTAAGTGTATTTTCTTTAGATACTCACAGGTTGAGGAATGTCAACTCATTTATCTAGGATAAAATCTGATTTCAATGTATAATTTATTTGCCTGTCCCTAAACAAATGGATAGAGGATTATTCAAATATATATGTCTCTACTGACCAAGCATTGTACCAACATTTTTTTAGATTTGTATTTTTATTTAATTTTTGTACGAATCCGGCGTATGTTCAATAAAAGCTTTATTTACATTGTATCTACTTTTCTTGTGTTTATTATCATATGCTACAAAATTAAATCAACTATGAATACAAAAAAGACCAAATAAATTTATAGAGAAGGATTTTTTTAAAGAATTGCCACTCCCCCCTTATATCTTTAAGATTTAATTTCCCCCTATGTTCAGGTACCCTGAAAATGCTGGTCTACTCGTGATCCCAAGAGCCAAGAAGAGATCCGCAGGTTTGAGAGCGTTCTCCATTCGGGCCCCGGTTCTGTGGAATGCTCTTCCCCCTGAGATTCGATCGGCAACCTCAGTGGAACTGTTCAAATCTAGGCTTAAAACACACTTATATTCTAAAGCTTATGAATGACCTATATTTCATGTTGAAGATATCTGTGTATTATTTGTTATTGCAACATCCATTGCAGCCTGGTCATCCTGGAAGGGGGATTATCTCATGTGCGAGCCCTTTTCATGGTTTCTTCATTTTCCTCATGCTGAGGTTTTTGAGTTTTTCCTTTCTCTCATGTTGTCACGAACCAGGACAGGAGTCAGGAATGGAGAACCCAATCGCGTAACGTACTCACAGTTTATTAGGGAGAGGAGGAATGCCCGCACACTCGATCCGGGGATCGATGGTCGCGGAAGTGGATTGAAATCCGAACAAAAGAGTGGTCAAAATCAAACAGATCAGGCCGAAAATAAAACAGGATCAAACACAGGCAAATTCACATAACTAGGCATTTCACACAGAGTTTAACAGGAGTCTTGCAGATGCTCTGACAGCTAATGGCTCAAAGGACCGCGTTTAAGTACTCTCAAGGAGCAATCTGTCAACGCGTTTCAGCCGGTGTCCATGGGCGGGGCCAATTGGGCGCCATGGCAACCGTGACACATTTAGGTTTTAGATCAGGGGATGGTCAAATAATAGTCTGTAGTTTGCAAAAAATGTGTTCTGTGCAGCCCTTTGAGACTTCTTGTTATTAACCGCTATACGAATAAACATGACTTGACTTGACTTGACTTCACATGAGGCTCACCTAGAGTGAGATGACATTATTGACGGCCGTTTTGCGGCTAATGCTGCATTCCAGAAAAGTGGGAAGCGGCAGTTCTCTGAACTCCGACCAGGAAACTATCACTAAAATATCACTCGAGTTGGGAGGTCCCATTCGTAAAGTCGAAGGGAAGATGTGTACCCCGACTTCATCGAGTACTTCTACCTGACGTCATTCCACAAAAAGTAAATGGTAAAACATGATTTACACGATTAGAGTGTGTGCTGTTGACCCTAATTGAGAGTTAGTTTGTGTTACTTATTAGCCCAAATGGCACCCAGTTTGATAGGCGTTTCTAATATTACAACTTATCGTTTCATTGTTATGTTGGTATCATGTTATTACCAGCTTAATTATCGGAAGAAGGGTTTAAGAGACTAAGTCAACCATTAAAAAAATATTTCTACTTTATAATCACAATGATCCAACACTGGTGAGCTCTTTTCTGAACTGGCCCGTGGGCTCCTCAGCATTTCCTAGGAGGTACACTGTGGCCCGTGGGCACCACATTGGAGACCCCTAATGTCTTTTTAGCTGCTGGTTGCGCCATGTTTCCACGTGTAAAATGCGAGCACAACGTCTAAATTGCAAATGTCCGAATCTGCATGTCATGATTACTAACTCTGATCACCTGGAGCAAACATGTGGGCGCCTTCTGATTGGCTGGCACTTCACTCTTAAGCGCGCCGCGCCCATACCTCCTCGTCAGAGTGTACATTTGTAACTCTGTGTGACTCTCCTGATTTCCCGTTCGTCAAAGAACTCTGCTTACCTGTTTCTGCCTGCCTCCGATCCGACCTGTTTCCGTCCCACGCTTCGATCTCCGCTCCAGCCCCGGTAAACTCGACCTGCCTGACTTCCGCACTCTGATTGGCCACTTGATCCGAAGCTATCGCTCCGGCTCCCCTGTTGACGTCTGTCGGCCATCGCGTCTCCCGCAAGCCCTGAACGCTTCCTTAAATAAAGAACTGAAACGAATGCTCTGGGGTTTCCTGGTCTGTTCTGGTCTCCTGATACTGTGGTGGATTGTGAGGTTTTGTTTAAAATTCAAAAGAAGCTGACGTTTAATGGAACAAAATCTTGAGATAGGCGAATAAATCGCATGTTTAATGAAAATCATATTAATGCCGGAATACGATTGTGTTCAAATATTTGAGCAAATTTAAAATGAAATAACATCAAATTGACAGGGATGGTAAAGCCTAGTAATTTAAGTCACGACCAACAGTAGAAAACACAGGTGAGACAGACTATTTGGGCAGGATTACTTTTAATCCAATAATTTTACCCTTTATGTGTCAGGACCAGAACGGAGACAGGACCCACTTGCGTTGCGTTTCTCACAAGTTTTTATTAAAAGGAAGAGAAAGGCCTGCGCCCACGATCCAGTGTTCGCTGGACGCGGGAAGCAAGTCGCTCTGGTACTGGGATTGTGCTCCGAACGCGGAAGTGGATCTTCCGTGGCGAGCGATGGTGGTGTCAGGGACGGAAAAAAGAGGTGGGTAGCCGGGACAGGAGAGCAAAAACGTGGTTGGGGTTGGAAGCGAGTCGTAAACCAGAAAAGGAGAGAAGACGTAGTCGGGGACAAAAAGAGGTCGGAAGCCGGGACGGGAGAGCAGGCGTGGTCAGGATCAAATACAGGTCGAAGCCAGGGATAGACGGGAGCAAAAGTCGGGACAGGTGGGAGTTGAAAAAGGCTTGCCTAGTGTTCACTGAGGTTCACAGACGGACTGACAAAAGGGAACAGACAGGACTGGGTTCAAATACTGATTGGGATCAGTAATCATAACAATGTGGGCACATTTCATGTATTATTTTCAGGTGTTTGAATCCATTTATTCTAAATAATAATAACATTCAATTTTTTATTTTTCATTTAATCTGAAGTGCTTATGTGCTTTGTTTGGAATACTTTATTTAATATTTGTTCATAGAGTAAATAGCTGAAATACATTTTAGATTCTTTGCTTTTTTATATGCCTAAAAAAATCCTTATCAATTTTTCAAAATATAATAAATGCAAAGCCGTTTTCAAAGCTGTTTGAAATCTATTTTCGCAGACGTGCATTTATTCGGGTGGAAAGAGAAGGCAGTGAGCAAAGAAAGCTATTACCCTTTAGCTAAAATTGGCCAACTCCCTACCTCTTAACACCCTCCCCTTCCCTTACTTTATATCCCTCTCGCTCAATCAATGGCCCCCTTTGTCTTTTTGCAGTAAAAATCCGTCCCTAGCCGATTAAATGCTAGGAATTAGTACTCCATTTTAGCCTACTGTGCACACAAACACTCTAAACAGCTTAGGTTGCACGTCAGCAGAGTGTTTATTATTTACCTTTCTGCGCCGTCACCTGTTAGTGTCTAAATTTGACTGTTGCCTCAAATATTGTTTTTGCAAGTTGATCATTTTTTATTTGCTTATATTATTGGACACTTGCAAAGGAGATTGCATAGGACTCCAGTTAGTTTTGACTAACTCGCTGTTGTTCATTGTTTCAACTACTATGCACTGGTTGCATCATTGTCACTATCAGCCAATCATGCTGCTGTACTATGATTTCTACATGCTTTAGGGTGGATCTGCTTTTGTAGCGTAGGAGATTTGATAAAAAGAAAGGGCTCAGGCGAGGGCTTTTAAAAATGGTTGGAATTTCTTATCAGAGGGTTGGGTCCTCTCCTGTTGTCCATGCAAGTTCAAAATCCATTAACGTCCTCTCTCCTTATTTTCAGCTTCTACTAAACTACAGAGCAGAAGTCAATGGAAGGAGACCAAGGATTGACGTGGATGGATGGTGTCATGAGTGCACTGCAGGAAAGAGGTCTAAATATAATGGAAGCTAGAGCTCTTGTTGGTGATAGGAATGAGTGGAGAGGTGTTGTGAAAGGATAGTGGGATGTTTGGATGCGTTCTAGGGGATGGGCAGGGCACCCGTATGATGCGGCAGGGGTAAACCAGTGAAAGCTGTTGGGCCCTGCTGTTGAAAAGAAGAGTGTGTTGTGTCACCCTGACCCGAGTGACATGGCCGCTTTCTGGTGTCCCTTTTCATCTGGAGGGACGAAAGCATGACCAACTGGGGTGCCGAGGTGCCTAACTTGTTTGGGTGTTTGGGCAATTGGGTTGGCCATGGTCCAAAAAAATTTGTGTGTTTTTTAATGCTATTTATTTCCCTTTTATTTTCTTTGTTATTGTATGTGTGTGTCTTGCTGTCGGTCACCCCTCTTGAGGGATATGACCAAGGTAGATAGCTAGATAGAACTAAACTATAAACCTATCACATGTATACTGACAAAGGAACTGAAGTTCTTTTTTTTTATAAATAAATCGATTTAATGGATGACAACAGTAATATTTCAACATTGCTATTTCTTGTAAGGAAGCAAAAAACTTGGCAAACCCTTTATAAAACTATTGAAAATTATACAAAAATGGAAAAAGCAAAAGGTGTGGCATATTTATAGCAAAAAAAAAAAAAAAAAAGAACGCATTGTAAGCAGGTCAGTATAAAACAGGAATGCACCCATCACAAATTGTAAGGTAAAGCCCGTGGTATTTGAATATTATTCACATTGGCAGAGAGGAAGTACATGCCTGGGCCGCTATATAGGAACAACAGTGGTGTAGAAAACTTGCAGAACAATTGTACATGTGATTCCGAGTAATCCTTAAGCGGACGCCAAAGCCGGTCAATTTTCTTAAGGGACTGGATCGTACTTTGTACTTCCTACTACAGCTCAATTCGACATGTTGGCGATCAGATTTGATTCAGGCAAAACATTGCAAAGTGAGAGAGGAAAGTAAAATAGTTTGAGGGTTTTTCTCTAAACGAGCAAGCACGAAAAGCGCCCTCCGCTATTGGCACAAAAACGACAATAACCGTTGAGGTAAAGTGTCCAAGATGGAGCAAAAATGTGAAACAGAAGCTCTCTTTCCCTCTCTTTTTCCTATTATTCCCATGAATGTTCCAGATCATATTGCAAAGGACAGAAGACACAGAAACACGCAGACAGAAAAGCTCGCCGTTTCCATGTTTGACGTCCGAATCCGTCAAGGGGAGTGAATGAGAAGATCGGGCGTTGGGTTTCAACAAAACCAGAAGCAGTGGTGAAGCTGTGTAAGTGAATTATCTTGTCAGTCACAATAAAATTACTCTCTATCCACATCAATGACACTACTCATATAAAACAACATAAAAAGATTCAAAAAACACAGGAGTCTCCTTTAGTTTGGTTAATAAACGGGTGATGCCAGTCGGTGAATCGTTCCTGGGTTATCGTTTGGGTATACAAATCACTCGCTCCTCTTCGTTTGCTGTACTTCTTCACTCACACATTCTGGATGGCACACGATGCATTTGATTGGCTGCTGGCCACTAACTAAGCTTCCCACCTCTTGGATAAGCTAAAAAAAAAAGTAAAACACGACATCAATATGGCGGAGACACGCATATGAGAGGCCGTTTGAGGAGTAAATCATACTTGCTTTCACATATAATATCACACCCTCACACACAGTCATACACATGGCGAAATACTGATATACTCTCTCTCACATATACTATACTCTCACACACACACATACACAGTGCCGTAGACTTTCTTACACGCTACTATACTCCCACACAGACACTACTTTAGGTTCTTACACACAACTATACTCCTTCACACATACTACTATACTCGCATACACACAATACTATGCTTTCACACATGCTACTATACTCTCACTCACACTATTATACTTTTTCACACATTCTTCTACACGCGCATACACACACTACTATGCTTTCACACATGCTACTATAATTTCACTCACACGATTATACTCTCACATACACTAGTATACTCCCCCACACACACTACTATAGACTCTCACACACACTATAATACTCTCACTCACACACCATTAAAATTGCCATTACTATTAAAAATTGACGTGGGAGTGGCTTCCTGTATAATAATGAGAGAGTATAGTAATATTTGTAAGAGAGTATAGTAGTTTGTGTATGAGAGTATGGTAATATTTGTGAGAGAGTATAGTAGTTTGTGTATGAAAGCAAAGTGGTATGTGTGAGAGAGTATAGCAGACCTTGTGAGAGAGTATAGTAGTGTTTGTGCATAAGTATGACTTAGAGGTAAGACTAAGACTCGGGTTCTGGGTTAGGTAGGACCTAAAATGTCAAACATCACGTTTGGGTCAGGCCGGGCCGGGCTTCTCTGTCGCTGCCTTTTTAAAAAACAAAAATCATCCAACCGGCATTGTTCTTATTCTCTCTGCTTCTCTCTTAAAGTGCCGCACTGGACTCTTCAGGGTGTACTGCTGCTGTGGTTAATGGCCCAATTTTCGATCTGTCAAAATGACGGACAGCCTTAAAATTTTGCCGTCAACTCTTAAAAAACTCTGTCAATGATGGAAAGTTCTCGGTTAGTGTAAGCTCTGCTGACACACTAAATAAAAAATGTAAATGTTTATACACTTGCACCGATACTTGGGATTTTGTTACACAAGACAGGCTTTTATCTGTTATTATAAATCACCTCTCCTCCCGAGTCCTCACAAACAAGAAAGAAAGAATTGTGTTTGCTTAGGGTTTGTTGCTGCAGATCAAGTTAATCCATCAGGCTTTAGGCCCAGTCTCACGTCTAGTACGACTGTGTCTGCATGAGGGAATCGTTGTGCATGTGTGAAAGTATAGTTATTGTGATTTTCTTCTTAAAACAGCCTATCAGACACATACACGCACGCACACGTCACGCAAACTCCCATTAGCAAACACACACGTGGCTGCTCTCACACACTTCCCATATAGTCCTGTACTCAAGGTCTTGTGAGGGTGGTGTAAACAGGCTGCTCCCAGTGTGTGGGGCTGTGGGAGGGGGCCACGCTGGAGGGGTCCCCGATGGTGGTGTAAAGAGGCCTCTGTGTCGGCCCCATGTAGGAGAAGGCTGAATACAGCCCCGGGGCCTGACCGGAGTGGGTGTAGTACGCCCCGGGGGCCTGGTGGTCTCCGTATTCAAACTGAGCTCTGGAGGCCAACGAAGGGAAAGCCGAACCGTAGTGAGGGAGGCTGAGCGGGGTGTAGGTGACGTGTGCACCCGAAGAGGGCGACGAAGAGGCCTCCACGTAGTGGCTCCCCGACCCGGATTCGCTTTTGATCTGGGCTTTGTTGTGGTCGGAGGACGTGGGCGAGCCCTGGGGCTGCTGCTTGGAGAGCCAGGCCGAGTGGCTGCTAGCCGCTGCCAGGGCGTAGGCGTAGGAGGCTGAGGTCCCCCCGGCAGCGGCTCCTGCCTGGGGGTGCCCGTTGGGGGGAAGGTACTGGTCAAACTCGTTGACGTCGAAGGGCTCGATGTTGGACATGACTTCGTTGCTGATCTCGCCGATGTCCATCGTGCCGAAATCGATGTGGGGTTTGGATCCCGATGACCCACCGGAAGTCCCTTCGCCCCCGACGCCGAGGGAACCCCTGGAGCCGCCTGGACCTCCGGACCCACCTGCTGCCCCTTCTCGCTTGCTGTCTGACAGTTTGCCCGACTGGAGATCTGTCTTTGGGGTGGTTGGGGGTGTGGGGGGGCTGTGACCTTGACCTGGAAGAGACAGATATGCTTACTAAGCGACACGAAAAGGAATCACATTTCTGTATGTTGATGAAATGAAATGAAATGATCTGCATTTATATAGCGCTTTTCAAGTCAAGACGTCCCAAAGCGCTTTACAGTGTGCTTCACATTTCCCAATAGGCGCTAACCTGCATATTGGGGGTATTAGGGGTTCAGTGTCTTACCCAAGGACACTTCGACATGTAACACGGAGGAGCTGGGATTCGAACTGCAATCTCTTGATCCCCAGACGGGCGCTCTACCTCCTGAGCTAATGCCGCCCCATGTTGACAAAGACTAAAAACCCAAAATCGTCAAATAAACAAACGAGTAATCCCTAATACTTCTTACGTGTAGTGTAATTTTGAGAAATATGCATGATAGTTAACTCTCGGACAAAAAACAACCACTGTGCTAAACAATGTATAAAGACATTTCATATTGGAGCTGCACCTAACAATGATTTTTTTATGAATCGGTCGATTATTTTTTCAATTAATCCATGAATCTGACTTTTTTCTATAAGATATTTTTAATTTCTTTCTTTTTATTCAAATATTGATGGTTTGGACGTATAGAGAAGAGTGCACAGAACAACAGAATATTCTATAATAGAAAAAAAAACAAGCAAGCAAAAAGCTTAAAAATAAGCTTTTCACAAGCAAATATATGGGATACTTTTCTTTGATAAAAACGCTCTTGAGGCGCCCTCTGCCGAACCAAAGTGCTACTACAAGCATGTGCTCTCAACTCCACTCTTATTTGCATCGATTTGACGCGCGTTGGCTTATAAATCACACGACTCAACAAATCGATGATAAAATCCGTTGCCATCGCATTTAATCATCGTTTATAATCGATCATATCGATTTGTTGTTGCAGTCCTATTTATATTCGAGATCATAGTATCACAACAGAATGATTATGTAAAAATTAGCTCGTATGGCAGGGGTCACCAACCTTTTTAAAGCTGAGAGCTGCTTTTCGTTAACTGATTGCAGTGAATGGCTACCATTTCAATATCCATCCATCCATCCATTTTTTGTGTTGTTATCCTCAATAGGGTCACGGGGATGCTGGAGCCTATCCCAGCTATCTTTGGGCAGTGGGTAGGGGACATTCTGAACTGGTTGCCATTTTAAAATAACAACTTATGTTATTACTACATCATTACCAGGTTTTATTATTCAGAAGTTAAGTCTACCACTAAAAACTTCATATGAGTTACAAATCAAATTTACTAGATGATTGCAAAGACCCATCACTAGTCAGCTATTTTCAGAACATGTCTCTGGCTACTCAGGCACCATTTTGTATGGTATATAAGTACTCTATATTAAACATGTTATTTTTAACATATCTTGCAGTGCTGTTTTTACATGAGAGTCAAATTAAAAAGTCAAATGAAATTCCCCGTAATATCTTGCTTTGGCCATTCTGACAAATTAGGTTATTTAAAAAAAACCTGTGACATAAGAGTTCATCGGGAATGTTTACAAAATTGGCAAACATTGCTTGATTAGACATCCACTTCATTTTTGATTTCATCAGGAATATTCAAACACTAACAACGACTGCTGTCATATTTTCCCCATTTACTTAGTGAATTTACGATCTTTGCAAGCAACCTATTGTGACCAACACAGCAATACAACTACCTTTCACTTGGTGGCAGTAGCTGCAGTGTGCATTCAACAAGAAGTGCTTTAAACCAATACATTTGATTTTTTTATTCCCAATATTTATTGAAATATACTAGAGAATAACTCTTAAAAGAACAGTGTCTACTATTGGACCACTTGATGTTGCTGTATTGTGTTGTGCAATGGATACAAGTGCTACTAAGCACAAAGAAGATTACAAACTACGGAGGCTCCAAGTGACCGAACCACATAATTATCTTCTCATTTTTTAGTTGACGGTAACTGTAGCAGCAACTTGGTGGACAATCATGTCAACTCCCCCTGGGTGAGCCTCATATTATGAAAAATAAATACAAATTACTTGACCTATGATTATGTAAAAAAACAAACAAAAAACAAAACAAACAAAACAAACAATATCCCTTTAACGCACAAATGCAAAAACAAAACAAAAGCCAGTCAGATATTATATTTTCAAACTTAATTCTTCAACTCTGGTTATGAGAATAGATTATCATTAAATAAAAACACAATCTTTCAACTAATGAGACTTTAGGGCCACTCATGGCCACCGTACTTGCGGAAGTGGTTCGATAATCTTTAATTTTGAAGTTTGTATATACAATGTACGATAACCTTCTAAATGTGTTCTAAAAAAAGAAACAAAAAAAAAGACGAATGTGGCTTCCTAGAGATTTTTAGTAAAAGATGGGGGGAAGGAAATATATATCTATTGTTTCATTGATGTTTTTATCCAGATAAGAGCTTCACGTGCTGTATGGATTTTGGAACCTTCCCAGCCGCTGCTGCCATCTCTTGGCTTAGGTTATCATTGCAGCCATCATTGCGCATGCGTTTCTTAGACGCACTCGAACAAACTCATCTTATTTTATCTTTTTGGGTTTTTTGTTGTTGTTGTCTGTTTTTTGGACCGCTATGGTTCTTTCAAGATTTAGGGTTGTTGACCCGTTTCCTATCCCCTTTCCCTGGCATTTGTCTCCGCCCCTCCCCCGTGCCCTCACCCCATGGCGTGCCACCTACTTGCAGAGTGGTGGTGATGATGGTGATGGTGGTGCATTTCACCCAAAGGTGACCCTGCACCACCATTGTGCTCCAAATGCAAGCTCTTGTAGTGCGACTGGGAGTGGCTGGCCTCGCCCTCGCCCGGGCTGTCCGTCTCATTAGCGGGCGTCAGCTTGCCGTTCTTGCGTCTCCGGGGCTGGTACTTGTACTCCGGGTAGTCCTTCTTGTGCTGTTTCCTCAGCCTCTCCGCCTCCTCGATGAATGGCCTCTTGTCGCTCTCGTTGAGCAGCCTGCAGAGAGGAGAACAAGGAGCGGTTTTGACTCCCCTAAAGTCAAGGTGGAAGTTAAAATATGCGTAAATAGCGCGCGTTGGCGCCGTGCGTAAATCGAGACGCGCGCGTAATTGGTTGCTCAAATGACTTGTAGCGCAAATTAAACAGGCGAGGACAAACAACGCGCTTTAGTTGCTGTTTCACTTTTGCGATCCGGTTTATAATTTCCCTCATTTTAGCGAAAATTACACAGGAAGCAAAGTGTTACTCTATGCGTACTGTGTTGTTTTTTTCATACAAACCTCCAAAGTTTTCCGAGGGTCTTGCTGAGCTCCGCGTTGTGCAGGTGGGGGTACTGGTCAGCCAGCTTCCTCCTGGCTGCCTGGGCCCAAACCATGAAGGCGTTCATGGGTCGCTTTACATGCGGTTTTGCTTTGTTTCCGTTGTTAACGCGCACCGGCATGGGCACCAAGGTCCAGTCGTAGCCGTCCAGAACCTGGCTCACCGCTTCCCGGATCCCGATAGGGAATCGATCGTCGTCGTCTTCTGACTTGACCGTGGATCTGTCGTCCCCTGAACCGTCAGCCACGCACAGCGCGGTCAGCTGAGGCGAAGGCCCGGTCAGAGGTGAGTCATGACCGGGTGGAGCTCCCGTATGGCTCGGAGAGAGCGAGTGTGCGTCGTCCGAACCTCCCGGGCTAAGCTCCGCTTCGGACATGCTGTGCTCCTCTCCGGACATTTCCCCACGTTATTAACCAAAATGTGAAATTTGCTTGAGAAGAGTTTTCAAAGAATGGGTAACTTTTGCGAGCAGTGATGACTTTCTTTCTTTTCTTGATGTTTTTAATTCAAAGCCATAGTGGTGCGTAAAAGTGGCTGGATCCTTTTTTACGCATTGAAATCTGCAACGTACACCTGTGAGGAAGCATACAATAAACTAGTTTTAATACAATAATGTTTTACTCGCAAACGTCTTTCTTTTTAAAATATCCAATTTAAAGCCATAGCAGTGCGTAAAAGTGGCTGGATCTTTTTTTACGCACAACGCACGCCCACAGAAAAACATACAATAAACTAGTTTTAAAACAATTATGTTTTACTTACACATTTTGATAGTAAAACATAGATAAATTGTCTTTCACAAACGGTTAAGAAATTACTTGACGAACCTTACAGAGCTTTGTGTATCAAGAGAGCTCGGAAAATTGTAAAGGACATTTCCACCCCGGACGTTATTTGTTTGAGCTGTTTTCCTCGGGTAGACGATTTAGGACCATAAAGTTTCGAACTAAAGAGATTGAAAAAACAGCTTTTTATCTATTAGGTGACAATCACCCGCAATGCTGTAAAATGCTTAAACGGGAATATGCGATATTGCCAACGGATGATTCAGTTCTGCCATTTTATTAGTTCATTTTTATTCGATATTACTTATTCTATACTATTTCGCTTAACTTGTTATCTTAATTGCGTTATTTTAGCTCGTAAATGCTCTTGTAGGATAGGACTTTTTAATTCCGTTGTGCGTTTCACATGCTACACAGACGATACAATATATTCTAAAATGCCCTTTACATCATAATTGCGTAGAAATAATAAAATAAAAAAACGAACTGATTAAAACAAAACGAGTCATTGACTGTAATTATTTTTTTTAAATTACATAACTTACCAGTAGAGACGCGCAGTGGTCCAACATGGGAGTGCGTGTGGCTGGCCGTGGTAGCGATGAATGGTTGCTCTGTGTGGCGACACCGGAGCTTAAAGAGCGCCTTGTGAGAAGGACTGCAAGAGGGAAAGGAAAAAAAAGAGAAGAGGGGGTGCAGGGGGGGGGGGAGATTGAAAGTGGAAAACATTCCCGGAGAGGCAGCATTCCAGCACAGGGACCGAGCCCCGCCCAACGGCGCGCGACCTGCCGCTCCCATTGGCTCTCGCCCCGCCCCCTCACCCTCCCATTGGACCAGAGCAAGATGGCGTTAACGCCCGGTGGCCCGTGCGCGCGCCGTTGGCCACCGCCGCCGTTTGCGCCGGAGAAGAGGTGAGATGTTAGAAACGAATTGACAGTGAGCCCTTTTAGTGGATGGAGAAGGCTAGCTTTGTTGCAAGCGCCGACACGCTACATGAAAACAAATAAACAATCATCCGCTGACTTATTACATCTTGCGGCCGCATTAAATCAGAAAAAGGGGGTAGGGGGAGACTCGGGTGCAATATAAACAGTCCAAATTGGCGGAGCTCTCCGGTTTGATTGGGTGTCATGCAGGAAATGTTTAGTTACGACTCATGGGAGTCAAATATTGAAGGGAGGGAAATGGGTCAGACAGGTAGGGCAGGGCTAAAGTCACATAGCAAAAAAGGCTAATCATCTTTGCATACCGTTGTCCTAAACTTGAATACGTTTTAGTACACTGTACTGTATTCATCTTTCATACATAATGAAATATTTGTTATTGTCAAGTGAAAACACACATCAAATAAGATAAAAACCATATGCTCATTGAGAGTCAAAACTGTACTCTTTAAGTGTCAAATTAACACTACGATTTGAAATGAAATGAAACGAAATGATCTGCATTTTATATAGCGCTTTTCAAGTCAAGACTTCCCAAAGCGCTTTACAGTGTGCTTCACATTTCCCAATAGCGGCCGTGCAGCCATGTAAGGCGCTAACCTGCTTATTGGGGGCATTAGGGGTTCAGTGTCTTACCCAAGGACACTTTGACATGTAACACGGAGGAGCCGGGATTCGAACTGCGATCTCTACCTGCCGGCCCTATTAAGTGCATTGACTGTAAATTAAACAGTGTATATAATTGAACACTTGTAGGACCCTATGTTCACCCGAGTATATTGTTCAAAGTTTACTCTTTAAGTGTTGGAGTAATACTATTATAAGTACACTTAAATACTATTAAAATAATACTTGGATGATGAACTCTACCTAACTTATTCTATTATAAGTACACGTAAAATAACTAGAGCATTTAATTAAACACTTGTAGGACCATATTTTCACAGGGGTAAAATTATAAGTTTACTCGTTACGTGTTAGAGTAATACAATACAAGTACACTTAAATTAATACTTAGAGGATTAACACTATAGTCAAGTCAAGTCATGTTTATTTGTATAGCCCTTAATCACAAGGAGTCTCAAAGAGCTTGTTGTTTTGTTTTTCAGTACTATGCTTTATCATTCAGCCCGCTTTGTAACGTTATAGAGCATAATATTTTATTAAACTTTCATTTTTTTCGTTTCAAAACAATTCAGGTTACTTATACAAGCCTTAAACATACTCGTATAAACCTTAAACATACATTCCATACAAAATATAGCACTGAGGCAACTCACGTGTAAATTCAACTTACGAAAGATGGTCCGAAATCTCATTCGTAAGTAGGGTAGGGTCTGTATTTAAATAAAGAAATTCCAATTAACGAGCTTCATGGACAAAAAAAAATATATCTTGTAATTATATTTACACCAGTGAACGTATAACCCTTCTTTTCACAGAGTATTAAATTATCCCTGGTAATTTTGATGTGAATTTTTTTTTGTCATTTTTCAAAAACGTACTCAATTCAGTGACACTAGAAAGTGTTAGTTTGTCGTCCACAGATTTTGAAATGACATTTAAAAGCTGTTTTTAAAGGTTCTAGAAGCCTAATCTTATTTTTGTGTGTTCATTGCGACAAATACCTCTTTTATTTTAAAAGTCTGTAAGTGTTAGGTGAATCCTATTATAACTACACTTAAAATAACCACCGTTAAATTAAACTCTCAACACTTCAGTACTTTAGTGAACATATGGTCCTTTTTACAGAGGGTAAAATTAACACTGGTGATTTTACTGTGCAGTTTTGACAAACATAAATGGGACACCCCCCCTCCCTTAAGAAATTGAACTACAAAAAGAAAAATAGATTTTTATCATTTTTACTTGACAGTGATGAATCATTGCTTCGTTTTGCAGCATGATTCGCTGCTTAATTCCAAACCACACAGCAAAATCATACTATGTTTGTCGTCCATACCCAAGTGTTGGTTTCACACTTTTGTAGTGTTTTTTGTTCCAAGGATCTCAGCAGCCTAATCTTATGTGTTTTTTAGTGCAAGAAATTAGTAACACTTTGAAAAGTTCTAAATTAACAAAAAAATAGGTGAAGTTACATATTAGGTCTAGTTTTGATCTATCTTGGATTTTATATCATTACTGTCACGAGAACAACAAAATTGTGTATATTTTTCCCAGTAAGATGAAAATAAAAACACAATTATTCCCTCCAACTGAATTTTGGACATGTATACCTTCAAACAACGATACACTTGATATTTACAGATTAAGGAAACTTATTAAATAACTCCTGAAACAACCAGGGCCAATTTAAAAAACAAACAACTAAAAAATAAACTAATGACGCTTGAAAAAAACTATTTGGGGACTATTTGAAACACAATAGACTAGAATAGAATAGAATAGAATAGATAAGAATAGAATAGAATAAAATAGAATAGAATACAATTCCCTTTGTCTTTATACAATAACACAACAAAATTGGAGAGCCTTCCCATTCTGTTACAGTTAAAGCAAAATAGAAAATAAAAAATGTGCAAACGGATAAAAAAAAATAAGATAAAATAATATATGGTCCTTTAATGATATATTCAATACATGTGTGCATATTCGCAGTGCCAGTAGTACATTGCATTATGCCCAAGAATGAAGTAGATGGGAGTTCAAGGTTGAAAGGGCTCTTGTAAAGAAGCTACTCGGATAGTTAACAAGAAATTAAACGATTTGCTCTTTAAGTAACTCTTAAATAACTCATCCAGGGACGATTTCGAGAATAAAAGAAACTAAAGTACAAAAATCCTGTGGTAATTTGTTTATATACAGTTCTAATATGTTTGAACATATATTGATCTATGTATTTGGAGATTTAATTCCACCTTTTTAAACCATATTCTGGTTTGTCATGTCGGCACACTATTTATAATTCTGTTTTCACAAGACGAGCTCATCAATAATGGCTCATTGTGATTTACTAAATCGAATAAAACGAATGTGTCCTCACAAATATCTCCTTTAATGTTTGTTGATGATCTCCCCAGGTCAAAGAAACGCAAACTATTGACTCACTTGTTCATTCCCAGACAGACTCTGCGGTTGTTTAAAGCGAACAGTTAAGAAGCGACCATTGAAAAGAAAGAACAAGCGCACATTCATATGTTTGTCAACCGGGGGATTTTTTCGTCCCTCCTTTTCCCCTAGTTGGACTTTTAATTCAAGCGTTCCTCTTCCTGCGAGCAAAGCGCAACTGATGCGCCACGTCTCGCTTTGCGGCAATGCGCAAAGGCCGCAATTCGCGCGTGCGCAACACGCGCGCGGAACAGCATGGCAACAATGACGCCAGTGTCCCCGATGGCTCTCGCTCGTCTCTCTTTGCTCTCTTTGTCCGCATCTCAGGTGAATTGTAGCCATGTGATCAAACGCCCAAGCCTCTATCCATTAACCCTCGTAAATGAAAAAAATGGGGAACAAAAAGAAGTTTTGTGCTGCAAACATGAAGAGAGGAAAGGAGGGGAAAAAATGATAACAGAGAGCGATGTGTGCGTCCTTTCTCCCCTTATGTCCGAGCATTGACACTGGTCGCGCACATTGAGAAATTCCTCCTCAGTGAGAATGGATCGAGCTCCTGCCTGCTCTCTGCATTTGATATATTTCTTTTCCACACTCGCCTTACTGGATTTATGAGGGGGTGAAGGTGCTTGGTGAGGGAGGGAAGGGGGTGAGAAAAAAAGAAAGGGGAGGGGGGTTACCTCCAGGCTGCACCCCGCTGATGGAGCCGTCGTACCAGGCCTGGAAGTGAGTGTATTAATTTTTCGTTGTGTGAGTGTGCGTAAAAGTGCTTGCTATTTAAATTGGCGCAATGCGCGAGGGAGGAAGCTGCGGTTTTGCGCAGAAAAGTTGACTTAATGCACTTGGATGTGCACGACCCCCAGGGAGCCAAATGCCGCTCTGTGCGCGATGTAATTACACTCGTCAACCAAGTGCGAGTTATTTATTTGGGCGCTTTATATTCCATGCAAAAATGTACTATTCATTTGTATAGTCCTTGATTTTAAGGGCCATCACCATCCTAAACAAGCGTAAAACTGTGAAAAAATATATTTGCGGCTTATTTATTTATATCACTGTTGTTACGATGCACTATTCTTTCATTGCATTATTATTATAAGTCAAGTCGTATTTATTTGTATAGCCCTAAATCTTAAGGGTCCATTTGCACCCTAAACAAGAACATAAAACTGTGAAAATACATATTTAGTTTTTGTTGTTGTTGCTCCTAAATTTTATTGCAATACTTTGCATTGCACTGTTGTTAAGAAACACTATAATTTTGTTGCACTATTATTATAAGCATAGTGGTATTTGTTTGTATAGCCCTTAATCTTAAAGTCCATCACCACCCTAAACAAGCGCACAAAACTGTGAATATATATATTTGCAGCTTATTTAGGATTTGTCTGTTGCTGCTAAATGTTATTGCAATACTTTTTATTGCACTGTTGTTACGATGCACTATTCTTTCATTGCACTATTATTATAATTCAAGTCGTATTTAATTGTATAGCCCTAAATCTTAAGGGTTCATTTGCATCCTAAAAAATAACACAAAACTTTGAAAATATATATTTGCGGCTTTTTTAGTTTTTGTTGTTGTTGCTTTTCATCACACTGTTTTTATGAAACACTATTATTTCGTAGCACTATTATTATAAGCCTAGTTGTATTTGTTAGTATAGCCCTTAATATTAAAGGCCATCACCACCCTGAACAAGCACGAAAAACTGTAAAAATATATATTTTTCGACTCATTTATAGGATTTTCTATTTTTGCTGATGAATGTTATTGCACTACTTCTTTCTTATGATGCACTATTCTTTCTTTGCACTATTATCATAACGCATAGGCCAGCCTCTAAGCACTACTTTGTTAATATTTTGCCTGTTTTATCTAGTTTTATACCGTTTTTTTCCATATTTTTCTGTGGCATGTCTAATTGTGTTGCATGAAATGTTTCACAACGTTATTATCAATAAAGAGGACTCCATTTAATTCTGTAATCACAGAAAGTCACATAGGTCTGTGCAGACCAGAAAACAAACCCCATTTCATAATATACAAATGTAAATTATAAAAAAAATGTTTTTTTTTTCGAAATAAACAACAACATTTTCATGAGAAATTGTCATCAATAGCAAGGTTTTGATGTTTTTATCCCTCCCCCCAGAATAAATTTTCTCCGAAGTTAGCCCCAAACTGAAGCAAATTAATCATGCTTAAAAATATTTATCGAATCATCCCCTTTTATAACGTTTAATTTAAATGTACAATTATGCAAATCGAAATAAATGTTTTTTCTCATTCCTGGCGCATATAGGATCGGTTGAAAAGGCCTGAAGCCTTCGAGTTCTCTAAATTGAAATGGGCTCACGGCACAGAAGCGACGAGGACAAAAATAATACGCGTTGCAAAATCCGTTGATAAAATGTTCAGCGGTTTGTTTTCCTTCGCCTGCAGGTTGTTCTCATGCTCGATCCGCAACACAGGCCTTCTTCATTCCCCCATGTAGCGTTGAAATTTACTTGAATTTACACACCGCAACTGCCCTTTTCTGTAAATTTTTGAGTTTAAGAAAGGATTTCTTTCATGGGCCTTGGAGGTTAAAGGAATGAGTTAATTAATACGCGGTTATAACCAGAAATGACTTTCTTTTTTGCAAGAAAATGATCATTTTTGTTACTCAAAGATATATTGATGTAGTTCAATTTGCAACTACGGTATAGGCCAAACAAATAATTCGATAAATAATAATGATAAATTAAATCCATACAAAATAACCACCAACTCAGAACATGAAAAAAATTAACATGACTGTACCTAGACACAATAAACTGCTCTTAAAATAATCAGAATTAGAATCGTCTTTGTTGTCATTGATAACGTAACCAAAATTGTTTGCAACTAGATTAGACATGGTACTCCAGGATACGCACGTAATAAAGAGATAAATAAGATAAAAAGAATATCAGGTAATAGACAGAATAGTTACAAGACTGGCATTAATTGTACGGCCAGAGTTGTAATGATTGCGAAATGAAAAATACTGCAATAAATAAGAAGAAAACCACTTTTTCTATACAACAAAAACAAAATCAGGAAAAAGTAACATAAAAAAATGTAATTATTTAATTTATTGCCAGGAATTGATTATGTTTTAAAGCTATCGGGGAAAAATACTTAACACGTTAGTTCAGCCTGCTTGATAAATGTGTTAACACATTATTAATAGCCCCCAAATTTATGGAATTTATATGAATTTACCTGTCATGACGCAAATAACCTGAGAAGAAACAGAATACGATGTAAGGCTCTTTTGAAGCCGAGAGCTGAATTTTTGTTACTGGTTAGCATGAAGGGCTTCTAGTTTATTACTATGTTGTTATTATGTTTTTACTGGTTGTTACCAGTATGTAATTATTGAAAATACGGTTAAAACAGTCAACCATCAAAACATCTATTTTATATAAGAGCACTGAGTGTTTGAGATTTATAAATTATAGACTAACTTTTGAAAGAATTCATCATGTATTTAAAGACACTGATCAGGTCATAGATTTCTTGTGGCAATTACAAATCAAACGACCTAGAAAATCCCAATGACACATCACTGGTGAGCTATTATCAGACCCTTCTCAGGTGTCCTGAAGGGGCTACTACGTTGGTGACCCCGATTTGGGAACCGACAACTAAAATCAACGTGGTGTGTAAAATACTCTGAGACTGGAATCAAATAAACTGAACTAAACTAAACTAAACTAAACTAAACTAAACTAAACTAAACTAAACCCCCCAGATTATAGTAGTTTATTCATTTTCCAAAGAACTTAACCTTTCTAGGGGTCACCCTGGACACAGGGTACACACATTACAATAATTCACTCATATAACCATGCCTAGGGACAATTTGGGGTCCCCAATCCACCTGCATGTTTTTGGAATGTGGAAGGAAACCTGAGTGCCTGGGGAAAACCCAGTCAGGCGTGGGGAGTACATGCAAACTCCGCACAGGGAGGTCTGCAGCTGAAATTGAACCCTTAGAATGGGTGAGGCGGATGTTTTAATATATAGAATTGTATATCTGTATACACATCTAGACACATATATATTTCTGTGTGTGCCTGTTGATCAGTAGATGTTGTGTCTGCAAGAAAGGAAGGGGGGAAGGAAAATAGAACTCACATGGTGCATCAGGGCTTGCGCTAACCTGCCATGTGACTGCACTAATAGGCCTCTCCATATTTGTACACACATAGACACTAACACAAACGCATAAACACGCACAACAACCACAGTGTCACAAGAGTCTGAGACACAACTTTTCTGGGCAAGGGGGGGAAGGGAGAAGGTCTCATGATCTTCCGGAATAGGTGAAGAGGTCATTCCTCAGGTGCACAAAAAATCAATTGAGAAGATAGATTCGACATGCAACAGCTACCTGGCAAAAGTTGTGATCACATAGATTTCTTGTGGCAATTAGAAATCAAATGACCTAGAAAATCCCAATGACACATCACTGGTGAGCTTTTATCAGACCCTTCTCAGGCAAACCCTTCTCAGGTGTTCTGGAGGGGCTACTACGTTGGTGACCCCGAATGTGTAACCGACAACTAAAATCAACGCGGTGTGTAAAATAACTATGTTTGTGATCACAAATTTCGGAGTGAATTCCAAGAAGTCTTTTACTGATTTTGGTATTGATAAGAGTTTTTATTTTTTAGGAATTGGGTGTTTGGCATTTTTCTCTCACACACAATTGAAGGTCATTTTATTTTCCACTCTTTGAAAAAACAAACAACTACAGACACTTTGGTACATACTTTAGAGTACTCCCAGAATGTTAATGTCACGACCGGTACTAGCGGTGGACCCAAATGCGTAACATCTCACAAAATGCCTTATTAAGGGATCAGGGAAGTCAGGGAGAGGGGAAAAGACAGCCCCCGCAGGGCCGGAGAGCCGAGCGTGATCGTGGACCGGACAAGTCGGGTAGCCGGGACCGGCGAACGAATCGTGATCGCGGATCAGAACAAATTGGACAGCCGGGACGGGAGAACGGAGCGTGTTTGGAGATCGGAAGCATGTCGGGCAGCCGGGAAGGGAGAATGGAGCGTGGTCAGAGATCGGAACAAGTTGGGCAGCCGGGACGGGAGACGGAGCGTGGTCGGAGATCGGAACAAGTTTGGGCAGCCGGGACGGGAGACAGAGCGTGGTCGGAGATCGGAACAAGTCGGGTAGCCGGGACGAGTGGGAAGCCAGGGTTCGGGGATGGATTCAGGAAACAGAATTGGGCGGGATACGGGTTGCTGAAACGGGAGAACGGAGCTTGGTTCGGGGATCGATACAGGATACAGAATCAGGATACAGGTAGCCGGGACAGGAGAACAGAGAGTGGATCAAGAATTGATACAGGAATCAGAATCAGGATAAGGGTAGCTGGGACAGGAGAATGGAGCCTGGATCGGGGATCGATACAGGAAACCGAATCAGGATACGGGTAGCCGGGTCAGGAGAACAGAGCTTGGGTCAGGAATCAATACATGAATAAGAATCAGGATACAGGTAGCCGGGACAGGAGAACGGAGCTTGGATCGGGGATCGTTACAGGAAACAGGTCAGGATCAAAATGGGAGCCAGAATCAAAAGTGCTTGCCTTGCATGCGCTGAGGTTCGCAGATGGACTGACCACAAGTGAATGAGACTGACATGTTTAAATAGGAGGAGAACTAATTAGGAAACGGGTGGCAGTTGGGGCTGAACGAGTGAGCGCGTGTAAGGGGAATTGGCAAATCATGATAGTTAATTTTTTTAACAGATTTTATTTATTTATTGCTATATTTGATTGTTTGTTTGGTGATTTTTTATGTATTTATTTATTTACTTATTCATTTATTCTGTTTTTTTTAATTTACTTATTTATCCAATCCAAATTTACCAATTTCTACATTTTCCCCATGTTGAGGGTTTTGAGTTTTTCCTTGCCCTCATGTAGGTTTTAGATCAGGGGATGGTGTAATAATAGTCTGTAGTTTACAAACGCGTAACGTTTCACACCAAGAGTAGTCAAGCATGGGAAAACAGACGCCAACGATTCGGCGATCGCTGGGCAGGAGAAGCAGGAAGCCCTCGAGATCGTAGCATGGTGGGAGGGCGGAAACGAGTCGGGCAGCCGGGACGGGATATCAGAGCGTGGTCAGAGGAAGGAATCAAGTCAGGTACCTGGAGATGATCGGGAAGCCAGGGGCAGACGAGTGGGATACAGCAAAGAACAGGACAGACGGGAGTCAAAAAGTGCTTGCCTTGCATGTGCGGAGGTTCGCTGACGGACTGACAAGGAGTGAATGAGAGTGTTGAGCTTAAATAGGAGGGGAACCAATCAGGAATGGAGCAGAAGCTGGAGCCAAACGAGCGGGTACAGGTGAGGGCAATGGGCAAATCATGACACATTCATTCATTCATTCATTCATTCAATCTGTGGTCTCTGCAGCCCTTTGAGTCTCCTTGTGATTAAGGGCGTCACAAATAAACATGACTTGACTTGAAGCAGTGAAAGATAAAAAAAAGCTTAAAATAATGGGAATTCGAGGTATGTAAAACATCTGTGAAGACCATCAGAATGACTGTTTTTCGAATAGTACTTTGGACTTGTCGGACCGCAGCGCCTTTCCGCTTTGTATACCCTAGATTAGCTAATTGATATTTTACCTTTGTGTGCTACTTTTAACCCACATTCCAAGATATTAAGACAAACTTATGGTGACCAACAAAGTTTTTGGGAAGTGAACCCAATATTTTTTCTGAACAATCTTGACCTGGGAGCGGCAAATCTACAGATTTGCTGAATATTTAGATGTTGACACTGGAGCTAATGAAATCAAGAGGACATTGTTCTTGATTTGTGTTCGATTTCCCCAGATATACTGTCGTTATGTCGGTTCAGAAATGAAAAAGGGGACTGACATGACAGAGTTTAAATACTGACAGGGAGCCAATCTGTCAACAAGCTAGCCCACGGGCGGGGCCAATTGGGCGCCATGGCAACCGTGATACTTCAATTTCTTCCCCATTCCGGCAGCACTCCTGTCCCTATCTTTCTCAGATAGCATTTGAAGGTACAATTGTGCATGCTCACTCAGCTCCTTTGGACATCCAACACGGGCCCTGTCGTGAGTGCATCCTGATATCCTGATTTTTTTTAAACGCTTAAGGATCTTGGCCACTGTCCCGCAGCTCAACTTCAGGGTGTTGGCAATCATCTTGTAGCCTTAGGCAGCCTTCTTGTAGTGCCACAATTCATTATTATGGTCCCCGGACAGTTCCTTGCCATGGTGTGCCATATTGGGTGTTTCATTGACCAATTAGACGGAGTGTACTTCAAATTGAACACACCTTCCCCTTATTCATACCTGAGACCTAGTAAGAGTAAATCACATGGTATTTTGGAGCAGTACTTTGTTTAGACATACAGGAGTGTAGTGCCTTTGGGGTGTACTCGCTTTTGTGGCCAGGGGTTAAATTTTGATGGCTATATTTTGATTTTTTTAAAGGGGAAACATAAAGTTACTGTACTAGAAAAGCTTTACACTGACTTCGTTTCATTGTGTGAAAACGAGGTTTATTCAGTGTTGAAATCTCTCCAGAAATGTAAGGGATGTACTCACTTTTGTGACATACTGTAGGTCAAGTACTACACACTCTCCTACAATCCGTGGGGAATTCCTAAACTTTATGACATCGGATGTAGAGAAAATAACACCGAGCGTGGAAAAAAAGAGGGAAAGGGAACAATGCAGGGGACGATAAGCTAGTAGAAGTCAAATATTCACATGCCGGGTCACATTTTGCATTAAATAGACGAATAATTGCTGGCAAGGCATTCCTCCTTCTCGTGTCACCGCAGTGAAAAGAATGCGGACATTTGTTCCGAATGCTGACAAAAAGAGTCTGAAATGAAGCAGATTTTCCAACATTCCGAACAGAAATTGACTGGTATGAAACCCGGAAAGGCGAGGCGGGAAAAATGGATTGGTTGATGAACCGTTGATGGCTGTTAAATCGTGTCACGGACCAAACGGAGGATATGTACTAGCTGAGGTACAATTGATTCAATTTGATTACGGTCTAAAAAGGAACAAGATGACATCATTAATGGCAGGGTTTTTCAACCAGTGTGCCGGGGCACACTAGTGTGTCGTGAGACCTGTCAACCTGTACGTTTTTGCCGTACAAAGTACGTTTATTATGCATTTTAAGACGTGTACGACGTACGAGAAAATCTGTACGGAAAAACGCAAATTTGTCAATGATTGGTATCATCCGGTATACACCGACTATCACGAAACGGCAAATCAATCAAGTCAAACGAGTTCGCCGCGGTAGCCTCTATCTCGGTATCGTTTTTTTTTCATTGCAAACGGAGCGAGCGGTTTGATGCTACTGTGTGCATGCATCTGCCGCCTCAGATTTCATATGGTAGTTATGCAGTGAAAGGAAGTCCATCTCTTTTTAGAGAACCGGCTTTTTCGGCTCAACTCATTAAAGAGTCTGAAACGGCTCACTTGCTTTGATGCATTATATTACGAATTATGATGTATAAAGAAGTTAAGAAAAAAAGAAAGTATAAAAGGCGAAAATGAAAAAAGACAGGTTTGTGATTATCCCTTTAATCAGTATAATAACAACAATCATTTAATGCAGAAAATGAATTCATAATTTGAATAAGAAAATGTATTATTCTACTTCATTATATTTGCATGTATTTTATCCTTCTACAGTGAACGTCCAAGCTATTTAATTTTTGAACCTTTTTTATGATAAACCTCATTCATGTCGAGCAACTCAGTATCTCACAACAAAATGTTAACTAAAAATATATGTGATATAACAAGGGCAGCACGGCAGCGCGGTGGTTAGCGTGTGTGCGGCACAGTTTGGAGGTCATGGGTTCAAATCCAGCTACCAACCTTCCTGTACAGAGTTTGCAGGTTCTCCCCGTGCTTGCGTGGGTTTCCTCCGGGCACTCCGGTTTCCTCCCACATTCCAAAGACATGCATTTCAGGTTGATTGGCCGGTCCAAATTGTCCCTAGGTGTGAATGAGCGAGCGAGTTGTCTGTCCCTGTGTGCCCTGCGATTGGCTGGCAACCAGTTCAGGGTGTCCCCTGCCCTCTGCCCGATGATTGCTGGGATGGGCTCCAGCACCCCCGCGACCCTACTGAGGATAAGCGGTGTAGCTAATGAGATGAGATGAGATGAGATGATATAATGAAACACATGTACAAGATAACATGTCAAACTAATTAAATAAACATGTTTGAAAACAAATATGGTTTTTATTATATTCTTTTTATAAACAAATTGTTAGGGTCTGGCTTGCATCTGTCCACCAGGGGGCTTAAAAGAATAAAAATGACAGAGGCTGAAGCAACAAAATGGCTAAAGGACCTTGCCGGTACAGGGAGCTGAAACGGCTTGGTGCTCTTCAGGTCCAAGCCTGAGAATAGATTCCTCTGCTGCAAGGAGAGTCCCCATTCACTTCCGCTCGCTGGCCTTGCTGCGAGGAGAGCACCCAGCCACTTCAGGTGTCACAAGCCAGAAACGGAGACAGGACCCAATAGCGTTCGTTTTACTCAGTCATTTGAGAAAGAGAGCAGTGCTTGCTTCCACGATTCAATGATCGTCAGACACGGGTAGCTGATGGCAGCAACGCGGAAGAGGATAGTCGTGGGCGGCAGGAAAGCTGTTCGATAGCCGGGACGGGGGAGCAAGGGCGGTAACGAGTCCAGAAAAAAGGTCGGCTACATGTATCAGGCAGGAAACGGGGCAAAACAGGTCGATGGCCGGGACGGAAGAGCAGGGCAGGAACGGGTCCAGAAACAGGTCGGCAACGGGTAACAGGCAGGAGAAAACAGGGTAGGAGATTGTCAGAAGGTACGGAGCTTGCCTAGCAAAAGCGTATGTTCGCAGGACGGTCTGACTGCTTCCTTTTGGAAGCCGGGGGTTTAAAAAGAGTCAGGGAACCAATCGGCGACCGGGGCTGTTGGCGCCAACGGGGCATTCGTAGGTGCCCCGAATCAGTAATCATGTCATCATGTCCCTGTACCGGCCGTACTTTTCAGCCGTCCCATTGCTGTAGCCCTAGTAATCCTTTTTCTTTTGGGCCCCATCCACTTCAGCTATCACCTACCTGCCGCGGCTGCAAGTAAAGTCCCCGGCCTCTCCGGCTCCCTGCCCCGGCTGCAAGAAGAGTGCCCGGCCTCTCCGGCTCCCTGCCTCAGCTGAGAGGAGAGACCCAGACTGCTTCGGCTCTCTGCCCCAGCTACAACGAGAGTCCCCGACTGCTTCTGCTCCCTTCCCTGGCTGCAAGGAGAGTTCCCGACTGCTTCCACTCCCTGGCTCCCTGTTCCGGCAAAAAATTTCAGCCATCCTTTTGCTGCAGCCTCTATATTTTTTTTTATCTTTTGGGCCTTCTGGTGGACGGAGGAGCCTCAGACCCTAACACCATTATGTGGTCATGCAACAATACAGAATGTAGAATGGCTTATTTCGTTTGATGATGCTGTTTAATGTTCCACTGCTAAAAACAATAGAATATATTAAAAAAAAAAGTAAAGATATTGCATATTTATTTGCCGATTATTTTTCTTTTTGAAAGAAATTGTTTATTTTTGGATCAATTGTACTCATTTTAAGTATTTTTTAAAATTATTTTTCTAGAAATACTGGAAAAACAGGTAGCGAAAGAAACCAAAATGAATAACCTGTTATACCTTCCGAGCCACAGTGACCTGTTATGATTACTGATGTGACTTAGCTCATTTGGCTCTGATTGGCTCCCTGTCCCTATTTAAACCCAGTCCTGTCAATCTCCTGTTGTCAGTTCGTCTGCAAACCTCTGTGTATACTAGGCAAGCCTTTTTCGACCCTGACTCCCACCTGTCCCGTTTTTGCTCCCGTTTGTGTCCGGCTACGACCTGTTTTCATCCCGACCACGCCTTGCTCTCCCGGTCCCAGCTACCGACCCGTTTTTCCGACCCTGACACCACCATCGCTCGCTACGGAAGATCCACTTCCGTGTTCGGAACACAATCGGAGTACAAGAGCGACTTGCTTCCCGCGTCCAGCGAACACCGGCTCGTGGGCGCAGCCCTTCCTCTTTCCTTCAATAAAACCTGTGGTAAACGTTACGCAATTGGGTCCTGTTTCCGTTCTGGTCCTGACAGTGACCACAAATTGTATATTAAATCAAAACGTTATCAATTTCGCAACAGGATCATTTAAGTTTAAAAAAGTGATTCATCTAACTAATTAATTTGTAGTACTTTTTAATGGAGGGTGTACCTCGAAATGAAAAAATTACAAAAGTGTCCCTATGGGAAAACATTGGGAAACAGTGCTTCTCAATTATTTTCGGTCCCGACCCCCCTCGGAAGAAGAAATCCTCTCTTTAAGGCAGGGGTGTCAAGCATGCGACCCATGGGCCTGATCAGGCCCGCCAAGGGTTTTGTTCGGGCCTGTGAGATAAAACCTGGAGTAGCGCAAGAGACAAAGGAGCTGTCGGTTATTTTTCTTTCTTTTTTTCCATCACGTTCTCTCTATTTATCACTCTCTCTCTATTCCTTTCTCTTTTCTCTTCCTTTCCTTTTCCCATTTTTTCCTCTCTCTCTCATTTTTCTTCCTCTTTCTCTCTTTTTTATTTATATCTCTCTCTTCTCTGTTTTAATTTTCTCACTTCTTCTCTCTTTTTCTTTCACTATCACTCTCTTTCTCACTTTCCATTAGTCTCTCTCTCCTCTCTTCTCTCTCTTTTCCCTCCAACTTTCTTTTCTTCTTTTTATCTATTTTTCTCTGTGTCTTTTACTCTCTTTCACTCTCTTTCACTTTCTTTTTTTCTCACCTTTATCCTATCTTTCTTTCTCTTTTTTTCATTCCCTCTTTCTTTTTATTTTCTCTCTTTCTATTTTTTATTCACTCTCTCTTTGTCCCTCTCCTTTTCCCCCTGTCTCTGTTTCCTTTTTCTGATTTTCTCTCTTTCTCTCTTTCATTCTCTATCGCTTGCTCTTTCTCTTTCCCTCTCTTCTTTCTGTCTCCTCTTTTTTCTTTCTTTTTCATCCGCCCTTCTTTTATCCCTCTCTCTCTTTCCTTTTCGCTCTCTTTTTCTCTCTATCTATTTTCCCTCCCTCTCTCCCCTTTTCTCTTTTTGTCTAGTCCTCTCTCTCTCGCTCTCTTTCTCTCATTTTCTCCCTTTCTCTTTCTTTCTCACACACTTTCTTTCTCTCTAACTTCCTCTTTCTCTTCCTCTTTCTCTTTCTTTCTCTTTCTCAATCTCTCTCTTTCTCTTCCTCTTTTTCCTGTCTCTTTCTCTTTATCAATCTCTCACTCTTTCTCTCTCTGTCTCTCTCTCTCTCTTTTCTCTCACTCTCTCTTTCTCAATCTTTCTCTCTTTCTCTCTCTGTCTCTCGCTCTCTCTTTTCTCTCACTCTCTCTTTCTCAATCTCTCTCTCTTTCTCTCTCTGTCTCTCGCTCTCTCTTTTCTCTCACTCTTTTCTCTCCCTCTTTACTTTTCTCTCTTTTTATCTATTTTCTCCCCCTCTCTCTCTCTGTCTCTCTCCGTTTCTCTCTCTCTCTCTTTTCTCTCCTTCTTTACTTTTCTCTCTCTTCATCTATTCTCTCTCTCTCTCTCTCCCCCTTTTTTCTTTTCTCTCTCTTCCTCTCATCTACCAGTCAAGACCCCGTGAGATTTATTCGCGGCCCCCGAGCCAAGTTGAGTTTGACACCCCCGCTTCGGGGCATGCACGGAACTAGGAGCTGTCAGTCTGCGCGGGGGAATTCCAAATGGCGGCCACCGATAAAGAAAAAATCCAAATCATGTGATCCGAAGCCTCGGACGAGCAGTTCCAAACATACTGTACACCTCGTTAAGAGTCCGGATCAAGAGTTTGATGATACGGCGGTGTTGCCGTGACTGCCTGGCCGGGGGGCCATATATCATCTCGATGTCTGCGAAGGGTCACGTTGAGAACGGGTCATGAGACGGTGACACGCGTGTTGATGAAAAACTCTATTTAGTTACAGTTACTTCAGTTCAAAAGTCAATTGTTTTATATCATAGAATATTCCGTTTTATGGTCTTTTTTCTATCAGTCCAAAACGTTCATATTTGAAGAAAGGGGAGAAAATGAAAAATATCTTTAAGAAATCCAATATATCCGAATAATTGACCGATTCATCGATTATGAAAACAATCGTTAGTTGGACAGACTTTGTGTAATCGCTTGTCATGTTTTCATTCATGTTGTAGAGTAGATTACCGTAAATTCCGGACTATAGAGCGCACCTGATTATAAGCCGCACCCACCACATTTTAAGAGGAAAACAGCTTTTATACTTACACAAGCCGCACCTGTATATAAGCCGCATGCGCCCACATTAAAACATGTAACACAATCACAAAAGTAACCCATACCCGACTTTGTGTCCCGCGATTGTAACTGAATATAAAGTACACAGTCCAAAAAACCACAGCCGGCTAAATAAACGAAAAATGATACCGGTACTTAAGGTTTGATGCAGACCTGCAGAGTCCGGGTCCCGTTGAAAGGAATGCAAGGAAAAAAAGCCTATATTTCCAAAGGTAAGGGTGGGAAAATATATATCCACTATTGTCCGCTGCGTCCACAAACACGTCTCATCTTTACTCCACTTCCCGTCAGCCCCCGTTGTTTTCGCCCCTTCTTTTTGATTCGCCCGTGGAAAACATATCAGAATAAGTCTCTAAAATTAATACATTACAAATATATACAGTTGCAAATACATATTATACATGGTTACTCATATTTACAAAGAAAGACGGTACATCGAAAGAGTTTTCAAAGCTTTAATAATAATAATATAACTTTCATCCCAAACCGTGACTGTGACAGGTAGCAACACGCTACTAGCAACACGCTTGCAAAACAGTAAAAGGGTCTGTCAAAAAACGATACCGTACTTTTAAAAATCACTGTAAACCGTCCTCATCTTCCGCCTTATAACTGACGCCATCAAAGTCGTCTTCCTCAGTATTGGAAAGAAACTTTGTCATATAAACGTCGTCCCACGCTCCCTTATTCCAAAACATATTCCAAAACACGCTAGCAACACGCTTGCAAAATAAAGATGCGTGCAATAGCTGTTTCCTTCTTTATCGGATTGCTCGATTGCTTTTAGCTTGAAAGCTGCGTCATGTGCCTTTCTTTTTGCAATTTGCATGATGAGGGTAAGTTTACGCTAATTTAATTTGTGCACAAACTAAGAAGTTGCAGTCTTCCTCGGCGCATATATTCCAGCGGTCTAAATCTTACTTCTTGTACCCGAGCGGCTGTTAGAAAAATGACTAAAATTGGCCGCATCACTGAACAAGCCGCAGGGTTGAACGTTTGGGAAAAAAGTAGCGGCTTATAGTCCGGAATTTACTCTACTCTAAAAAGAAGTGTAATACCCGTCACTAATACCTTGCGCTTTATAATTACATACCTGTCAACAGGGTTGGGAAGGGTTACTTTAACTGGATTACTTTCAATTACTTTTGGATTACTCCAATACCAAATATGCTAATAAAAGACAAAAGAAACTAAATATGAATAAAATGATGACTCACAACACGTGGTAAGCTTTCTCTCCTGGCTTTGATCTCTTTGATCTCTGGCAAAACGAACATAAAATGCGACAGAAACAAAATGCAAATAAATCCAAACAGCTTGCCAACATCATTTTTGCCGTTCCATGTCTTCCATTACTCCCCAAGCGTGCACAAAATTGAGTCATTTTATTCCTATTTAGTTTCTTTTGTCTTTTATTAGCATATTTGCTATTGGGGTAATCCAAAAGTAATTGAAAGTAATCCAGTTAAAGTAACCCTTCCCAACCCTGCCTGTCAACTTATACCGACGCTCCGCCAACATTCGACTTACGATAAACGGTCGATAAATTTTTTGGGGGATGTCGAAAAATATCTGGACATTGCTGTAAGTTAGATTTTGTATTGTGTGTCCATTTCCCGTAAAATAAAAGGCTTGTGTGAGATTGTCACGCGATTGGGTCCTGATCCTGTTCTGGTTCCCGACATATATATATTATTTTGCTTTAGTGTGATTGTTTCAAAACCAATTTGATGAAACAAATCTAGTTCAAAGGAACTTCACCATGTAAATATCTGCATGTACAGTGTGACCTCGCTACTTCGAGGTTCCACGTTCGGGGGTTCAGAGCTTCGCGGGTCTGAAAAATAATAATAATAAAATAAAATAATTTTTAAAAAAAAATGTTTTTTTTCAAGCATTTTTGAAGGGGCGTCGCTACTTCACAGATTTTCACTTTTTGTGGGTGGTTTTGGTCCCCATTAACCGCGATAACCGAGGGATTACTGTATATAGTCATACCTAAGACTTATAACATTGGTAAATGGCGGCGCCCTCTGTTGGCTGCGGCTGCATCGGCTCGCTACAACGGGTCAGGTGTATCGACATTTCGTTCTGTGTACATTGTTACAAAGAATGACAATACAAAGGAAATTATTATTATTATTATTATTATTATATTTATTCCCAGTCGAAAAAATTCAATCTTTTTCTTCAGCCAAAACATTTGAACCCGATGCGGCCCCCGACTCCAAATAGTTGCCCTCCCCTGGATTAGAACATGGAATGCGTTTTAGTAGGTATGCAAATGATCAAGTAATAAGGAGCCTAAAAACGAATTTTGCTTAGGGCCCCATGAAGGCTCGGGCCGGCCCTGGTGTGTGTGAATGGGTAAGTGTGAAGCACATTGTAAAGCACTTTAGTGACTTAAAATGTGCTATATAAATGCATAACTTATATGAAATGAAATGATCTGCATTTATATAGCGCTTTTCAAGTCAAGATTTCCCAAAGCGCCGTGCAGCCATGTAAGGCGCTAACCTGCTTATTGGGGGCATTAGGGGCTCAGTGTCTTACCCAAGGACACTTCGACATGTAACACGGAAGAGCCAGGATTCGAACTGCGATCTCTTGATCCCAAGACGAGTAAAGATGAGTAAACGTGCACAATGGTACATCCAAATGCCATCTAAGAAAGATAGGGACAGGAGTTCTGCCAGAATGGGGAAGAGATTGAAGTGTCACGGTTGCAATGGTGCCCAATTGGCCCCACCCGTGGGCGCCAGCTGCAGCTTGTTGACAGATTGGCTCCCTGTCAGTATTCAAACTCTGTCATGTCAGTCCCCTTTTGTCAGTCCGTCTGCGAATCTCCGTTTTTACACAGCAACTCTTTTTCGCCTGTCCTGTGTTTTTGCGTCTGTTTTTCTCCCGCTACGATCTGTTTTAAGCTAGGTCACGCCCGCTCTCCCGTCCCGAATTACGACCTGTTTTGATCTCGACCACGTCTACTCTCCTCTCCTGGCTTTCGACTTGTTTCCGTTCCCGACACGTCTCTTGATCCCAAGACGAGCGCTCTACCTCCTGAGCCATATTGTCTTTATAGTTTGACCCTACTCATTTGGCGCGCCGGATGAAAAAGCTTGCCGGGCCTGCATGTCGCCCGTGGGGCGTAGTTTGACCCAACACGTGGATAAAACCGAGCCGAGATCTCTTCTATTCCGCTTCCCGTGGTGATGCAGGTGTTAGAGGACGATGCAGCGAGACGAATAAAAAATGATTCTACTTTCTGACCTCTGCCCCTCCTTTTTTCGCGCCCCCCCTCTCAGTTTCACCCAATGAATTAGTGCAGCTGCATCTCTCCTAAATGGGTGCCGCTCTTTTTCCCCGGCTAGTGTATGTGACCCGCCATGAATCCTCTCTTTGTGCTCTCCCCCTCTTTCCCATCTCCCCTCCTCCTAGTTTCTTGCGTCCTTTTTTCTTTTTATTTGGGGTGAGCACCAGTGTTAGGATGAACGCGTTACAAATTTAATGTTGCAATTACGCTACTTACGAATTAAATAGGTTCCGGACGATCGTTTGTAGGTTGAATTTGTTCCTAAGTTGCTCCAGTGCTATATTTTGTATATTAAAGGTTTATATAGAAGTAGGTTTAAGGATTGTATAAGTAACCTGTATTGTTTTGTACTGAAAGATAAACATTTCATCAAATAATCTGCTCCATAAAGCTAAATAAAGTTGAGTTTAACTTACTTATGCGAGGTGAGCTTCAAGAGTTAGGCGACTTCGTCCTTCTTGGTAGAAAGTGGCCGAAAAAAAAGCGATCCGACCGTTTTCTCAACCGCATCAAGCTTTCTTATTCCACTTTCATTTCAAAATAAACTGCTCGCCCCTTCTTTACACTTTACACCAGAGGTGTCAAACTCATTTTAACCCGGGCCACACAATAGAATAAACATTCTGTCGGGGGCCGGACTAGTAGATTAAAGAGAAAGAAAAAGAGAGATAAAGAAATAAGAGAAAGAGGGAGGGAAAAGGAGAGAGGGCGGGAAGAAAAAGAAAAAGAGAGAGAGGGAGAGAGCGTGATAAACTAAAGATAAAAAGTCGTGAGAGAGGGGGAAAAGAAAGGGAGAGGAAGAAAGAAATCCAAAGAAAAATAGAAAGACAAAAGGAGAGAAAAGAGAAAAGAAAGCACGAAGGGTATGAAGAGAGAAAGAGAAAAGAGATAAATCGAAAAAAGTAAGTTGGAGAGAACGAGGTTAAAAGACACAGAGAGAGAAAGAGACAAAGAGCAATGAAGGAAGAGAAAAAGAGAGACACAGAGAGTTAAAGAGACAGAGACAGAGTGGAAGAAAGGGGGTGAGAGAGAGAGATAGAATGAGATAGAATGAGATAGAATGAGAGAGAGAGAGGGAGAGAGAAATAAAGAGAAATAAATACAGAGAGGCACCTGGCTTTGGCAACATCAAGCTTGTTTTTCTCTTGTGCTCCTCTAAATGTTGTCTCGCAGGCCGGATTCAATCCCTTAGCGGGCCTGATCTGGCCCGCGGGCCGCCTGTTTGACACCTGTGCTTTACACCAACCACATTGAATAGATGCACTAGATATTAAACAATCAAAATGTCAAAGTTATTTAGCGCTGGAGATACAGTATAGAATGTTTACACACGAACTAGGAAGAGGAAGCGGATTTCTTCTTCAGCTTGGATGCTGGGTGAGCTCTCACAGCGCCACACTCCGGTAGTGGCGGAAAGAAGCACTACAGTAATGTCCTGTACTCGGAAAAAGGTGCACAATACAAAATCTAACTTAACAACAATGTCCGGATATTTTTCGACATCCCGAAAAAATGTTCGTATGTACAATTATTCGTAACTCAAATGTTCATAAGGCGGGGATTGTCTGTACTGTAACGCATTATATCGGAACTCTATTGTCGACTCTTTTTGGTACTTTACTACGTCACTCTGTTACTTTATAAATACAGATAATTACCGTAATTCCTGGACTATAAATCACATCACCTGCATTTTTCAACCATTAGATCAGGGGTCTTCAACCTTTTTCGAGCTGAGAGCTACTTTTTGTTACTGACAGGTGCCAAGGGCACCCGGTCTGATATGTATTTCTAGGATAAAAACATATTATGTTATTAATAGAATAGAATAGAATAGAATAGAATAGAATAGAATAGAATATACCTTTATTGTCATTGTTACAACAAGGGTTGAATATATAGTGACAACGAAATTGGACGTGGCACTCCAGTACCACATTTTACAGTGAGGACAAAGAAAACAAAGAGATAAAGGTACAAAGAAGATGTTCTTACTGTCCTTGTTGCATAGGCTTTTTTTTTCCCTCCGGAGGGGGGTGTATGAGGGGGTGAGGGACAGACAGAGCTGGCCGGATCCAACTAGATGTTTGATCTTACTGTACACACAGTCCAGTGTTTTTTTTTCCCTGATTGCTAAGTCCACAAATTGAATGAATTTGGGAAGACTGAAGAGATCTTCTCTTCCTCATGCCATGAGGCTCTTTAACTCCACCCTGCGGAGTAAAGGCCCACATTAAACCACACCCCCTACATTGCATATTACCGTACTTTTATTGCAGTGTGTATTTTATGTAGCACTATTTAAATACTCTATACAACACGCCACAGTGGGTATTAGCACGTCACATTGGGTATTTGTATATTGTATTCCTTTTGCTTTATTATTGTATTGTTCTCAGCGAAGGGATGCTGCTGGAAATGTGAATTTCCCTGCGGGGATGAATAAAGTATCTATCTATCTATCTATCTATCTATCTATCTATCTATCTATCTATCTATCTATCTATCTATCTATCTATCTATCTATCTATCTAAGTACAGTCCTTAAGCATGCCTGATTAAAGTCGCCGCCGTCGATAAAAGCGTTGGGGTGTGCGAGCTGCTGTTTATTGATAGCAATAAACAAATTATAACAAATAATAATAGTAATAATAATAATAAATATAAATATGTTGTTACTATGTTATAACAAGGTTACCATTTTGAAGTCGTGTTAAATAGACTCATTGCTCATATTGTCTCAGTATTCTACAAAGGCTGTGTTGCTTTGTGTAAATAGGTGCCACACTGTGTTTGTAAGGGGAGTTGCAAGCATTATTAAGGTGATTAATTGCGTGTGGGTGACAGGATCACACAAAAAAACATCAATTTCACCATTCTTTTTTTTTTGCCTACAGTAGTTTGCTAGTGCAAAATGAGACAAACTGAGTCACGAGCGGTTTGGAGCGGTCTCTAGTGGTAGCCTCTGGGAACGCTCGTGACCTGGATCTTCCGTCGTATTTTTTCGTAGATTTTCGATTCAAAATAAACTCGGTTATTTTAATTCTAGTCCAAAAGGTGTTCGTATAAAGAGGGTTAACTGTATTTGATTGTGCGTCACCAGTAGCGAATGATAAGCAGTATGTGGGGAGGGGGGCGTGTCTTCTACAGACACAATAAACAAAACATCTGACGGGGCAAACAGTAAAAGTGAGAAAAATTGGGTTTGTTTGATTTGTAAAACAGCATGCTTGGGGGAAAAAAGTTGTCTTTGACAGTACCCAGAAATGGAGAAGATCTACAAATAATTTGAAGCCCATGGACAAAATGGGTATGGAGTAGCTTGGCTAATTGTTTGTATGCAAGCTCTCACAGGTCAAGTCAAGTCATTTTTATTTGTATAGCCCTTAATCACAAATAGTCTCAAAGGGCTGCACAGGTTATTGCAAACCACAGACTATTATTACAGACTATTATGACAGTATCCCCTGATCTAAAACCTACATGAGGGCAAGGAAAAACTCAAAAACCTCAACATGAGGAAAATGAAGAAACCTTGAGAAGGGACCGCACATGTGGTAATCTCCCTTCCAGGAATACCAGGCTGCAACGGATGTTGCGATAACAAACAATACACATCTATTGTCAACATAAAATATAGGTCATTCATGTGCTATAGAATAGAAGTGTGTTTTAAGCTTAGATTTAAACATTTCCACTGAGGTTGCAGATCGGATCTCAGGGGGAAGAGCATTCCCGGATGGAGAACGCTCTCGAACCTGCAGAACTCTTCTTGGCTCTTGGGATCATAAATAAGGAGACCAGTGTTTTCAGAACAAAGGCTCCGGACCGGAACATAGGGGGAAATTAAATCTGAAAGATATGAAGGAGCAAGTCCATGCACGATTTTGTATAATACCAAGAGAATCTTAAAATCACATCTTAAGCTAACAGGGAGCCAATGCAGGTTAGCTAAAATCGGGGTAATGTGATCAAACTTTCTTGTCTTAGTTAAAAGCGTCGCTGTAGCATTTTGTACCAGCTGATGCCTCTTGATTTTGGACATCGGGAGACCGGAGACTAGCGCATTACAGTAATAGATAATTACAGGTGGGTGTACTGTACACGTTTTATTGTACAGTGGAACCTCGGTTTTCGAACGCCTCTCAGTTCGAACAAATCGGAGTCCGACCAAAAATTTCGAGAAATTCTTGCTTCGCTGTTCGGTCAAATAATCGGAGTTCGAACGCCGGTAATGCGTGAGTGCGTACGCTAGGGTGCGATGCTGAGCGGCATACGGGTATTTTAGCCTCTTATTATGCCTCCGAAGAAAGTCAGTGCAAGCAGCAAAGTTGCTACGGGGGAAAAAAGAAAAGTAGTGCGTACAACTATTGCATTTAAGAAAGAAATAATAGCAAAATATGAAGGAGGTGTGCGAGTTTCTGATCTTGCTAGGGATGGCTAAATCTACGATCAGTACGATACTAAAGAATAAGGAGGCTGTGAAATCTAGTGATGTGGCTAAGGGAGTGATTGCTAAAAGCAAGCAACGGCCGCAAGTTTTGGAAGAGGTTGAAAAACTTTTGATGATTTTCCTCTCCCCACCGTCCACCTGCGCCTTCTGCTGACCACCACAAAGGTAAGAAATCCTATTCATAATTCTTTTCTTTGTACTTTTTTTATTTTTACTCGTTCATGCTAGCGTAATCTTTCGTACGGAAGATTACGATAACGCGAACGTACGATTAGCCTCGGTTAGCTTTACGTTAAACATTCAAGGTAAACATTCAGGGTGTTGGAACGGATTAGAACGATTTACATTATTTTTAATGGGAAAAATGATTTCGGTGATCGAACAAATCGGTTTTCGAACAGGCTTCTGGAACGGATTATGGTCGAGAACCGAGGTTCCACTGTATTTCTTTTATTACGAGGCTATTTCACAGCAGTTGTAGGGGTCTGCTACTATGTGAGTATCTCCGGTCGTTAGATAGTTTGACTTTCTGAGTAACGCGCAACTGTTTCAGTAATCTGTTGGTCACTAAGTTACTCTTCACACGAGGTATCGAGTAACTGCTTTATTTTCAGTAACGTGCTCAACACTGGTGAGCACACTGGTGATACGGTGGCAGTGTTAGGGATGGAGGAGGCAGCCGGCGGAAGGGTGGGTAAAGGGTGGCGATGGGTTGGGGAGGGGGCGCCGCATAGAACTTGTTGGATTACATTCCAGTGCAGCTGTGGAGGCTGGTGCAGACCAGAGCGGGATCATCATTGCATTGCGAGGGCATCATGAATGGACTATTGTTCGGGAAAGCCCGCATCCATTTGCTGCTAACTTCGTTCCGATTGGCCAACAGAACAACAAGCCGATGGAGTGCAGCGTTTACGGTTTTGTGAGACTCGGGGAATCGAAACCAATGGATCGTTTGTTTGTGTCATGGCAAATGGCAAACAAATGTGACTGTGTCAAAAATTAAGTGAAATTGAATAGTTGCAGTCCCTCGGATTGCTTATGTCAGCTTGAGTGACTCGTTCGGGTAAAAATGTGAGCAAAACAGCATCACGTTAAGGTCGGTAATCGAATGAAATGGCAAATACCTAACATTTAAAAAATTGATACGTTAAATAAAGATAAAACATTAAAACATTAAAGTACTACTGGTCAGCACAGCGGCGCAGTGGTTAGCGCGTGTGCGGCACAGTTCTAAGGTCTTGGGAACCTCCTGTGTGGGTTCAAATCCAGCTACCGGACCTCCTGTGTGGAGTTTGTATGTTCTCCCCGCGCTTGCGTGGGTTTCCTCCGGGCACTCCGGTTTCCTCCCACATTCCAAAGACATGCATTTCAGGTGAATTGGCCGGTCCAAATTGTCTCTAGGTGAGAATGAGCGAGTGAGTTGTCTGTCCCTGTGTGCCCTGCGATTGGCTAGCAACCGGTTCAGGGTGTCCCCTGCCCACTGCCCGACGATTGCTGGGATGGGCTCCAGGCACCCCCGCGACCCTACTGAGGATAAGCGGATGAAATGATCTGCATTTCTATAGCGCTTTTCAAGTCAATGACTTCCCAAAGCGCTTTACAATGTGCTCCACATTTCCCAATAGCGGCCTTGCAGCCATCCATGTAAGGCGCTAACCTGCTTAATGGGGGTATTAGGGGTTCAGTGTCTTACCCAAGGACACTTCGACATGTAACACGGACGAGCTGGGATTCGAACTGGGATCCCTCACTCCCAAGACGAGCGCTCTACCTCCTGAGCTACTGCCGCCGAATGGGTCCTTACTTCCTGTTTCCCGCTCTGTTACGTGACAAAAATGACATAAAACACTATAAACCACTTTACACACAATGATAGTTTCCTTTCCTTGTTCTCATATCTCTTAACCGATTGTGACAGACCACAGGCTCACCAACAACCCCTAATAAATATAAATCAACACCCACGCTTTGTCACATGACCAATTCAGTCTCAAACTCCATCTCAGTCCTGCAGGGTTTGTTTTATGACATTGAAAGACAACCAATTGGAAAGAATCAATGATACAAGGAGAGATCAACACAGTTAAAGAAAGAGATACGGTAGTCCTTTTTGGCTACGACTCGTATGCAAGAACGATGGCGAGAAGCAGAATGCGATGGTGCCGATGAAGATGGGGACGATAGCCGGCATGCGAACAATGGCGCCATTGACGGCTAGTTTATGACGTTTGCGCCCTCCGGCCACACATGCCAGCACGCTTGATTGTCATGCATGTACGCCGATTATTTTTCAAGTCTTTCAGTGAAATTTTCTCAAGGAATCGCTTGACAAAAACGGGGCTTGTACGCGCTTTGTGCAGTTGCTGGTAATTAGGACTTTATGAAGACTTAGTAATAGCGGTCCTTCCTTCCTGCTTGTCAAAGGGTGATCCCACGCTTTCAGGGTTGGGTAGGGTTACTTTAACTGGATTACTTTCAATGACTTTTGGATTACTCCAATACCAAATATGATAATAAAAGACAAAAGAAACTAAATATGAATAAAACGACTCAATTTTGTGCAGGCTTGGGGAGTAACGGAATACATGGAACGGCAAAAATGATGTTGGCAAGCTGTTTGGATTTATTTTCATTTTGTTTCTGTCGCATTTTATGTTAGTTTTGCCGGAGATCAAAGAGATCAAAGCCAGGAGAGAAAGCTTACCACGTGTTGTGAGTCATCATTTTATTCCTATTTAGTTTCTTTTGTCTTTTATGAGCATATTTGGTATTGGAGTAATCCAAAAGTAATTAAAAGTTATCAAGTTATAAGTTATATCATTGAAGGCTTAAAGTGAAAGAGTTGAATACGTTGATTGAAAACTGATTTTTACGTTAGTTAAAAACAAGTTAAGGAGCAAGATCCATTGTTTTGTAATCAATCCCTGGGGGCTGATATGGAATAATTCACTGTTTTTTGTCAGTCTAATCACTTTGTTTTCATCCCTTCAAGCAGTGCTTTCAATTATTTTCTTTCACGCTCTCCCTTGGAAGAAGAAATCCTCTCACCACCCCATCTTTGCAAGATCGATCGATTTAAATGATCACATTTGTCACGGCCAGAAGAAATGGTTGACCCAATCGTGAAACGTTTATCACAAGTTTATTGAGAAAAGAGGAAGTGCTCGCTGGACGCGGGAAGCAAGCCGCTCCCAGAACTGGATCGTGATCCGAATGCGGAAGTGGATCTTCACGAGCGGGAGATCGTGGTGTTGAAGACGGAAAAAACAGGTCGATAGCCGGGACGGGAGAGCAAAAAACGTGGTCGGGATCAGAAACGGGTCGTAGGCGGAGAGAAACAGGGAGATCAGGCAAGGACAGGTAGAAAAACGGAAGCAAAAACGGGACAGGCGGGAGTCAGGGTCAAAATTCTTGTAACATCAGGTAGCCCCCAAGGAACACCTGAGTCGCCCCTAGACTTATAACAAATTGCAGTAATGGCTCATTGTGATTTTCTAGGAAATTGGATTTATAACCTATTTTAGCCTATTTGAACCCTTCTCCTATTAATTACAATATGGTAATTACAAACCGGAAACAATGTAATAAAACAGTAATAACATTGTAACGATGCGTAACAAACTGGTGGCGCTTTGGGCTTCAAAAAGATTGGGGATCGCTGTATTAAAGAGTAACAATTTGTATAAAATCTAAAGGACATAAATTCTCATTGAATTAACCCTTTTAATGCCAGGACCAGCACACAGGGTAGACCCAATCCCGTAACGTTTTCTCACAATTTTATTGAAAGAAAGAGGAAGGGCAGTGCCCGCGATCCGATGCTCACTGCACGCGGGAAGCAAGTCGCTCTCGCAATCGGATTGTGATCCGTATACGTAAGTGGATCTTCCGTAGCAGGTGAAGGCGGTAACAAGTATGGAAAAAGAGGTCGATAGCCGGGACATGAGAGCAAGAACGTGGTCGGGGTCAGAAACGGGTCGTAAGCCGGGATAGGAGAGCAGATGCGGTCGAGATCCAAAACGGGTTGTAAGCTTGGACGGCAGAGCAGACGTGGTCGGGATCAAAACAGGTCGTAGCCGGGGACAAACTGGAGCAAAAACGGGACAGGTGGGAGTCAAGGTCAAAAAAGGCTTGCCTAGTGTTCACTGAGGTTCGCAGACGGACTGAAAACATGGGATTGACAGGACTGGGTTTAAGTCAGGACAGGGAGCCAATCAGAACCCTAGGCGGTTGGTGCCAAATGAGCGGGCCCAGTTGATTCCAATCGGTAATCATGACAGACACTCATTAACAATTTTTGTACTTTGCAAACGTTTCATCCTCCGACTCAATCGTTGATGTTTTCCCATTTCGGACGTGGTCGGGATCAAAACAGGTCGTAGCCAGAAACAAACGAGAAGAAAAACGGGACAGGCGGGAGTCAGGGTCGAAAAAGGCTTGCCTTGTATACACAGAGGTTTGCAGACGTACTGACAACAGGGGACTGACAGGACTGGGTTCAAATAGTGACAGGGAACCAATCAGAACCCAAATGAGCGTGTACAGGTGATTTACATCAGTAATCATGGCATTTAATGATTTCCAGAGTTTAATCCACATGATCTCAGAGTTAAAACTTGGATTCATGCCCAGGTTTTTGTGATTATTTTATACAATATACAATTTATCACAGTTCAGGGATCCCTTAGCCGCCTGGGTCTTCGGGGCAACAATGAGGAAGCAACTCTGGACAGCTTTTTCCACTGTGGATGGTTCCTGGCCTGTTTCTCTGGTTGTATCGATATTTCTTGCCTCGGATACAATTCATACAAAACATAATTGCATGCATTTCTGTATGTGCACTATTCATGTTCTGTATTTCATAGCATCCTTATACAGAACTAATATTCTTTGTTTTTTCTTTCTCATTATTGCCGCAAGCCAATAAATCAAAAGGAAGAGCAGATGAACCGAGATGAACCCTTGAGACCTTTGAAATAGGTTCCCTTCAATCAGCATGCATTTAAGCAATTAGCTGCCTTCTCCAAATGAGGGGCTGCAGACAGACAACACATACTTTTACAAATGGTGGTCAGTTTGGCTGAAAACGCTGCTACGGTGTAAGGCGATGCTAAAAAAAAGGCTAAAGTTGGCTAAAATTACTCACATGTTTGCGCTGCTGCTGTCTGTGCTCATTTAGTCAACATCGCCAAAATGGCCTCGGTACAAAAAACACAAGGCTCTATAATAGCCTTTAAATATTTGCAATGTGAGGTCACACTGTTAAAGGAGACATTTTGTTTTATTTACTGTGTTTAGAACGGTGCTAGGTTTGTGATACACGATATACTTTGATTTCATTCTTTGTTTAAAAACGATTTCATGTCACCACTTTCTTCAAGATTATCTTCCGTTGTTCTCTACAGTATATTTAGTTCTGCTTGTTCTTCATCTTTGTCTCTTTTTGTCATGATTACTGATGTGACTCACTTGTGCCTGCTCATTTGGCGGCAACCGCCACGGGTTCTGATTGGCTCCCTGTCACTATTTGAACCCTGTCCTTTCAATCCCCTGTTGTCAGTCCGTCTGCGAACCTCAGTGTATACTCGGCAAGCCTTTTTCGACCCTGACTCCCACCTGTCCCGTTTTTGCTCCCTTTTGACCCTGACCACTTCTGCTCTCCTGTCCGGCTTACAACCTCTTTTTGTCCCAGACTACGTCTACTCTCCCGATCTGGCTTACGACTTGTTTCCGACGGCGACCACGCCTTGCTCTCCTAGTCCCGGCTACCGACCCGGTTCTGATTGGCTCCCTGTCCTGACTTAAACCCAGTCCTGTCAATCCCCTGTTGTCAGTCCATCTGGGAATCTCAGTGAACACGAGGCAAGCCTTTTTCGACCCTGAATCCCACCTGTCCCGTTTTTGCTCCAGTTTGTCCCCGGCTACGACGTGTTTTGATCCTGACCACGTCTGCTCTCCCGTCCCGGCTTACGACCCCCTTTTTGTTCCCGACTATGTCTACTCTCCCGTTCTGGCTTACGACTCATTTCCGATGGCGACCACGCCTTGCTCTCCCAGTCCCGGCTACCGACCCGTTTTTCCGTCCCTGACACCTCCATCGCTCTCTACGGAAGATCCACTTCCATGTTCGGATCTCAATCCGAGTACGAGAGCGACTTGCTTCCCGCGTCCAGCGAACACCGGATCGTGGGCGCAGCCCTTCCTCTTTCCTTCAATAAAACTTGTGGGAAACGTAACGCAATTGGGTCCTGTTTCTGGTCTGGTCCTGACACTTTAAAAGGGACACTACGTAATATTTAAACACTATATGTCGCTGGATTGTGTGGTGCTACCAAAAAATGAAATAATACAAACTACAGGGACTCAGAGTGACCAAAGTACACATTATTTCTTCTCATTTTTCAGCACTGAAAGTATAAAGCGTTGACCTACTGGGAAAAAAAATAGATTTTATGTATAATTACTCATATTTTTATCACGGTTGCCATGGCACCCAATTGGCCCCGCCCGTGTGGCGCCAGCTGCGGCTCATTAACAGATTGGCCTTCCGTCTTTTTAAGCTCAGTGCGCTCTCTTACTTTGTCAGTCCGTCAACGAACCTCTGCCCCGCAAGACGTGGGTTCTGACTCGGCCCTGGTTTCCTGTTGGTATTTCCAGTCCGGTATTGTTCCCGTTTATTTTGGTCCTGTTTAATATCGGTTTCCAGTTTTGTTCCCATCTAGTTTTTCCTGTTTAATTTCGATATACTCTTGTGACATCAATCCTGTCTGTCCCGTTGTTTAGTGTCGATTTCCAGTTTCGTTACCGTCTAGTTTGTCCTGTTTATCTTCCATTTCCTGTTTTGATATCAATCCTGTCCGTCCCGTCCTGTCCAGTATTGACCCCATCTGTCGATATCTGCTCGGGCAATTGGTATCGATCTCGTCTGCCTCTGGCTTCCTTTCATTCCACGCCAGACTGCCGCCTAACATGCATGACTCCCCATTTCCCGTAAAATAAAAGGCTTGTGTGAGAAACGTCACGCATTTGGGTCCTGATTCATGACATCCCCACCCCTCAAAAAAAACACCTCACAATTTACATTTTTAATTTTTCTTTTCAGCCATCTATCAATAAGTTATTATTCAGCTGTTTTTTGAATCTATTTATTTTTTATATTGGTCTCAGGATTGTGTTCCTGCTCGGAGCCTTCAACGCTGGTCTGCTCGTGATTCCAAGAACCATGAAGAAAACCGCAAATAAACATGACTTGACCTGATTTGGACATTTTTTATTAAATTCTTTGGAAATTGATAAATGTCACCACTTTGTTGAAGATTCTCTTGCATTTTTGTCGTTTTATCTGTATTTGTTCTATATTTTTGTCACTAGAAAGTGGATAAATTGAAGTCTCTTTGCTTTTTTTACTGGTTATTCATCAACCCCACCAAAAATTCCTACTTATATCCCATATATCATCATTGATTTCAGGCATCTTGAACATAGCTTGTTAGTAAGCGATTGAATGTATTTTTTCACGGAACAACAATAAAAGTAAAAGAGTAAAGTGCAAAAAACTGGAGAACATTTAATTAGCCGGTCCGAGCAAAACCGAGAGAAAGAAGGAGGAGGGAGAGGGCCCGAGGGTGCGGAGGAAAAGACGTCCACATGAAAGACCCCGTTGTCCGAGCAGAAGGAGGACATGAAAGGGAACACGACAAAGAGACGGATGAGATATCAGGGGCCACTGAAATTTGTGACAATTTGTGACAGCCACTCCTCCTGCTTGTTAAAAGTCTATATACTTGGAGATTGTTCTCTTCAAAAGTATTTTCTATTTATATTAAAATGAGCAGCGACTCTTTATGTGTACATTCATATACACGGACTCAAAAGACATTTATCGAATCATATTTATTTCAGGCAAAAATAAAAATGGCAATCAAAGTGCTGTATAAAAACATATAGTATGCAACAAGACGGTAAAATCCCCACTAATATAAGACCAGAGAGCAGGGCATTACAATAATCTAATGAAAACGAAATAATCTGCATTTATATAGCGCTTTTCAAGTCAAGACTTCCCAAAGCGCTTTACAGTGTGCTTCACATTTCCCAATAGCGGCCGTGCAGCCATGTAAGGCGCTAACCTGCTTATTGGGGGTATTAGGGGTTCAGTGTCTTACCCAAGGACACTTCGACATGTAACACGGAGGAGCCGGGATTCGAACTGCGATCTCTTGATCCCAAGACGAGCGCTCTACCTCCTGAGCCACTGCCGCCCCATTTCTAGGGAATATATAAAAGCATGCATCAGTACCTCCATGTTTTCCTGACAGAGAAATGGGCAGACTCTGTCTATATTGTTGAGATGATAAAAACAATTTTAAGTATGTTTCTGATATGTGGCGTCAAATTGAGCACATAGTCAAAAATAATGCCCACGTTTTTAATAAAATAGATATAGAAAATACAGTATAACCCCAAGATAAGGTGACCCAGCTTTCCAATATTTTAACATTACTAAGATGTGAGACAAAGAGAGAGAGGGGTAAAAAAGAGAAATAGAGAAAGCGAGAGAAACAGAGAAAGGAAATGGGAAGAAAAAGAGTAAACCGTGAAAGAGAGAAAACATAAAGAAACAGGAAGAGAAAGAAAGAAGATATTGAGAAAAATAGAAGGAAAAATTAGAGGGAAAGGGAGAGAAACAGAGAAATAGAAAAAGGAACAGAGCAAATAAGAGATTAAGAGAGAGAGGAGAAAAAAGAATGCGAGAAGAGAAGATAAAGAGGAAAATAGAGAAAGAAAAAGCAAGAAAAATAGAGAAAGGCTAAAAGAGGAAAAAGAAAAGGGACAGAAAGAGGCAAAGAAAGGTAGAGGGGAAGAGAGAGAAAGAGAAGAGAAAAAAGAATGCGAGAAGAGAAGATAAAGAGGCATATAGAGAAAGAAAAAGCGAGAAAAATAGAGAAAGGGTAAGAGAGGAAATGAAAAAGGGACAGAAAGAGGCAAATAAAGGGAGAGGGGAAGAGAGAGAGAAAAAGGAGAAAAAGTAGTTTGCAGGATCAATATACTGTATGTATGTGAGCTTTTCTATTTTTTCGTGTTTTCTAATTTGTTTTGTACATGTTTTTTTTCCTTTTGTATTTTTTTAGTTGATTATCTGATAGCGTTTAAAGGGACACTGTGTAATATTTGACCACTAAATGTATCATGTAGCACAACAGAAAAAGTACTACAAAGGACAAGGAAGAATACAAACTATGGAGATTCGAAGTCACCAAAACACACCATTTTTCTTCTTTTTTTTGCACAGCCTTTCACAATTTCTTTGTTTTCACCCGTAGCAGCAAAATAGCCGACAGTTTATGGCTTCTCCCTCCCGGTGAGGCTAATATTATGTGACTTACGAGTATTCAAAGATAAACATGTTGCTATTTTTTAGCCTACTATTCACATCAATCTTGTCTTTTTAATGAATCAAGTTTGTTTTTTTTAACACAAGGAGGCGCTAAACAAAACATAATGTTCCTTTAAATATCTGTATTATATTATTATTATCTGTTATTACATTATTATAGTCTCAGATATCTGAGACCACGCCCGAAGATGCATGATCTGATCAAGATTTCCTGGTCCATATAAAAAGAGGAGCTGATCGATAGCTCTCTCTCTTTTCTTCTGCCTGGCTGGTTGGTTGGTCTTTCATGATGGCCTTGAGTTCAGCACGTGGGCCACACGTTGCTACCTTCCGGAGCACGAGACCAAATCTCTCCGCAACAACAAGTAAGAGGACGGCTTAACACCATTTTCTGGTTCTTGGGAATGAGTGTTTTTTTTTCGATAGAAAGGAATCTCCCCAAATCGACTAGCATTATAGCGGGAAACTTTCTTTTTGTCCTAGTAACTTTCAGCGGTCGAAAACTCCAATAATCCTTCCCCTCCCATTTTTTCCACCTATCATTAATTCTCTGTGTTAATAAACTGTGTGTGCTATTTTAATCGGCCTCGTTCATTGAATCCATTTTTGGGGGATTAGTAATTCATATCAGAAGTCAAAGAACTCAAAGTAATAACGTAATTTCATTCTGTGTAAAATATTATAACATCCTTCAGAGAAAAAAAAAATTATGGTGGAGCAAATTTGTTTACTGATTGCAGTAAAGATGAATTTGTTTCAATCCTAACAATTTTCAAAATTAAAGCTAGAAAAATCCCTAAAACATTATATTTGCGGAACGTGATTAACTTTGGTAAAACACGTTTCCCTTTTCTTTGTCTCCTCCTGACCATTGTAAATGTAATAAACCATTGTAGTTCATAAAAAAACAAAACAAGCATCGGTACTACTAAGGAGTATGGGATGTATTCATAGAATTTGCACAGCAACTATCTCAGCAACCTACAATGAGGATTTTGTCCGGGTTTGACGAGATCGGTCCAACAAAAAAAAAACGTTTTTGAAAAATCGATTTCATTTTTTCCCACTAGGAGGAGCTAATTAATACACACGGTCAATGTTCCCTGTAATTTTCCACGGGTCTGAGTGTTCACACAAAGTCAGTGAGCAACGCTTGAAACAACAGTGAGCAACCATAATCCCAAGTGTGGCAAGATAATTCATGATCAAACATGTTTAAAACTTGACATCAAGTTACATTTTGCTGAGTTTCCGGCAATGCAAAATTATTTTTCTATTTTGAATGAATTGGCTCATGTACTATTGAAAAGGTTGTACGGCCTACAAACGTCATTTTTTCTTACAATTCTTTCACAAGATATCCATTCCTTTTTATTTCCTGATATATTTTCTCGCATAATATTAACATTTTTTGGGGCTTACTTAGTCGGTTGTAAGACACAGAACTGTACTTAATCACATTTTTTAGTGGTAGTACAATTTTGGCAACAAGATTTACTTGATATAATTGGAAATGATTTGAATGCAACACGAACTTTTTCTTATTTTTTCCGTGTTTTTTCCGACTTATTTTTAAATTCCTTTTCCGAGCTGTTACTTTTTTCTTTTTGTTCTCTGTTTACTTTTTTCCTACATTTCTTTCTTTTCTTTTTTTCTGGCTTTTTTCTAAATTTTTTCCCTTTTTTTTCTCTTCCCTTTGTTTCTTTTTTTCTCAGCTTTTCACTACTTTTTCATTTTGGTATTTTTTTCTTTTTTGTTCTATTCCCCCCTTCTTTTAAGTCATTTTGTGCATAGTTTTACATAATATTTGGTCATGTTGGAATTAAAGAAGCAAAAACAACCCGAAGAGCCGTTTAGGACCCGAAAGAGCCGGTTCATTTTTAGTGAGCCAAACCGAAGAAGCCGGTTCTCGACCAACTCAACTAACTGTACTCAACTTCGTTCTACTCTGACTCGACTTCAAAATACCGCATTTAGGACACAACGTCAGGGGAACCCGTGTATTTTTACCTTCATGCACTGTAACTTTGACTTAAGTCGCTTCTTAATTGGTAATTTTGAGCCCTCATTTTTCTGCGCCGGCCAGATTTTCTTGTGCGCAGAGAATGTGCGAGCAGTGCAAATTGCGCACGCGCGCAGCTTAGAGGGAACACTGCTCACGGTCCCCTCTAAATTCCATATTGAGGCGGGGGCCTCAAAGTATCATCCTGAGGGCTGCAATTGGCCCCCCCATGCTGCAAGATTGAGACCCCAGGGGTTAAACAGAAGATCTATCCCAGACTACATCTGCCAAGATGTGCTGTGATGGGTCTCGAGGAGCAAACTCAGATCATCAAAATCTCAAAGACCCCAACATGCACGCATGCACATTATTTGGAGAATTGGACAAGCGTGCAAAGAGCAAAATGAAATGGATTGGATTCAGGGGTTGGGCGTTCATGACACTCTCATAAAACATTTTTTCCACATTTCCATTTGGAGCGTGAAGTGTGGTGTGTCAGTCCTCTATCTGTAATCTTGAGCTTTCTGATATGATTCTCGTGGGAATTTTTAACAATATTCACAGTTACATTCTGGCTTATAATCAGGGTTGGGTCGGGTTTCTTTAACTGGATTACTTTTAATTACTTTTGGATTACTCCAATACCAAATATGCTAATAAAAGACAAAAGAAACTAAATATGAATAAAATGATGACTCACAACACGTGGTAAGCTTTCTCTCCTGGCTTTGATCTCTTTGATCTCCGGCAAAACTAACATAAAATGCAGGGTTGGGTAGGGTTACTTTAACTTGATTACTTTCAATTACTTTTGGATTACTCCAATACCAAATATGCTAATAAAAGACAAAATAAACTAAATATGAATAAAATGATGACTCTCAACACGTGGTAAGCTTTCTCTCCTGGTTTTGATCTCTTTGATCTCCGGCAAAACTAACATAAAATGCAGGGTTGGGTAGGGTTACTTTATCTGGATTAATTTCAATGACTTTTGGATTACTCCAATACCAAATATGCTAATAAAAGACAAAATAAACTAAATATGAATAAAATGATGACTCACAACACGTGGTAAGCTTTCTCTCCTGGCTTTGATCTCTTTGATCTCCGGCAAAACGAACATAAAATGCAGGGTTGGGTAGGGTTACTTTAACTTGATTACTTTCAATGACTTTTGGATTACTCCAATACCAAATATGCTAATAAAAGACAAAATAAACTAAATATGAATAAAATGATGACTCACAACACGTGGTAAGCTTTCTCTCCTGGCTTTGATCGCTTTGATCTCCGGCAAAACTAACATAAAATGCAGGGTTGGGTAGGGTTACTTTAACTTGATTACTTTCAATGACTTTTGGATTACTCCAATACCAAATATGCTAATAAAAGACAAAATAAACTAAATACACAACACGTGGTAAGCGTTCTCTCCTGGCTTTGATCTCTTTGATCTCCGGCAAAACGAACATAAAATGCGACAGAAACAAAAGAAAATAAATCTAAACAGCTTGCCAACATCATTTTTGACGTTCCATGTGCTCCGTTACTCCCCAAGCCTGCACAAAATGTAGTCATTTTATTCATATTTAGTTTCTTTTGTCTTTTATTAGCATATTTGGTATTGGAGTAATCCAAAAGTAATTGAAAGTAATCCAGTTAAAGTAACCTTACCCAACCCTGCTTATAATTAGTGCCAAACAAACTTGTTGTTACACTTGTCTGCTAACATGTGCGAAGAGTTAAATATAGATTGCAAAGTCTTGTGAGTGTTTTATTTTTTTGTATTCTGTACAGAATTTGCATATACTCTAAAGTAGTGATTCTCAACTGGTCTTCAAGACCCACCGTTCCAACCTAATGATAAACTGCAACCCAAACAAATAAAATCCATCCAATGAAAGGATTGTGCAGTTTAAAACGGAGATAGAAGAATATATTCACCTTTTAAAAATAAAAAAAATAAAATGACCGGCCAAACTGAATGACCTCAAGTACTCCATACTCTTGCATATATTCTTACATCGCAAATAAGAGACTGTCAGGACCAGAACAGAGACAGGACCCACTTGCGTACGTTTCTCTCAGTTTTATTGCGAAGAAGGGAAAGGATTGCACACACGATACGGTGATCGCTGGTCGCTGGGAGCAGGTTGCTCTGAACACGTTTCCCTTTTCTTACTCATCGACTTACAAAAAATGGTACATACTGTCACTTTTTTCGGGATGTCGGAGATATCCGGACATTGCTGTAAGTTAGATTTTGTTATTGTGCGCACCTTTCCTCCAGTACAGGACAGTATTGTAGTGCTTCTTTCCACCGCTACCAGCGTGTGGCACTGTGAGAGGTCACCCAGCATCCACCCCGAAGAAGAAATCCGGCTTCTACTTCCTGGATCGTGTGTAATCATAACAACGTGTATTGTATCGCTAGAACTTTGGTCTATATTGTTGGTGTAAAGTGTAAAGAAGAGACGAGCCGTTTCTTTTGAAATAAAACTGGAATAAGAAAGCTTGATGCGGTTGAGAAAATGGTCGGAAGGCTTTTTCTCGGCCACTTTTTACCACAGAGGAGGACCTCTGGAAGCACATCTTCCAAAAGTAAGTTAAACTTAACTTTACTTCTCTTTATAGAGCATAATATGTCATGAAATGTTTATTTTTTTGTACAAAAAAAAACAGGTTACTTATACAAACCTTAAGCATACAAAATATAGCACTGAAGTAACTCACGGACAAATTTAACTTACGAACTATTGTCCGGAACCTAACTCGTTCCTAGGTTGTTGTCATGTCCAGCATGGTCGCCATGACAACCAGCTGGCCCCGCCCCTTGGCACCGGCTGTAACAGATTGTCTAAATTGCGTGTGTGCTTCTTAAGGGCGGGTTTTGGGGACTGCCGGTTGCTGGATCATTGCATTAGTCTGTTCTGTTTTGTTTGATTCGAGGAAGACCTGTCATGCCCGTTTGTCTGAGTTAGTAACTATAAGCCTGTTTGTGAGTATTACCCAGTCTGAATTTCTGATTGCCTGTAAGTCTGTTTTTGTTTTGTTTTTGTCCCTGCGCGTTGGAAAACTTTTATTTTCTAAATAAAAGTAACTGATCATTACGCAATTGAGTTCACACTTCCTGCCTCCCGGTCCGGTTCCCTGACAGTTGTGCAGTGTCTGTAACAGTAAATAAATATATTCAGATGTTTCTGAACAACACACAGGAAAAGTTGAGGTTTTTTTTCAAAAGCAAAAAACACCTTTTCTTGGTATTTTTTAAAAGAAACTTGTCAAATTTTTGGTATATTTAAAAAAAGAAACACGGAATAATGGTTGCAGATGGTTGGAAAAAATAAAGAATCGTTTATGTAAAAACACACAAAAAATGGATACGATTGGTCTAGTTCTTACAAAAACAATCAATATGCAAATGGGGGAAAAAGCAACTACAACTACCATTTTTTTCAATGTTGACAGTTCAACAACATTGACGCAATAATTTGAGACCATAAAGTATATCAAGCATCGAGATATTTGGTTATTTATACGACTGAAAATAAATTGTATCAAGCCAAGGGCGCTGAGACTTAAGTACATGCATTCTTTTTGATGCTTTTATTATCTTCAGCAGGAAATGTGATGACATTATTGAATTACATGAAAAGAAATGCATGGAAAAAACCCATGTCAATTCCCAATGCCAACTATAGGAGGATCTAAAGTATCTGAATATATTGTAAACATACTATCTTTGTGCGTTTTTTACTGTATTCTGTGTTTTTGTAGTAAATAGTCAAGTTAAAAAAAGACATCTGCTACCGCACGACCGTTTTTCATTCCTACTGCAAATCATGGGACATCATTGTGATGCACTGTGCTGAATAAAAGACAATTTTTTTAGCAACTTGTCTTTTTTTTATTTTGCATTCCAGAAAATGTTGCTTGTCGAAAGAAAACTGCAATGCGAGAAGAGTAGTATGATATACGTTGCATTCAATAATGTCACGGATCAGACAGAGGACGACAATTGTGTCACGTTAAGAAAGTTTATTTAGGGATCGGGGGAACAGGAGAGAGAGTCTTGGAGTGAAGAGAAATCTTGAAGCGGAGATTTGGGACTACCTTTAAAGGAAGAAAGATGGAACGAAGAGGAAACTGAGCAACACAGTTGGTGAGTGCAGACAAACAGGTTCCGGGTGTAGGCTTTGCAGGTGATCTGGTAAAATTTCATTTTACAAAGGTAGGCTGTAAGACAGGGCTTTAAATACAGAGCTTGATTGGCAGGGAATTTAGAATAGCTGGTGGTAAACGAGAACAGACAGGTGGAACTGATCGGGGTGCAGTGACAAAGCAGGGAGGTGATTGGTGCTGGTTACCGGTAGATAGAGAGAGATCGAGCTCATGACAAATAAGTAGTTGAGGGTTACTTCGATCCTGCTTGACAACCAAAGATCTTTTCTTTATTTAATCATCCATCCATTATCGGTACGGTCGTGGGGTCTCTAGAGCCCACCCCTATTTTTGGACACCCTGAACTGGTTGCCAGCCAGACAACCGACAACTCACTCGCTCATTCACAACTCGGGACAATTTGAAGCGGGCAATTAACCTGACATGCTTGTTTTTTGGAATGTGGGAGGAAACTCACACAGGCACGGGGAGAACATGCAAATTTCACACAGGGAGCTGGACTCGAACCCTGAACCTCTTCACCGTGGGGCTTCTGCTAACCACCCAACCGCCGTGCCGCCTTTGTTTAATCAATCATTAAAAAAACAAGATAAAAAATCACAATGACAGCTTGTGGTTTTGTGCTTCTCCCCCGAAATTAAATGACGATTTTTCACTGTCTGTTATATTTTAAACACACACACCCTGAAGAAATCTTTTTCTTATATCATTTATATCTTGGTTGGTGAAATAATTTGAACGCAGAAGAGGAAAAAAGAGAAAAATACAGTGTAGTGTGGAGCGAAACATCCGAAATAGTACAAAATATGTTTTAGTGTTAAAGGAAAATTGTTTTCCACGGAATCTGTTGTAACTAATTACATTTGCTCTGATAATTAAAAACACTGCTGAAGTTATCTAAGCTTCAATAATTGTCATATTTGGTGGAATATGTCATGATTACAGATTTGAATCACCTGTGCTGCGGGCTTTTTGATTGGCTCCCTGTCACTATTTGAACCTAGTCCTGTCTGTCCCCTGTTGTCAGTCCGTCTGCGAACCTCTGTGTATACAAGGCAAGCGTTTTTTGACCCTGACTCCTGCCTGTTCCGTTTTTGCTCCCGTTTGTCTCCGGCTACGACCTGTTTTGATCCCGACCACGTCTGCTCTCCCGTCCCGGCTTATGACCCATTTTTGATCCCGACTATGTCCACTCGCCCTTCCTGGCTTAGAGTCGTTTCCGACCCCCACCACGCTTTTGCTCTCCCTGTCCCGGCTACCGACCTGTCTTTCCCTCCCAGACACCGCCATCGCTCGCTACGGAAGATCCACTTCGGGTCACAATCTGAGAGCGAGAACGACTTGCTTCCCGCATCCAGTGAGCATTGGATCGCGGGCGCTGTCCTTCATCGTTCTTTCAATAAAATTGCGAGAAAACGTTACGCGATTGGGTCTACTCTGTGTGCTGGTTGTGACAGAATAATGAAAAATATTTTATACGTTCTCATGGTCAGGATATATAATTCCATAAACCGTTTTTTAAAAATTCCCATTGTTTTAATTGGCCAAGGTTGACGTCAACTGTTGATTTCATGGTCACGTGAAAGCTGGATATGCAAATAAAACAGTTAAGAATAATCCCTAAATTACAATAATTATGTTTTACTGTGCGGAGTTTGTACGTTCTCCCCGTGCTTGCGTGGGTTTCCTCCCACATTCCAAAGACATGCATTTCAGGTGAATTGGCCGGTCCAAATTGTCCCTTGGTGTGAATGAGCGAGTGACCTGTCTGTCCCTGTGTGCCCTGCGATTGGCCGGCAACCAGTTCAGGGTGTCCCCTGCCCACTGCATGGAGATGGCTGGGATGGGCTACAGCCCCCCCGCGACCCTATTAAGGTTAAGATGAGATGTTTTGAGGCTTATTTCCATTGGCGTATTTTTACATAACAATTCATACAAGGCCAACAATAAAAGTAATTGATTTAGTTGGTTATCAATAATACCAGGTAAATGATTAGGTGAGGTGTGGGTTGAGGTCAGTTCCTAAACTGTGTTAAAACCAAAAAACAGTTAAATAAAATCAATTAAAAACTATTTTTGTTGCAAAACATGTCCTCATATTACTTGAAATGATACAGAAAATCTAGTGGTTGCATGTATGTTGTCATGATTACCGATGTGAATCACCCGCCCGCTCATTTGGCGCCAACCGCTGCGGGTTCTCATTGGCTCCCTGTCCCTATTTAAACCCAGTCCTTTCAGTCCCCCGTTGTCAGTCCGTCTGCGGACCTCTGTGTGTACAAGGCAAGCCTTTTTCGACACTGACTGTCCCGTTTTTGCTCCCGTTTGTCTCCGGCTATGACCTGTTTTGATCCCGACCACGTCTGCTCTCCCGTCCCAGCTTATGACTCATTTTTGTTCCCGACTACGTCTACTCTCCCGTTCTGGCTTACGACTCATTTTCGACCCCGACCACGCCTTGCTCTTCCAGTCCCGGCTACCGACCCGTTTTTCTGTCCCTGACACCGCCATCGCTCGCGACTGGAGATCCACTTCCGTGTTCGGATCGCTATCCGGGTATGAGAGCGACTTACTTCCTGCGTCCAGCGAACACTGGATCGTGGGCGGAGCCCTTCCTCTTTCCTTCAATAAAATTAATGTTACGTGATTGGGTCTACCCTGTGTGCTGGTCGTGACATATGTATTAGCAAGTTCATTATTTTTCAAGGCACACTTTTTTCTTTATAAAATTTTGAGGCACACCGTTGCTCGAAAATGTTTAAAAAAAATTCCCAGACCAGTTTCATGTCTTTCTTTTAAAGAAAGCTTAAATGATCATGTTGCCTAACTTCACACTATGATATTTATCGTATCTCAGGAATTCAAACCAGCCACTCGTTCCGGTGAAGAACTTTCCTTTAATTTTAGATTCTTTCTGTATTGTAACCTGTTTTTGGAGTTTTACTACATTTCCGAATAGTGGTGGAGAGTGCTGCGCTGTAAACGGTGAATAGAGGCCACATCGTAGAGAAAACTTTCTCACGGGGGCCAAAATAGTAAAATAATGCTTTAGCTGTAGGGTTGGGGATCTTTTGGAGGCTCAGAATTAAATTATGATTCATTTTTTTTACCCCCTCAATGTTTTTTTCCATCACTAAGAAATGATATTTTGTAGCTTAAACTTAAAAAAAAAAAAAAAGCAACAGTTGAATTAATTTTCACCACTCATGCAGACTGGAAAGTGGATATAGCATATCCGCACTAATTTAAATGATGTATTTAATCATTTAAAAGTCTTTCTCCTTTCTATTATTTTGTTTCTATGAAAATATTCACCCAAATGGCGCCCATCTTTGGCGACATCCAGTGGACATATTTAAAACTACAGGTCATTGTTTGACAGGATGTGGCTCATTTTTCTCTTATGCTTCTCTCAGCATTGTGGGCCACATTTAGTTTTTAGAAATTGAGCATGTATTAGAGGAACAACTTGAGAACAATATGGTCACATGAGAAAGAGATAGTGTAAAAACATAATTTTAGTTGCACTAAACAATACAGTGACATCTAGTGGCCAAATATAAGACGTGAAAATAATGCAAGGAGTCCAGTTTTTAATTATTTTCAAGTTTATAATAGATTAATGACAAATATTGAGAATTACTGGTCTGGCTTATTAACAGGGTTGGGTAGGGTTACTTTAACTGGATTACTTTCAATTACTTTTGGATTACTCCAATACCAAATATGCTAATAAAAGACAAAAGAAACTAAACATAAATAAAATAATGACTCACAACACATGTGGTAAGCTTTCTCTCCTGGCTTTGATCTCTTTGATCTCCGGCAAAACGAACATTGCATTTTACGTTAGTTTTGCCGGAGATCAAAGAGATCAAAGCCAGGAGAGAAAGCTTACCACGTGTTGTGAGTCATCATTTTATTCATATTTAGTTTATTTTGTCCTTTATTAGCATATTTGGTATTGGAGTAATCCAAAAGTAATTGAAAGTAATCAAGTTAAAGTAACCCTACCCAACCCTGCATTTTACGTTAGTTTTGCCAGAGATCAAAGAGATCAAAGCCAGGAGAGAAAGCTTACCACATGTTGTGAGTCATCATTTTATTCATATTTAGTTTCTTTTGTCTTTTATTAGCATCTTTGGTATTGGAGTAATCCAAAAGTAATTGAAAGTAATCAAGTTAAAGTAACCCTACCCAACCCTGCATTTTTTGTTAGTTTTGCCGGAGATCAAAAAGATCAAAGCCAGGAGAGAAAGCTTACCACATGTTGTGAGTCATCATTTTATTCATATTTAGTTTATTTTGTCTTTTATTAGCATATTTGGTATTGGAGTAATCCAAAAGTAATTGAAAGTAATCAAGTTAAAGTAACCCTACCCAACCCTGCTTATTAATCAGTTCGTAAACCAAAACTCCAGCTCGTTTTAACTGAAAAAGAGGACAGACAGACAGATAGACAGGCTATCTGGCAGACAGACAGGCACGCAGACAGACAGAGGACGTTTGCCCTGTGGTGCTTCCCAGGCCTTTTGGGCCTCCGATGAGCCGAGTAGAGCGCACTCCCACACACACAATCGTGCACAAAGCTCTTCTGTTCCTGCGACAAACTGCGAGACACACAACAGCTCATTATGGAATCAAAGACCACCCCCCCTGCCATTAACGCCATCACCCCCATGCTTCCCACTGCCCATATACCGCCCCCCCTGCAGAGCCCACCGAGCGTCACCGGCTCTTGTTGCGAGGCCCCGGGCTGCCACCGGCAACAACCCGCACACTCACACTAAAACGAAGACTTTATTAGTCAGACCTCTCGTCAGTCATTAGCAGCCTTACGAAGGCGGCAAAGGTCAGCCGGGCTACTTTCCTTCACGAAACTCTCCACAGGCATTTGAAGTTAGCACGGGACCAAGGGGTGAAGAGGATGAAGGTGAGCTCCTCCATCGGTCATGTGCTGACCGTCAAAGGACGTAAGGAGGTCAAACTAGGCAGCAGCAGGAGGTGAATTCGCGTATCGCGCTAAATTACGCTCAGCAGGAAACCTGGTTGAAGCTTGATAAGCTAGTTAGCGGCACAAAAAGGAGAAATGAGATCTATATTAAATGCCTGGAGCTTTTTACTGGGACTAATTGGACTATCTACCCTGCCAGTATGAATAAATGATTAATAATAATACACAGAGTTGGGTAGGGTTACTTTAACTGGATTACTTTCAATTACTTTTGGATTACTCCAATACCAAATATGCTAATAAAAGACAAAAGAAACTAAATATGAATAAAATGACTACATTTTGTGCAGGCTTGGGGAGTAACGGAATACATGGAACGGCAAAAATGATGTTGGCAAGCTGTCTGGATTTATTTTCATTTTGTTTCTGTCGCATTTTATGTTAATTTTGCCGGAGATCAAAGAGATCAAAGCCAGGAGAGAAAGCTTACCACGTGTTGTGAGTCATCATTTTATTCATATTTAGTTTCTGTTGTCTTTTATCAGCATATTTGGTATTGGAGTCATCCAAAAGTAATTGAAAGTAATCCAGTTAAAGTAACCCTACCCGACCCTGCATTTTATGTTAGTTTTGCCGGAGATCAAAGAGATCAAAGCCAGGAGAGAAAGCTTACCATGTGTTGTGAGTCATCATTTGATTCATATTTAGTTTCTGTTGTTTTTTATCAGCATATTTGGTATTGGAGTAATCCAAAAGTAATTGAAAGTAATCCAGTTAAAGTAACCCTACCCGACCCTGCATTTTATGTTAGTTTTGCCGGAGATCAAAGAAATTAAAGCCAGGAGAGAAAGCTTACCACGTGTTGAGAGTCATCATTTTATTCATATTTAGTTTCTTTTGTCTTTTATTAGCATATTTGGTATTGGAGCAATCCAAAAGTAATTGAAAGTAATCCAGTTAAAGTAACCCTACCCGACCCTGCATTTTATGTTAGTTTTGCCGGAGATCAAAGAGATCAAAGCCAGGAGAGAAAGCTTACCATGTGTTGTGAGTCATCATTTGATTCATATTTAGTTTCTGTTGTTTTTTATCAGCATATTTGGTATTGGAGTAATCCAAAAGTAATTGAAAGTAATCCAGTTAAAGTAACCCTACCCGACCCTGCATTTTATGTTAGTTTTGCCGGAGATCAAAGAAATTAAAGCCAGGAGAGAAAGCTTACCACGTGTTGAGAGTCATCATTTTATTCATATTTAGTTTCTTTTGTCTTTTATTAGCATATTTGGTATTGGAGCAATCCAAAAGTAATTGAAAGTAATCCAGTTAAAGCAACCCTACCCAACCCTGCATTTGATGTTAGTTTTGCCAGAGATCAAAGAGATCAAAGCCAGGAGAGAAAGCTTACCACGTGTTGTGAGTCAGAATTGTATTCATATTTAGTTTCTTTTGTCTCGTATTAGCATATTTGGTATTGGAGTAATCCAAAAGTAATTGAAAGTAATCCAGTTAAAGTAACCCTACCCAACTCTGAAAATACATGATACCCTACTTCAGGGGTGGGCAGTGTTAGGGATTAAATATCAAAATGTACCGGTTACCAAATTGTTCGAATTAGTTATCTGACTCCATTAACCAAACACAACCCACATTCATCCAACAATTTATGCGCACTTGTTTCTTGACGGAAAAGATGAACAGGAAAGCCGACATTTCCACTCGGATATTTAACTAAGTGTACTCCATCGAAAATGGACGAATTAGTGTCGTTGGAGTCTCTAGGAAGCCTTCTTCTGAAGTCCTTTAGCTCTTTCCTTGGCCCACGTCTCTCCGCAAGATGGTTTGCCGGTTCCTCCCATGGGTATGCCAAGGAAGCCCAAAGTGGGGCTTCTCAAAACAACGCCGAGTTTCTACGTCATCAGGGCCTGGTTCTCAAAACATCGCCTGCTGTCCTCCCTCAGAGTCCTGTTGTCAAAATTCCCTGGTCAAAATATTCTGCAATTGGAACAGCGTGACCTGTCATTGAACTAAAGCAGAATATTTTCATAGTGGAATTTTGGTAGTATATCTATAGTATTTTGGCAACATTACTACACATTACTAATTGTAGTTTTGTAGTATTTTTTGTCGTGATATATTTGTAGGACTAGAAAGAAAGAAAGAAAAAAAGAAAGAAACAAAGAAACAATGAAGGAAAGAAAGAAACAAAGAAGGAAAGAAAGGGACAAAGAAGGAAAGAAAGAAAGAAAGAAAGAAAGAAAAAAAGGAAGGAAGGAAGGAAGGAAGGAACAAAAGAAAGAAAGAAAAAAGGGAAGAATGTATACAAAGAAAGAAAGAAAGAAAGAAAGAAAGAAAGAAAGAAAAAAAGAAAATTAATTAATTCAAAGAAGAAAAAAAGGAAATTTATCATTATTTATTTTCTCTTTTTTATTTCTATTCTTATTTCTTTTCTTATTTCTTTTCATTATTTCTTTTATTTTCTCTTTTCTCTTTTCTCTTTTCTCTTTTCTCTTTTCTCTTTTCTCTTTTCTCTTTTCTCTTTTTTCTTTTCTCTTTTTTCTTTTCTCTTTTCTCTTTTCTCTTTTCTCTTTTCTCTTTTCTTTTCTTATATTTTTCTTGTGTCTTTTCTTATTTCTTTTCCTTTCTCTTTTTTATTTCTTCTCTTCTCTTCTCTTCTCTTCTCGTCTCTTCTTTTCTCTTCTCTTCTCTTCTCTTCTCTTCTCTTTTCTTCTCTTCTCTTCTCTTCTCTTCTCTTCTCTTCTCTTGTCTTCTCTTGTCTTGTCTTGTCTTGTCTTCTCTTCTCATGTCTTGTCTTGTCTTGTCTTCTCTTGTCTTGTCTTCTCTTGTCTTATCTTGTATTGTCTTCTCTTCCCTTCTCTTGTCTTATCTTGTCTTGTCTTGTCTTTTCTTTTCTTTTCTTTTCTTCTCTTCTGTTCTCTTCTCTTGTCTTGTCTTGTCTTCTTTTCTTTTCTTTTTTTCTCTTCTCTTCTCTTCTTTTCTTTTCTTTTTTTCTCTTCTCTTCTCTTCTCTTCTCTTCTCTTCTCTTCTCTTCTAGGTCTATATCAGGGGGTGGTGTAATAATAGTCTGTTGTTTGCAATAGTCTGAGAACTGTGCATGCCTTTGAGACTTCTTATGATTAAGGGCGTAACAAATAAGCATGACTTGACTTGTCTTCTAATATATTCTATTCTATTCTATTCTATTCTATTCTATTCTATTCTATGCATCGGCTCGCTACAACGGGTCAGGTGTAATCGACATTTCGTTCTGTGTACATTGTTACACAGAATGACAATACAAGGAAATTATTATTATTATTATTATTCTATTCTATTCTATTCTATTCTATTCTATAACTGGGTGGATTTCTTTAGTCAACGTCAGAGTCCAGCCACATGAGGGCGCTTCAACAACGGCCATTTGAACTCACTGCTTAGTGTTACTTGAATCACTTTCCACGCTGTCCTTTTTGTTTTTCACCCACCTGTCCTTTCTATGATCTTAGCTTTTTTTTCATGTCAAAACAATTGACTCCATTATCTCCTTTGCCTGGGGCCGAATGGAAATATTTGGGGTCAGGAGTTCCAAGATTGTAACACGTTGTTCTTCAAATGTAGCCTAATTTAAAGCATTAGAATATGAATTATTGCTATTTATTTTGGGCCATTGTCCTTTTTGTCCTGATCATGTTAACCTGGTTTGGGGTCTCCAGAGCGGAAGTGCCCTGGTTTCTTTCAGGGGCCACACAAAAACATATACAGCGGTACTGTTTTATTATTTGTATACGGTCCTGCTGATCGGTTGCCTAGCAACAGAGACAATAGAGGAGATTTGCTTTTAATAGTACTGTATCCTTTCTAACGTTTTAAAGTAGAATTTTATATTGAACGTAACATTTTTTTTTCTTTTGTTATTGCACAAAAATAAAATTTCCAAAATGGTTGTTTTTTTGGTGGGTTGTGTGGCAACTATCGCAACTTGAGTTTTATAATATCGACAGGTGTCAAACAGGCAGCCCGCGGGCCGGATTAGGCCCGCGAGACAACACTCAGAGAAGCACAAGAGAAAAACAAGCTGCAGGTTGAAATATGTCAACTTGATGTTGCCAAAGCCAGGTGCCTCGAACAAAGACACTGTACTTGTATCTCTCTCTCTCTCTCTCTCTCTCTCTCTCTCTCTCTCTCTCTCTCTCTCTCTCTCTCTCTCTCTCTCTCTCTCTCTCTCTCTCTCTCTCTCTCTTTTCCACCCCTTTTTCCCACTGTTTCTGTCTCTTTCACTCTCTGTGCCTCTCTTTTTCACTTCCTTTTTTGCTCTTTGTTTCTTTCTCTCTCTGTGTCTTTTTAACTTCTTTTGCTCTAACTTCCTTTTTTCCTTTTCTCTCCTTTCTCTGTTTCTCTTCCTACCCTTGGCGCGTTCTTTTCTCTTTTCTCTCCTTCTGTCTTTCTATTTCTCTTTGGATTTCTTTCTTCCTCTCCCTTTTTTTCCCCCCTCTCACGACTTTTTATATCTTTTGTTTGTCACGCTCTCTCCCTCTCTCTCTTTTTCTTTCTTTGTCCTGCCCGCTCTCCTTTTCCCTCCCTCTTTCTCTTATATCTTTATCTCTCTTTTTCTTTCTCTTTAATCTACTAGTCCGCCCCCCGACAGAATGTTTGTTCTATCGTGTGGCCCCCGTGTTAAAATGAGTTTGACACCCCTGGACTAGATTTTCATAACAAGGACTAATTATAAGCAGGTAGGCGCATTGCATGACTGCCATTGGCCTCTGGATTGTGTGAATTGGTGAGTGTGAAGCACATTGTAAAGCACTTTGGGAGGTCTTCAGTGGCCTGAAAAGCGCTACATGACCACAAGGAGTCTCAAAGGGGCTGTTATTATCCCATCCCCTGATCTAAAACCTACATGAGGGCAAGGAAAAGCTCAAAAACCTCAGCATGAGGAAAATCAGAACCGTTTTTTTTTTAAATGTCCATCTTACCTGAGTTGTAGTAGGAAGCTAGAATAAGAACACGTTTAGGACGCATGTTAGAGTTAAAAGCAACATAACACACAACAAACTTTTTGTTGTTGTGGTATTTTATTTGGTAGCTACTTGAATATGCTAACATGCTAAGCTAGATTCATTTTAGGCTAATTTTGTCTCCGCGTAATATTACTATTTTCATAACATCTACTCTACTATTTATTAAGAAGAACCATGTACATTTATTCTTAGTTTTTTTCAAAAGTCCATCTTACCTGATTTGTAGTAGGAAGCTAGCTGGCTTTATGGAATTAGCTATCCAAGTTTGTTATTGAAAAGTCTGTGGGGAATTTTTGAAAACAAGGATTTTATGTATTACTCGGTGACCAATTACACAAATAAGAACACGTCTGGGCGCATATTATAATTAAAAAGAATATAACAGTCTACAAACGTTTTGTTGTTCTATTATTTCATTTTGTAACCACTTGAATATGCTAACATGCTAAGCTAAAGTCATTTTGTCTCCACATAATATTACTATTTTAATAACATCTACTCAACTTTTTATAAAAAAGAACCATATACGTTTATTCTTAGTTTTTTTAAAAGTCCATCCTACCTGATTTGTAGTAGGTAGCTAGCTGGCTCTATCTAATTAGCTATCTAAGTTCGTTATTGAAAAGTCTGTGGGGAAGGATTCTATATATACGTCGGTGACCAATAACACGAATAAGAACACTTCTGGGCGTGAAGTACAATTAAAAAGAAAATGACACTCTACAAACCTTTTGTGGTTGTTTTATTTTATTTCATTTGGTAGCTATTTGAATATGCTAACATGCTAAGCTAAAGTTTTTTAGCCTCATTTTGTCTCCACGTGATATTACTATTTTCATAACATCTACTCAACTATTTATAAGAAGAACCATGTACAGTTTTTCTTAGTGTTTTAAAAAGTCCATCTTACGTGATTTGTAGGAGCTGGTTAGCAAAAATTTTTACTTAGTTAGCTAAGTTTGCCAGTGACAAATCTGTGGGAAAAGTGAAAAAATAAAGTTTGTAACAAAGTTGCCAGCTAGCTTTAGCTACGAAGGTAGATAAGTTTGTTATTGACAACTTAGTGGGAACATTTTTAATACAAGGTTTTCAAACAAAGTTAGCCAGCTAGCTTTAGCCCCTAGGCAAGCTAAGTTTGCCATTGACAACTTTGTGAGAAAAAAGTAATATTGTAGGTTTGTAAACTACATTACATTTTTGTGAGCAACAACATGAAAAGTAACATTTTTAGGTGCGTATTACTAATAATTGAAAATCCATAACACTTTACAACCTACTTGTTGTTTTCTATCTGGGATTCTTGGCTGGTCAAATGCTAAGCTGGAAGAATTTAGCTTCATTTTATTACAGCATAATCTTACTATTTTGATAACATCTACTTTACTATTTCTTAAAAGAAAATTATGTATTATTTTTTATTCCCATCTTAGCAGATTTGTGGTAGGTAGATATATAGCTAGCTAGGTTTGCCAAAGGAATTGTTAGCTGGAACGCGCTATGCTGGAAGCTTTTAGCTTGGCTGTACGGCCGCTATTGGTGTGCGAGTGTGAGTGTGATTGGGTAAGTGTGAAGCACATTGTAAAGCACTTTGGGAAGTCTTGATTGACTTGAAAAGCGCTATATAAATGCAGACCATTTACCATTTATTCTTTTAAAAACATTTTCTACCATTTCTTAAAGGAGAAACTTATATATTTACTTATATATTATATATTTTTAATGGATGATCACCTGTTAGCTTTAGCTATACATCTGGCTAAGTTTGCCATTCAAAACTTTGTGGTAAAACATTAAATATAGGTTATGTAGCCTTCAATATGTATATTTCGAGACCAATAACATGAGAAAACATTTTTTAGCTGCCTTATACATTAAAAAAACTCCATAACACTCTAAAACCTGCAGTATCTGTTTTGTTTTAGATTTGGTAGCATCTCACCTTACTCGTGGTATATAGGCAGCTAGCTTTATCTAGCCTAGTTTGCCTTCGACGACTTTATGGGAAAAGTTTAAATATGAGGTTTGTAACTTCAAAATAGTTTTTGGTGACCAAGAAAAAGAACATTTTAAGGTGTATACTAAATCCATAGCAATATACCGGTACATCATTTTTTTCATTGTGTATGTTTTTGGATTGGTATAAGAAAGCTTTACATGATTCTAATATAGAGAAAGAAAGAAAGAAAGAAAGAAAGAAAGAAAGAAAGAAAGAAAGAAAAGAAGGAAGGAAGGAAGGTACAAAAGAAAAAAAGAAAAAAGGGAAGAATGTATTAAAAGAAAGAAGGGAAGCAAGAAAAGAAAGAAAAGAGAAAAGAAAGAAAGAGAGAAAGAAAGGAAGAAAAAAAGAGTGTGGAGTGTCTGCAGGACTCTAATGTTGTAGTAATAGTGTGGATGGATTTTTAAGGAAGGAAGGAAGGAAGAAATGAAAGAAAGAAACAAAGAAGGAAGAAAGGAAGGAAGGAGGAAAGAAAGAAAGAAAGAAAGAAAGAAAGGAGGGAAGGAAAGAAGGAAGGAAGGAAGGAACAAAAGAACGAAATAAGGGAAGAATGTATAAAAAGAAAAAAGGGATGAAGGAAAAGAAAGAAAAGAAAAAAGAAAGAAAGAAAGAAAGAGAGAAAGAAATAAAAAAGACAAGCAGACATATTTAAAAATAAAGCTTGTTCGCTGAGCATTGTCTCACGGGGACAGATTCAATCCCATGGCAGGCCTCACCTGGGCCGCGGGCCTCATGCTTGACTCCTATATGAAGAAACGGTGTTTCTAATATGCACACAAACAAGGACAAGTCCGTCATATTATAACAGTAAATACTGTTTTTATTCGGTGTTTTATCATACAAAACAACACACTGTGTTTGTATCTACTGATAAAAGAAGAATAAAGTGCATTTTCCTCTTCTGCACAGTACATAAATATATGTTTATTTCCATATTTTATATCCTGTTAGAAATAAGGAAAGGAATTTCAGTCTTTGCCAGGCTGGGTTTACTGGAAAACACAAAATGCGTGCTGGTTTCTCTTCTAGTTTAAAAAATGAACTGTGTTTGAACAATAACAATCGATTGTTGATTTATGCCAGACAAGCAGTAAGGAGCAGTCAGGTGAGGCAGGGGAGGATTAGTTAGTTAGTTAGTATTAGCTAGCTAACAAAAAGTCAAACCATTCAGGAGTTTGCTTCTCATTCATGGACTTTTCATTATGCATCTATTGATGCTATTATTCAAAGAGCAGCGTAGGGACTTCATTTATAAGTTAAGGTAAGACTGTCATGATTACCGATTTGAATCACCTGTGCCCGCTCATTTGATTGGCTCCCTGTCCCTTTTTAAACCCAGTCCTGTCACTCTCCGGTTGTCAGTCTGTCTGAGAACCTCTGTTAATACAAGGCAAGCCTTTTTGACCCTGACTCCCGCCTGTCCCGTTTTTGCTCCCGTTTTTCCACCTGTCCATTCCTGATCTCCCCATCTATCTCTAGCTACGACCTGCTTTTTGGTCCCGACCACGTCTGCTCTCCTGTCCTGGCTTACGACCCGTTTTCTGACCCCGACCACATTTTTGCTCTCCTGTCCCGGCTATCGACCTGTTTTCCGTCCTTAACACCGCCATCGCCCGCTACGGAAGATCCACTTCCGTATCTCTTTCTTTCGATAAAACTTGTGGTAAACGTTACGCAATTGGGTCCTGATTCCGTTCTGGTCGTGACAAAGACAGTAAAATGATTTTTCCCTATGCTACAGTTTATATATTGCTTTCTTGCTCTGCCAATCAAAAGATGATTTCAATGTAGTATTATTTATTTGTAAATCTGACTGTGCCTCACCAGCAGGGTTGGGTAGGGTTACTTTATCTTGATTACTTTCAATGACTTTTGGATTACTCCAATACCAAATAGGCTAATAAAGGACAAAATAAACTAAATATGAATACAATGACTAAATTTTGTGCAGGCTTGGGGAGTAACGGAATACATGGAACGGCAAAAATGATGTTGGCAAGCTGTTTGGATTTATTTTCATTTTGTTTCTGTCGCATTTTATGTCACTTTTGCCGGAGATCAAAGAGATCAAAGCCAGGAGAGAAAGCGTACCACGTGTTGTGAGTCATCATTTTATTCATATTTAGTTTCTTTTGTCTTTTATTAGCATATTTGGTATTGGAGTCATCCAAAAGTAATTGAAAGTAATCCAGTTAAAGTAACTCTACCCAACCCTGCTAACACTACCGAACACACTTTCAGTCCGAAGGATTTCAAAAACCAACATTGTGTCCCATTCCATTCATTCTTTCCCAACATTGTAAGGTAAACTGTATTTTAGACCACATTTTCTGCTCCGAACGCTACGCCTGGTGTGTTAAAAAGTCTATCTGATGTTTTTTCGAATTTAGTAAAAAAAAAATAGACGAAACATAGCCCAAAAATAAGGGAAACCAAGGATTGAGTTCACAAGCCAGTTGACTGATTTGTGCAGGGTAGAAGTGAGCTATAGATGTGATGACACCCTAAAAAGTAATATGTCTGGCGTCTTTAGCAGATGAATTTCTTTCCGTCTTGAAATCAATGCACAGCGTATTTACAAAAACAAACTGGAGACAAGAAGAAAAGCTTGAGTCCTTCACAGATCATATACATAGCAAAGAAAAATAAAAGTAAATCTTACCAAAATGGTGAAAAGTTTTGCTTGTTTTCGATATTTAGAATACTGTGATTAGGTTTTAAATTTGTGTAATGCAATTAGAAAAACAGCATACATTCTGGATTATTTATCATCCATCCATTATCTGCACTGCTTATGCTCAATAGGGTCACGGGGGTGCTGGAGCCCATTCCAGCCGTCTTCAGGCAGTGGGCAGGGGACACCCTGAACTGGTTGCCAGCCGATCGCAGGGAACACAGAGACAACTCACTCGCTCATTCACACCTAGGGACAATTTGGACCAGCCAATCAACCTGACATGCATGTTTTTGGGAATGTGGGAGGAAACTTGAGTGCCCAGAGGATACCCACACAGGCACAAAATGTAGTCATTTTATTCATATTTAGTTTCTTTTGTCTTTTATTAGCATATTTGGTATTGGAGTAATCCAAAAGTAATTGAAAGTAATCCAGTTAAAGTAACCCTACCCAACCCTGCATCCGGGTTGCAAAACATGTAAAACTAGCTCTTGAGATGAGCAGTGCCTTCGTAGTGTTATTATTACAGAATATTCTGGGCACAATTGAGCAACAGTAAGACGGTTTGTCGGATTCACAGGTCTGCCGTCAAAATGGCTGACAATTACTCTTACACTGGGAGGGCAAACCCAAGGACTGAAACCTGCGGAAAACAAAACTAAAAGAGTGTAAGGTGTCTTAGTTCAAACTGATTCTAACGGGAACTGATATGGCGAACCCGAGCTTTGTTCGTCTACACCAGGGGTGTCAAACTCATTTTAACTCAGGGGCCACACGATAGGAACATTCTGTCGGGGGCCGGACTAGTAGATTAAAGAGAAAGAAAAGGAGAGATAAAGAAATAAGAGAAAGAGGGAGGGAAAAGCAGAGAGGGCGGGACAAAGAAAGAAAAAAAGAGAGAGAGAGAGCATGAGAAACAAAAGATAAAAAGTCGTGAGAGAGGGGGAAAAGAAAGGGAGAGGAAGAAAGAAATCCAAAGAGAAATAGAAAGACAGAAGGAGAGAAAAGAGAATAGAAAGTGCAAAGGGTATGAAGGGAGAAAGAGAAAAGAGAGAAATGGAAAAAAGGAAGTTAGAGCAAAAGAGGTTAAAAGACACAGAGAGAGAAAGAGACAAAGAGCAACAAAGGAAGAGAAGAAGAGAGACACAAAGAATGAAAGAGACAGAGTGGGAGAAAAGGGGTGGAGAAGAAAGAGAGAGGGGGAGAGAGAGGGAGAGAGAGAGAGAGGGAGAGAGGGAGAGAGAGGGAGAGAGAGAGAAATAAATACAAGTAAGGTGTCTTCGTGAGAGGCACCTGGCTTTGGCAGCATCAAGTTGACATATTTCAACCTGCAGCTTGTTTTTCTCTTGCGCGTCTCTGAGTGTTGTCTCCAATCCCTTAGTGGGCCTGATCTGGCCCGCGGGCCGCCTGTTTAACACCTGTGGTCTACACAATCAAACGCAACTGAAAGAATAGATTTCAACTGCGACTCACTAAATCAAGAAGTTAATGAATTATGAGTGAATATAAAAGTTATAAATGACTGAAGGCTTGCAATATTTCTGTGTACTGTATTTGTAATGCATTCAGAATTTATGACATTTTAGTTTTTTAAATTCTATTACAGAAAATAAAGATCTTGATGTCATTTTGCACGCCGGCGCAGTGGTTAGCGGGTGTGCGGCACAGTTCAGAGGTCATGAGATCGAACCTCCTGTGTGGAGTTTGCTTGTTCTCCCCGTGCTTGCGTGGGTTTTCCGTCCACATTCCAAAAACATGCATTTATGGTTAATTGGCCGGTCTAAATTGTACCTAGGTGTGAATGTGCGAGTGAGTTGTCTGTCCCCGTGTGCCCTGGCGACCAGTTCAGTGTGTCCCCTGTCCACTGCCCGATGATTGCTGGGATGGGCTCCAGCAACCCCGCGACCCTACTGAGGATAAGCGGTGTAGCTAATGAGATGAGATGAGATGGCCGGGCCATATTGTCCTTCCGTATTAATGACTGAGTGAATGGTTGTCTGTCTCTGTGTGCCCTGCGATTGGCTGGCAACCAGTGTCCCCTGCCCACTGCCCGAAGATAACTGGGATGGGCTCCAGCACCCCCGTGACCCTACTGAGGATACGCGGTGCAGATAATGGATGGATGTAATTTTCCAATTTTCTGAGACAGTCCTGAATCATAAAACAAGAAAAATTATACAAAAACAGTCCTGTAGTTTAACTTGATTTTGGTTTTTAGCAAAATTTGACAATTTATATTAAAAATAAGCATACTTTTTATTTTATTTTTCAATTTTCATTGAAAGTACAGTACTAGTAATGGATAAGACAAGTTTGCTTATTGTAAAGAAAAAATAAATAAAAAGGAACAATTTTATGCAAAATATTCTCCCAATGGGGTAAGAATTGACTTTAGTTGTGCAGTGAAAGAAACAAATAAGTCTTAGAGATGAGCCGATTCAATGCAGAATAAAATGTACAATTCCCAAAAGCAGAGTTTGGAGATACACGCTTATAACTTCCCCTTCTTTTTCATCACGCGTGGTTCGAAAAGTGAATCGTCTCTGGGATTCACTATTAGTGCAATGCTTTGGTTGAATGGGCCGCAAATAAATAAACCCTCAACCCACTGGCAAAAAGATGCTCATTTTAAGTATATTTTTTCCTATTTTAGGATTTTTTAATCTCGGTTTTCCTTGTAAAATAAGAAAACCTCATTTTAAAAAAATACAAAAAAATGTCTAGTAGTTCACTGTCCTAATTTTTTATCACGTTTTCTTTGCATAATTCCACTAAACTTGATATAAAAATGAAAAACTAGGATCATGTGTTAGTAGAAATAGTTTTTCCTGTTTTAACTTATTCACTGCTAGGACTCAAATGAAGAAAATTGAATAATCAAGAAATAATATTAGTGTAATATTTGACCACTAGATGTCACTGTATCGTGTGCAAATGATAGTTTATTCTGCTTACTTTCAATGAATAATGTAGTTCTATTTTGACTATTGGACAACCTCAAAAGAGATTGCATAGGAGGTCGCAGTTATTTTGACTATAATTTACTGTTTACATCAATGTCACTATGATACCTTATAGGGCTGATCTGCTTTTTCTAATTTAGGAAATTTAATTTACAAAAAGGGCTAAGAAGATGTACAACATATTAAAATATATAATATCTATATAAAATGTACATAGAATATATATTCTCTCTTGTTTTTGTACCGTTGGTCCTGTTCTTGCAAGTGCAAAGTTCATTGAGGTCTTCTCTCCTTATCTTAACTGTCTACTAAACTTGAAACATAGCACGAGGGAGAATACCAAGTGATTATCATTGACTTTGTGGAATTTTTGGACAATTTTACATATTATCTACTGTATGTCTTTGTTATTGATGTTCATAAGGTTTTGTGTACTGTTACCTATCTATCTATCTATTGGATTACCACTTGTCTGGCCCCCGAGGTTTCTTATTCTACTCATGTTGAAGTTTTGAGTTTTTCCTTGCCCGCATGTTGGTTTCAGATCAGGGCATGGTGTAATTGAAGCTTGTACAGTACTTTGAGACATTTTGTGATTAAAGACTATATTGTGACCTACGAGTATTGTAAGACATACACATTTATTTATTAGTTTATGTATATTTATTTATTATTCAAAATAGTAGTTTTTTAATGAATGTTTACTGTATTTACCACTAGGAGGCACCAAGTAATACATAATGTTCCTTTAAACAAGAAAAACATTTTCAGCCAGTGGGCGAAGAATTTATTTTTCGCAGTGTGGAGGAAAGGTCGTCATTAGACCCCGGACTCACGACTGACGTACAAAGGAAGTCCGGGCTGCAGTTTGTCCAGACCGATCTGGTTCTCAGAGTCCAGCACGCATAACATCTCCACCATTTGCTCTTTTGCGAACGTGTCCTTGAAGCCCGCGTGATGGTCGCCTTGCAGGGCCGCTCCTCGCTCAACCAAGCCTTCCACCCTCCCTTCCTCTTCATCATCCCCGCAACAGAGCGCCACCTCGTTCTCGTAACAAAAAGCGCTTGGCGAGTGAAGACCGAGAAGCTGGCGCGCCGCCCTCGGGGCGAACGGCGACGGGGACCTCGAAAAACTGGACCCGGAGGACGAAGGTGCCCGGCCTTGACCATCCCTGTGTCCCAGCTCCCTGGCACTGCATCGCGGTGTGGTTGGCACTTCGTACGTCTTGTGGAAGCGTGAGTAGTCCACGTGGTAGCGATTCCCCTTCTCGAAAACCACCGGTTCAAATCGGTGACCCCACAAGATCTCCTTGGCCAAATAGGAACTGCGGGCCTGAGTGGTCATGGCCGTGGCCTCCACCATACCTTCCAGGATGACCACGATCTCAAAGTCCTCCTTCTGAAGATCAGAGCAGCTCAGGTCATACAAAGGACTGTTTTTGTTGATCTCGTGGACCACAACCAGTGGCGAAACCAGGAAAAGCCGGTCCAGGCCATCGTCGTAGCCCACGTCGATATCTGTCTGCTCCAAGGGTAGGTACTCCCCCTCGGCGGTCACTTTGGGCCTTATGAGCTGGGCTCGAACGTGCGCCTCCACGATGTGGCTTTTCCTCATGTTCCCCAGTCGCCACATGAGGCATAACTTCCCGTCCCGCAGGGCGATAACCGCGTGATGCGAGAAAAGCAGCGTCTGAGCCCGTTTCTTGGGGCGCACCATCTTGGCCATGATGGTTCCTATCATGAAAGAGTCAATAATGCAACCCACGATGGACTGCACCACCACCGTCACCACAGCGATGGGGCACTCCTCGGTGACGCAGCGGAAGCCGTACCCGATGGTGGTTTGCGTTTCTATGGAGAAGAGAAACGCCCCGATAAACCCTTGGATGTGCAGGATGCAAGGTCGGCGTTTATCTTGCCGGTCGTCCGCTTTGCTCTGAGGGTCTCCGTCCTTAACAGGGGATTGGAAGTCAAAATCTCCGTGAGCCAGCGCCACACCCCAGAAGACCAAACCGAAAAACAACCAGGATAAAAGAAAGGTGGCGGTGAAAATGAGCAGCAGGTAGCGCCAGCGTATGTCCACGCAGGTGGTGAAGATATCCGCCAGGTATCTGCGCTGCTTATCTTCCATGTTATCGAAGACCACGTTACATTGCCCGTTTTTTTTCACGAAGCGGCTACGGAAGCGGCCGGTGTTAAGATCTAGGCCGGCGTGCCGGCACGACGGCGAAGCCCGGCAGCAGTTGGCTTCCGTGGGTCCCGGAGAAAGGGCACACTGGGCTTCTTCGCCGGCGAGGTATTCTCCCACTGCTTCTTCCTCTGCCTGCATGCAGGACCCCGTCAGGGTCTGCTGGGTCAGAGGACTGTGGCCATTGTGGAGGCTCAAGGCTGAGATCTTCTGGGCATCTTCGTCTGTGGAAACAATGCTGTATCTGAAAAAAATAGAAGAACAGTCCATCCTGGTGAGTTGTTGTGACCAGGTTGTGTAAACCAATTGAGCATTTAAACACGAAAAATATCCCAGTGGGGGTTGGTCATCTAGATTTGAGAACTGAATGGAAATGAATGAATAAATTGTTAACATTCCTAGTTGCCAGCTTGATGTTTTTTCAATAAAAGAAAATAAGGAAAGAATACCTGAAAAAGAAACACACGTATCTGCTTTATAAATATATAGTTTATTATATGGAATATGATTTTTAAAATCAGATCTTTTGCCTGGTTAATACTCTTCCACATTGATATTGGTATAATCAATTTACATATGAACAAATCCCCTTCTATTATCCATTTAAGGCTCTAGTGCAAAAATAAAATAAATAGAAAACCTACACAATTTGGACAGTGATTTCCACCTTTTTAACGTTTTCATACTTACATTTCATGTTTTCCTGGAAAGAAAAATCTTGAAATGAGCAAATTTGTTGAATTTGCTTTGTATCCGATTTTTATTAGTTTTGGTCTTAGTAGAATGTCATGGTTGCCATGGCGCCCAATTGGCCCCGCCCGTGTGGCGCCAGCTGCAGCTTGTTGACAGATTAGCTCCCTGTCAGTATTTAAACTCTGTCCCGTCAGTCCCCTTTTGTTGGTCCGTCTGCGAATCTCTGTTTTTACACGGCAAGCCCTTTTTCGCCTGTCCCGTTTTTTTGCTCCTGTTTGTCTCCCGCTATGATCTGTTTTGATCTCGACCATGTAAGCTCTCCCGTCCCGAATTACGACCTGTTTTGATCTCGACCACGTCTGTTCTCCCGTCCCGAATAATGACCAGTTTTGATCTCTCCTCTCCTGGCTTTCGACTTGTTTCCGATCCCAACCACGTTTTTTGCTCTTCTATCCCGGCTACTGACCCGGTTTTTCCGTTCCCGACACCGCCATCGCTCGCCACGGAAGTCCCACCTCCGCTTTCAGGGCGACCTGCTTCCCGCGTCCAGCAATCCCCGGATCGTGGGCGCAACCCCCCCCCCCCCTTTCCTCTAATAAAACTTATGAGAAGCGTTACGCGAGTGGGTCCTGTCTACGTTCTGGTCCTGACCGTGAAAAAGTCTTAAGGTGAGCAAAAAGTTTCACCAGTCAGTGAAAAAAAATATACCAAAAAATTGCGTGTATTTTTAAATGCAAGAAAACTTTGAACTTATTTATTTCATTTAGGAATAATCTTTATTATGTTTACTTTATAAGAGCTGCTGTTAACCTAGAAAAACCTCTTCACCTATTTAAAATTAAAAATCGGAGTGGAAAAAAGTTTAAATTTGTACTTTTTGCATGCTTACAACTTGGAGGAGGGTTTTTCCTGAATTTTAAAACAAAGGAGTTCATTTTTCAGTGATTAAAAAAGGGCGGAAATGGGAGCAAAAAAATACATTTAAAAAAATATTCATTTAAATAATAAGGGTGAATATTGTATCATACAAAAGAAACAAATTAAACACCAATTATTTTCTCTTTGAGGAAAAAGTATTGAAAGATATAATTATATACCTCACACTTTTGCCCCAGCATACTAATTATATTGAAACTGATTTTAGAAAAAAGAAAAATTGGTGCACTTGAATTTAAAGTACATAAACCCCTCTCAATGCAACACTTGTAATACATAAAAGGAAGTTATTTAACATTATAAAATAATTGAGGTCGCCAATCAAAAAGTTTGTTTTGTTAGCTTGCCATAAAGAATGTAGTTCTGTTTTAACTCAGGTCGCCGGATCAAATCCGGCTCGAAGGACCAAATGATAAGCTTAAAGTTGAGTGGACATTTAAAATAAGGAGGACGCCAATGAATTTTATATATACTTTGTGATTTATATTGTTCGTTTTCATTGTTGTAGCTAAATGTTATTTAACTTCTCTTCATTGCACAATTGTTACGATGTACTTTCCTTTTTCGTTGCATTATTATTATAACTTAGGCCAGTTTTTTAAGCACTATTTTGTAATTATTATTTTTCCTTATTTACCCTAATAGTCTTTGATTATTTTTCTCTCAAAGTCTTTATTTTTTATTTTACTGTGGATGGTCATGTCTAATCTCGTTGCAAGAGATGTTTCACTGCGTTGAAATCAATGACAAGAAAGACAATTTGTCACGGTTGCCATGGCACCCAATTGGCCCCGCCCGTGTGGCACCAGTTGCGGCTCATTAACAGATTGGCTTTATGCCTATTTAAGCTCAGCGCTCTCTAGCTTCCTTTGTCAGCCCGTCAATGAACCTCTGCCCCGCAAGACGTGGGTTCTGACTCGGTCCTGTTTTCCTGTTGGTGTTTTCCAGTCCGGTATTGTTCCCTTTGATTTTTGTCCCGTTTAATATCGGTTTCCAGTTTTGTTCCAGTCTATTTTTGTCCTGTTTATTACTCTCTCCAATTTTTGTTCCCGTCTTGTTTGTCCTGTTTATTTTCGATATCCTGTTTCATTATCTATCCTGTCTGTCTGTCCCGTCCTGTCCGGCATCGACCCCATCTGTCCGATATCAACTCGGACAATTGGAATGGATCTCGTCGGTCTCCGGCTTCCTGTCTTTACACGCCAGACCGCTGTTTAACGTGCATGAGTCCCCATTTCCCGTAAAATAAAAGGCTTGTGTGGGAACGCCGCGCGTTTGGGTCCTGATCCTGTTCTGGTTCCTGACACAATTCAATTCAAGTCATCATTGGCAAGCAGAATAAACATATAACCAATGTTTGTCAAGTTCTGGCCATTCTTCACACTTGATTTGTTAATTGTTTTTTGTCTGTCACAAAATGGCAGTTTTTTTAGAACACACCAGACACGAATCGTGCAAACTCCGCTGACGATCGGCTGAAAATGAATAGAATTGAAACTGTTTGGAATTGTAATCGAAAGGCGAAACCGTGAACCGAACTAGAATAATTCAAATTCAAACCCATTCGTATGCATTAGGACTCCCACCATTACAGTCAGCCTGCACAGGGTCCAAAGAGGGGGCATTGAAGCACCACATCCATCCCATTGATTTGTGTCGAAAAGCCTGCTGTATGTTTCGGGGTCATGCCCTCATTGTAATGTTTGTTAGAACCTCCCACATTGTAACAGTGACTGGGTGACGTCACGACTTTCCAGTCAAGCGAAATCTAAATTATCTTCTGCCTTTGCACAAGTTTGCAGTGTTATCGTTTGACGCATCATTTTTGCTGGGGACGCATAGTGTCAAGTCAACGTGCGTCCCTGGGACACAACTTTTTTGACACAAAATTGTCATTTTTACCCGATTACATTTATTTTTTGAACAAAGATTTACCGCACTCCAAACTTTTCGTCAGGCAGATCTGCCATTGTTGTTTTGGTCTCGCGGTTCGAGTTTTCGTCTGCCCGCCGATCTCGGCAAACGAGATCTCGTTGTTTCGAGATTACGTCATTGTTGTGGTGGTTGTCGTCAAGGGAAGGTGAAGGCTAAGTATGCTTCCGAAAAAAGTTAGTATTTGGTGAAAATCAACACAAAATTGGTAATATCTTCAGTGTCAGTAATAAGTCGAAACTTAATGCAGAAAGTGATAACAACGGCAACATTTCCCGCACAAAAAAAACGGCGAAGAAATTCTTCCGAAAATCACGAAGGCAAGGAAAACACGTGTGTTGAAGCCAACGATTCAACGAAAGAAAACAAACAAAAGAATACTCCTAGCAAGAACTTTTCTGCCAAAATGGACTCAATTATATTCCTGGTGACGCTATGAGGAGGATGGTAATGGATTGGACCTTGAGAAGACAACTGTGGCGGGACAGCAAACCACGAAGAATATATGAATTGGAAAATCTGAAGTGATAACTTGCTTTGTATTACCAATTAGCTGTGATGATTAAAACTGAATGAATATATAGATTTATATTATATATTTGTCGCCGTTTTACAATGTCAACCTCGATAACACTAAATTTTGGGGACCCATAGATCTCTGTTGGGACCCATAGATTTTTGAGCATGCGAGTCAGTCCCCAGGACCCATCACTTTCCACAGGTAAAATGAACACTGAGTTTGACAATATCACTTCCAGAAGATGTGACTTTAAGGTTATCTTACTAACATACATGTTTGCATGGACTTGTCCCCTCTTATCTGTTTGATTTGATTTCCACCAATATACCAGCACGGAGTCTCTGCTCAGAAAATGCCGGTCTTCTTGTGACTCCAAGAGCCAAGAAGAAATCTGCTGGCTCAAGAGCATTCTCCATCCAGGACCCGATGCTGTGCAATGCTCTGTCTCCGGAGATAAGATCTGCAACCTCATTGGAAGTTTTTAAATCTAGACTTAAGACACACTTTTATTCTACAGTTTATGATTGATGCAGACCTCATACTCTTCTTTTTGTGTCCTTCCCGGCTTCGTGGTTGGTGGAGAAATGAGGGAGAAGGATGTATCGGGAGGAGGAAGCGGACCAGCACTTTGACCTGAAGCGTGTCATCATCTGCATCGTGTCATGATTACCGATATGATGCACCTGTGCCCACTCCTTTGGTGCCAACTGCCTTGGACTCTGATTGGCTCCCTGTCCCTATTTGAACCCACTCCTTTTGGTCACCTGTTGTCAGTCCGTCTGCAAACCTCAGTTTACACTAGGCAAGCCTTTTTCGACCCTGACTCCCATCTGTTTTTGCTCCTGTCTGTTTCCCGGCTTCAACCCGTTTTTGATCCTGACCACGTCTACTCTCCCGTCCCGGCTTTCGACCTCTTTTGTCCTCGACCACGTCTACTCTCCTTTCCTGGCTTACGTCTCGCTTACGACACCGACCACGTTTTTGCTCGTCTCTCCCGGCTACTGACCCTTTTTTCCGTTCCTGACACCGCCGTCACTCGCCACGGAAGATCCACTTCCGCATTCAGAGCGATCTGCTTCTCGCGTCCAGCAATCCCTGGATCGTGGGCGCAACCCTTTCCCTATCTTTTCATGAAACCTGTGAGAAACGCAACGCAAGTGGGTCCTGTCTCCGTTCTTGTCCTGAAACATTGACAACCCGGCTGAGATGGGAAACTGCGTTGTTGCTGTCATGGACTTTTTGGACAATGTTCCATATTACCTGTGTTTTTTTATGGATGTTCACTACGTTTTGTGTATTCTTACCCAATGTCATATCCTGCACGGTTGTCATGGCGCCCAGCTGGCCCCGCCCCTTGACACTGGCTGAGACGCATTGGACTGATTGCTTTTGGAGTACTTAAGCGCTCCTTTTGGAACTGCCCGCTGCCAGATCATTGTTTAACCCTTGTTGAAACCCTGTTCATGCCCGTTTGATCTGAGTAATGCCCAGTTTGTAATTTGGATTGCCTTTGAACCTGTTTTGTTTTGTTTTTGATCCGTTTGTGTGTTGGACAACTTTTCTTTCCTAATTAAAGTGACAGATCGTCTACGCATATGAGTTCCGACTTCCTGCTTCCCGGCCCGTTTCTTGACACCCAATGCAACATCTATTGAACCTTTGTCATCCTGGAAGAGGGATTTCCACTTGTGTGGCCCCTTCTCAAAGTTTCTTATTTTCTCTCATATTGAGGTTTCACGTCACCTTGCCTGCATGTCGGTTTCAGATCAGGAGATGGTGTAATTGTGGCCTGTGCAGTCCTTTTGTCATGATTACTGATTCAGGGCGACTGCGGCTGCCCCATTGGCGCCAACAGCAACGGGACCTGATTGGCTGTTGGACTCTCGTCTTCCAAAATGAACCCGTCAGACCGTCTGCAAACCTATGCTCTCAGCTAGGCAAGCTTTTGTACTCTCCAACACTATCCTGCCCTGTTTCCTGCCTGATACCTGTTGCTGACCTCTTTTCTGGACCTGTTTCTGCTTTTGCTCCTCCGTCCCGGCCACCGACCTGTTTTTCTCGCTGCCAACGACTACCCTCGCTCGACACGGAAGTGCCACTTCCGCATTCCTGCTATGTGCTACCCGTGGCAGACGATCATCGGATCGTGGATGCAAGCACTGTTCTCTTTCTTAATAAAAACTGAGTAAAACGAACGCTATTGGGTCCCGTCTCCGTTCCTGGTCTGTGACACCTTTGGGATATTTGTGATTAAGGGCTATCCCAAAAAATGTGAGTTGACTTTTAAAAGTGGACACTTTAGGAGTGGCTTTCTTTTCCCGATATCTTACCTGTTGACTCGCACTGCTCCCATGGCAATGGTGATCATCAGTCTCCGTCCGCAAGGGCAGTAATGAAGGCTGGGACGGGCAGTTCCAACCATGAAAGTTCTGGTACTGGACTGAGTTGTCGTAGGAGCTCAGGTCCGTCTTGCCTTTGTGACCAGCGTCTTCTCATGACATTTTCTGGGAAAAGAAAAAAAAACAATCAACGGAATATTTTTCACATCACGTTTTGCAGTGGACATCAACTTCCGGTGTCCCTACCTCGCAATGTTTTCATGTTACATAATGGAATAAGCGTTTTTTTCTGTCCCATCTTTCAACACTTTCCCACCTTACGATACAACTTACTTTCAATTACTTTTGGATGACTCCAATACCAAATATGCTAATAAAAGACAAAAGAAACTAAATATGAATCAAATGATGACTCACAACACGTGGTGAGCTTTCTCTCCTGGCTTTGATCTCCGGCAAAACGAACATAAAATGCGACAGACACAAAATGAAAATAAGTCCAAACAGCTTGCCAACATCATTTTTGCCGTTCCATGTGTTCTGTTACTCCCCAAGCCTGCACAAATTTTGTAATTTTATTCATATTTAGTTTCTTTTGTCTTTTATTAGCATATTTGCTATTGGAGTAATCCAAAAGTAATTGAAAGTAATCCAGTTAAAGTAACCCTACCCAACCCTGTCTTTAAGATGCCTGTCTGCTATTGGTCGACATTAGATGTGGGTAGAGTAGCCAAAGGTTTTACTCAAGTACAAATACTGTAACTTCAGAATAATATGACTTAAGTAGAAGTAAATAGTCGTCATCTAAATAATTACTTGAGTAAAAGTAAAAAGTACTTGAGGAAAAAAATACTCAAGTAGTGAGTAAGTGTAGCAACGTCTTATTTATCAATTCTTAAAAGCAACCATTCAAACAGATCATCAATAAATCAACAATAAATTACAAGTGAAATGAAATGAAATGATATGCATTTATATAGCGCTTTTCAAGTCAATGGCTTCCCAAAGCGCTTTACAATGTGCTCCACATTTCCCAATAGCGGCCTTGCAGCCATGTAAGGCGCTAACCTGCTTATTGGGGGTATTAGGGGTTCAGTGTCTTACCCAAGGACACTTCGACATGTAACACGGACGAGCCGGGATTCGAACTGGGATCCCTTGATCCCAAGACGAGCGCTCTACCTCCTGAGCTACTGTGTCGCCTCAAGTCTATGTAAGTCTGTGTTTGCTTTGGTGAACCCTCACTGGATAAAAAAATTATATATATATGTGTGAGGCTACAGCTATATACACAGCGCATACAGTACAATAAAAAGAAAAAAAAATCCCAACCTAGCTCTGAAGTGCCACCTGGTGGTTGTTTGGTCAAATCTAACTAAAAGAAACGGTCTCTGACAAAATAAATGTGCCTTAGCAGAGACAGAGGCGTACACACATGAAGGGGATTTAAATAACGGGTTCAATGTAGCCTATTGTAGCAGGGTAAGAGTACAGTTTCTTCTTCACAAAATCGACTCAAGTTAAAGTAAATAGTATTGTGATTCAAAAATACTTCTAGAAGTACAAAACGACTCAAGTAAATGTAACAGTAAATGTAACTCATTACTACCCACCTCTGGTCGATGTCATATAAGATGCTTAAGATGCTGATATAGGTTTACATAACGGCATCACTAAGATCCTGATATGTCATTGGCTGAATTTTCCATTTCTAGCCCTTTCTTCAGTTTAGAAACTTGTGTAACAAAATGTATTAAGTTTACCAATGAGTCCTAAGAGTTGCAGTGATGCTAAAGGGAGAAGCAAATATTAAACGAAACTTGTGATTATTGAGAAGGCACACAATATTATAATCTTACAATTATTAAGAATATAGAGGCAATTAAAGTAACCACATTTTCTAAAAGCAGAAAAACCCTCATTTTAAAACCATCTTTACTTCTAATCATCTTCTCCTACCCCCTCTGTATTTGCGTAAATCACAACTCACGGCTCACTGATCCCCTCCTCCTGTTGTGTGTCTTGGGCAATTACAGCCTGGCAGCGCCCATCCCTCCTTATTTAAGTCGTACTGGTTTTCATGTGAAATATTAGCATCAGGAGAAGCTTCCTGATCTGACTCAGATACAGGACCTTCATCATCTGGTTGGCGTTGTTTTTCAGCTTATATAAAAACATTGTTTTTCCTTTACCTGGCACATATATTTAGAATCATAATTTTAATAACTATTTTGTGATTTTAATGTATTATTTGGGGCATCAGCGGTTCGGAACACATTAGCTATTTAAGTCAAGTCAAGTCAAGTCATTTTTATTTGTATAGCCCTTAATCACAAAGAGTCTCAAAGGAATTCACAGGTTATTACACAGACTATTTTTTTCAGACTATTATTACACCATCCCCTGATCTGGAAACAACATGAGGGCAAGGAAAAACTCAAAAAACCTCAACCTGAGGAAAATAGGTTTGTACAAAGATTTCAATAAAACACAATAAAAGCAGGGCAGCACGGCAGCGCAGTGGTTAGCACAGTTCTAAGGTCTTGGGAACCTCCTGTGTGGGTTCAAATCCAGCTACCGGACTTCCTGTGCGGAGTTTGTATGTTCTCCCCGTGCTTGCATGGGTTTCCTCCGGGCACTCCTCCCACATTCCAAAGACATGCATTTCAGGTGGATTGGCCGGTCCGCATTGTCCCTAGGTGTGAATGAGCGAGCGACTTGTCTGTCCCTGTGTTCCCTGTGATTGGCTGGCAACCAGTTCAGGGTGTCCCCTGCCCACTGCTTGATGATTGCTAAGATGGGCTCCAGCACCCCCGCGACCCTACTGAGGATAAGCGGTGCAGCTAATGAGATGAGACAATAAAAGCAAGTTAAACTAAACTTGCTTTTTAAATTGAAATAGGTAAAATAAGATGAAAAACATGTTAGACATGGCAGAAGGTAGATCATTATTCTGAGATGAGGATTGATGAATGATTTTCTGATCGCTAAGGGGAAAAAAAAGGATAGAAATTATTTGGAGTTGGCCGTCATGATCACGTTTCTGGGAAAACTCCGCTTTGAAGCTCAGGTTTGACAAAGGTGGCTCCTAACCAATGTTCCCTGTAATTTTCCAGGGGTCTGAGCGTTCATACAATGTCGGTGGGCAACGCTTGAAACAACAGTGAGCCACCGTAATCCCAAGTGTGGCAAGATAATTCATGATCAAACATGTCCAAAACTTGACATCAAGTTACATTTTGCTGAGTTTCCGGCAATGCAAAATTATTTTTTTCTTTTGAATGAATTGACTCATGTACTATTGCAAAGGTTGTACGGCCTACAAACGTCGTTTGTTCTTACAATTCTTGCACAAGATATCCATTTCTTTTTATTTACTGATAAATAATATTTTGTCACATAATATTAACATTTTTGGGGGCTTATTTAGTCGGTTGTAAGATACAGAACTGTACTTAATCACATTTTTTAGTGGAAGTACAATGTTGGCGACAAGATTCACTTGATATACAGTAATTGGAAATTATTTGAATGCAACACAAACTTTTTCTTCTTTTTTCTGTGTTTTTTTTCTACTTTTTAAAAAAAAATCCTTTAAAAAAATCTCATTGTGTTTATTTTTTCCGAGCTGTTACTTTTTTCTATTTACTTTTTTTCCTACATTTCTTTCTTTTCTTTTTTTCTGGCTTTTTTCTAAATTTTTCCTTCTTTTTTTTTTCTTTTCCTTTTGTTTCTTTTTTTTCTCAGCTTTTCACTACTTTTTCATTTTGGTATTTTTTTCTTTTTTGTTCTATTCCCCCCTTCCTTTAAGTCAATTTGTGCATAATTTTACTTAATATGTGGTCATGTTGGGGTTAAAGAAGCAAAAACAACCTGAAGAGCCGTTTAGGACCCGAAAGAGCCGGTTCCTTTTAGTGAGCCGAGCCGAAGAAGCCGGTTCTCGACATACTCTACTAACTTTACTCAACTTCGTTCGACTTCAAAATACCGCATTTAGGACACAACGTCAGGGGAACCCGTGTATTTTCACCTTCATGCACTGTAACTTTGACTTAAGTCGCTTCTAAATTAGTAATTTTGAGCCCTCATTTTTGTGCAGCTTAGAGGAAACACTGCTCCTAACCACATTCAAACATCGGTCCAAATGAAAAAAAAATCAAGTATTTGGCATGGTCCTAATGCACTGGTCAGACAGTTTTGCGTAATGAAAGCTTATCGATCGGGTTCTTTCTAGTGGTTTGCCTTCGGGAGCTTCGGCCCGACCAATGTTGGAAAACCAGACCTGCGTCGGTGGGGACAAAGGTCTAAAAAAGACATGAATCGGTGGTAATCTACTGTTAGAGGAACAATCGATCAGCTGGTTGGCCCTACGACAAGGTTGTGGGGTGATTATTATGTCAGAAGCAGCAGAACCAAAAAGTGCCCGGTTGCATAACCCATAGCGGGTCAATCGCATGCAATCCTAAAGGGCATCGGTGATTTGCCCATCACTCTGACCCGGGTGCGTTGCCTTGCCCGGTTTGGGGAATATTTCCAGCAAATGGGAATCAACAATCAGGGTTGGGTAGGGTTACTTTAACTGGATTACTTTCAATGACTTTTGGATTACTCCAATACCAAATATGCTTATAAAAGACAAAAGAAACTAAATATGAATAAATATATGACTCACAACACGTGGTAAGCTTTCTCCCCTGGCTTTGATCTCTTTGATCTCCGGCAAAACTAACATAAAATGCGACAGAAACAAAATAAAAATAAATCCAAACAGCTTGCCAACATGTCCCCTGCCCACTGCCCGATGATTGCTGGGATGGGCTCCAGCACCCCCGCGACCCTACTGAGGATAAGCGGTGCAGCTAATGAGATGAGATGAGATGAACTTGCCAACATCATTTTTGCTGTTCCATGTATTCCAAGCCTGCACAAAATTTAGTCATTTTATTCCTATTTAGTTTCTTTTGTCTTTTATCAGCATATTTGGCATTGGAGTAATCCAAAAGTCATTGAAAGTAATCCATTTAAAGTAACCCTACCCAACCCTGCATCCGGGTTGCAAAACATGTAAAACTAGCTCTTGAGATGAGCAGTGCCTTTGAAGTGTTATTATTACAGAATATTCTGGGCACAATTGCAAACTCCACACGGGGAGTCTGCGATGGCTGGACTTGAACCCTGAACCTACGCACTGTGGGGGTGCGCGTTAACCACCGGACGGCACAGCGGCTCTGTGGTATTATTTATTTATCAACCAGCTCAGTAGTGTGCCCGCTTTGAGACTGGGAGGTCGCTGGTTCGCGCCTCGGCCGAGACATACCTAATTGGTATAATGGCGGCGCCCTCTGTTGGCTGCGGCTGCATCGGCTCGCTACAACGGGTCAGGTGTATCGACATTTCGTTCTGTGTACATTGTTACAAAGAATGACAATACAAAGGAAATTATTATTATTATTATTATTATTATTATTAACTGAAATTATGCCAGTCTTTTATTGCTTTAATATTGCTGATCAGCACGTTTACGTAAATATCCTCTCTCAAAGTATTAAAATACCGTGAAAAACGAATATTAGTGGGTGAAAGAAGAAGGCCTTTTTCCTCCCTGGCTTTGATCTCTTTGATCTCCGGCAAAACGAACATAAAATGCGACAGAAACAAAATGAAAATAAATCCAAAGAGCTTGCCAACATCGTTTTTGCCGTTCCATGTGTTCCGTTACTCCCCTGCACAAAATGTAGTCATTTTATTCATATTTAGTTTCTTTTGTCTTTTATTAGCATATTTGGTATTGGAGTAATCCAAAAGTCATTGAAAGTAATCAAGTTAAAGTAACCCTACCCAACCCTGTCAACAATAAGAACCCGTACCTAATCCGAAACCATTCAAAGACTCCCAGATACACCTTTTGATAGGATTTAGTGTCATGTAATGTGTGTGACGGTCACAGACTTCTTTCCCTGTTGCACCAAGGACAGATGTCAGCGACTGGCTGCTGATTGGCCGGATCCCGAGCGATTTTCTACAGGATAATCCGGAAAAAGGAGGATGACGTCAACGCAACCACTCGAGGAGGAAAAAATAAACCTTATACATGAAATCTCCACCTTTTGTCAAGGTTGAGCAACATCCCTCGTTTTGCTTAGGATAAGCAAGGCTTTGTTGATTTATCATTTGATTTTTTTTCACAAAATATTAATATGTAACGCACCTGCAGGGTTGCGTAGGGTTACTTTAAGTGGATTACTTTCAATGACTTTTGGATTACTCCAATACCAAATATGCTAATAAAAGACAAAAGAAACTAAATATGAATTAAATGACTAAATTTTGTGCAGGCTTTGGGGATCAGGCCCGCTAAGGTATTGAATCCGGCCCACAAGACAACGCTTAAAGAAGCGCGAGAGAAAAATGAGCTGCAGGTTGAAATATGTCCACTTAATGTTGGCATAGCCAGGTGCCTCTCGCAAAAATGCTGTACTTGTATCTCTCTCTCTCTCTCTCTCTCTCTCTCTCTCTCTCTCTCTCTCTCTCTCTCTCTCTCTTTCACTCTCTGTGTCTCTCTTTTTCTCTTTCTTTGTTCCTCTTTGTCTTTCTCTCTCTCTCTGTCTTTTTACCTTCCTTTGCTCTCTCTCTTCCTTTTTTCCTTTTCTCCATCTTTCTCTCTCTCTCTCTCTTTTGCCTTCCCCTTTTCTCTTTCTCTCCTTTTCTTTTTTCTCCTCTCTTTGTCTTTCTATTTCTCTTTGGATTTCTTTCTCTCTCTTTATTTCCCCCTCTCTCACTAATTCTCTTTTTATCTCTTTTGTTTCTCCTGTTCTCTCTATGTCTTCTCTCTTTCTTTGTCCCACCCTCTCTCTTTTTCTCCCTCCCTTTCTCTTATTTCGTTTTCTCTCTTTTTCTTTCTCTCTAATCTACTAGTCCGGCCCCCGAGAGAACGTTTGTTCTATCGTGTGGCCCCCGAGTTAAAATGAGTTTGACACCATGATTTAGATGGTTTTACCTAGCTTGAATTTTTATTTTGGAAGGTGTTTACGGAAACCTAAATATTTCCCTTAAACATCTGCCTTTGTATATTGATTTTCTAAATTGTATCTTAAGACAGCCCTCGCTCAATGTCGAAAGTTATGGCTCTAAAATTTTAACAATTTCCAGGCCATTGACAAAAATCAATTAAAATCGTGGGCGAGTTAAAGCATTAACTCTGATTCAAAAGCTTTGACAGCAATAGACATTGTTGCCTTTACTCAGATTCAACATTTTTAGGAAGCCACCGATCCGTCAATGACTCATAACTGAATTTACAGACAGGCGAAGATGTCTCAAAAAATTGCTGAATTATTTTACTGTTATGTTGCCATAGTAACATTTTTCTTGTCTTGATGGAGAAAAATCCCTCGGTTGTGAGTGTTACTGTGTATTATTTTATTTATCCGGAGGGTTTTAACTTCATAAAATAATTATGTTTTATCTAGTGAGATAATCATTGCGATCAAATTCATAATATTCAATGTTATTAGTTTAACAGTACCCTCATTATTGTGTCAATGGTCCACTTCTTTATCCAAAGATTATGTTGATTAATTGTCACGGTTGCCATGGCGCCCAATTGGCCCCGCTCGTGTGGCGCCAGCTGCGGCTCATTAACAGATTGGCTTTCCGTCTTTTTAAGCTCAGTGCCCTCTCTCTTACTTTGTCAGTCCGTCAACGAACCTCTGCCCTGCAAGACGTGGCTTCTGACTCGGTCCTGTTTTCCTGTTGGTATTTCCAGTCCGGTATTGTTCCCGTTTATTTTTGTCCTGTTTAATATCGGTTTCCAGTTTCATTCCCGTCTATTTTTGTCCTGTTTATTATTCTCTCCAGTTTGCATTCCCGTCTTGTTTGTCCTGTTTATTTTCAATATCCTGTTTCATTGTCTATCCTGTCTGTCTGTCTCGTCCTGTCCGGTATCAACCCCATTTGTCCGATATCAACTTGGACAATTGGAATCGATCTCCACGCCAGATCGCTGCCTAACGTGCATGACTCTCCATTTCCCGTAAAATAAAAGGCTTGCGTGAGAACGTCACGCGTTTGGGTCCTGATCCAGTTCTGGTTCCTGACATTAATTGAAACTGTTCTCATTCAGTGTAACATAGCCACGGTTGGGAATGATGCTGTTATAAATGACGCTGTTACGTTACGGCATTATTTTTTCAGTAGCGGGCCCCAACAAAACCTGCTTCTAAAGGCCTGGTTTTCCGCTCTCCTCCGAGTTGTTTAGGTCACGTCTTTTCGGATTATGTCACCATACAAAATAGCGCCGACTATTTGGTTAAATAGCGATGACTAAGTTAGATATATAGATAGATAGATAGATAGATAGATAGATAGATAGATAGATAGATAGATAGATAGATAGATAGATAGATAG